>NW_020664368.1:11645893-11690076 GCF_002925995.2 Terrapene triunguis | reverse complement strand
CTTCCAGTCCTAGAATCTATCAATCTATGAATACCTGAACAAAGTGGGTTTAACATGACAATATTTTTTGTCAATGGCATTTGACACCATATTTACACAGGTTTATATGACTCCACAAGGTGCAAGGGAATGAAGAGTCAGACTATTCCTGTAAGAGTTTATAGGATCAGCCCTTATAATGTTGTTTTCCTTAAATTCAAGCTTTTGGAAGATACTATGCTGTCTATCTATTTTCACTTTGTATTAACAATTGGAATAAGAGGACAGATTCTTAACTGGAGCAAATTGGAATACTTCTCCATTGACAGTTTTAAATAATTGCCCCATAATTTACAACACAGGAAACCCACATTCAGGGACCAGTCCAACACCCATTACAGTCAAAGGAAAGAATTGGGCCCTAAAATACTATAGGCTGGTCTACACAGGGAAATTGACCTATATAGCTATAGCAGAATAATTACTCTGCTATAGTTATACGTGTCAATTTCCCCTTGTAAACTAGCCCTAACTATGGTGAATGATGTAATAATGAGAATGGGCTGAAGTAGAATAAATGCACCTGTATGGTTAATATTACTTTTTAACCTAATTCTTATGTTGCTGGAGGCAAATCTGCCCCTTTTAGGCTACTTTTTTAATAGCATAAAATCCACATTTTAAAGCAAAAAATGTCTTCATCACAGTTCTCCAGGTTAATCCCTCTCTCTCTTCCCTGCTTAGAAATATAAGCTTGTGTGAAAATGGAAACCAGCATTTCGTGAAAATAAACTTGCTCAGATGGTTTCAAGTAGAGCTGTGTGGGAAACTGTATTCCTGTCCTGAATAAAGAGGAAAAGCCAATCTCAGATATTTTAATGAATCTAAAACATGGAAAAAATCCAGTTTAGGGCAATAGAAATTTTGTTTTAATAACTTTGAAATGTTTCATTTGAATTTTGCCTTTTTAAACCATAAATAGATTAAATTTTAAATGAAAAGTGATTTCAAACTGGAAATTCATGTAGTAAATATTGAAATGAAATGGGTTGACAATTAAAAAACTTTATTTAGTTTGTTTGTCAATAAATTTGTTGAAAAACTAACCCTTTCTGCAAAAAGGTTCAGTTTTGACAAATCACCATTTTCCCATGGGAAAAAAACGCTTAAAAACATTCCAACCAGTGCTGGTTTCAAGCACCTTCTAAAATCAGCTGCTTTGTAAATACAATAACATCTGCATGCCAGAGGCTATTTGCCATTTCTAAGCAGGAACTGTGTATGGAAGAATCACTAAAATTTAAAAAGAAGTAGTAGAAATATAGCACTAAAATTCATTGATGCAAATCTGTTTCTTGCATGTACAAATGGTAAGGAAGATTTTAAAGTTTTTTTTTTTCTTATGGTATGTCCCATCCTGCAAGATATCTACCATTTTTAAGAAAAGCATAGTAGATTAATGAAGATTTTTTGTTAGGGGAACCTCACTGTGCTAATAATTTTAGACAGCTGCACATCAAGTAAAAAAGTAACTTCTGAAATCACAAACTACTAGGTCAGAATGATATATAGCACCCCAGGCCAACTACTCAGAATCATATTTCATCTTGTCAGTGCCCTGAAATTTCCATAGGATAAGGACAATATATGGTTGTATTTCTCCATCAGTGTCTATATATTGCAAATAACTAAAATGATATTTGGGAAAGCAAGTGTAAGAAGTAAATATTACAAAAAGTATTGTTACAAAATAATTATGTACTTTGAGAACATTTTGGTATTCTTTCAAATAAAATGACTTAGTAAAATAAATTGATACGCACTCCACATGACCAATATATAAAGAGCTGCCAAACATATTCTTTTGACCATTAGATTTTAAAAATTCATTTGGAATTTAGTAGATCTGACACCATGAGACACTCATGACATGGGATTATGTAATGATTATAGTGTTTTCTCCTGGTGTTTTCAATTGCTTTGTTTCCCCTTACTGGATGCTTTCTATGTTCTTTCCCTCTTGCCTCTTCTGCTTTGAATGTCAGTGTGTGTGTGTGTAATTATTTTATCAGTCTACAGTTTCATGTTTGTAAGAAAGGTCAAAAGGTTCAGTCCAACACTTCTGCATTTGAATGAAAGAGCCATTTGTGGTTGTTAGAAAAAGCTATGAGTTATCATTAATTATATTTACTATGTCCTATGTCTCCTTCCTAAAAACAAAGAGTTAATCAACAGGTGAAGGAAAAGAGTTTAATTCATTTTCTCTAGGAAATAAAATATACTAAATGTTTGCTTTTGGTCCCATCCATTGATTATAAGTCCAGTTGGTGATAGAAAACAACAATTTAATGTTGGTACCCATTGAAAAAGTAAACAAAATGGATTATTGTTATTAGAGTTGAACAAACAAGAAAATATGGAGTTAAAGTTTATAGCCCGTGCTAGCACTCTGTTAAAGTTTCTTCACTGATGACGATAGGTTCTCAGAGTCTAACACCCTGCTATGCTTACTCTCTTTATCCCCCCCCCCCCCCTTTCCCCCTCAATTTCCACCACACTTCCCTCAAAAAGGCTATTACCACTATAGTCTATGAATCTATTGTAACTGTTATGTGTATGCTTTCTCTGTACTTCATGTATACATTGGTATAGAGGCTGCCCGTCCACAGGAGCAGCTGACATTTTGTGAGGCAGAGCTGATGCTGCATGTTACAGAGGGGAGAGACAGTGTGCTCTCTCATGGTAACTTGTTCTTTCTCAAATAATTATTTCCCTTAATCTAAAATAAAAGTCATTCAGGCTAAGGGCCAGCCCAATTTACTGGTGAACCACAGCTGCTTTGCATTACAGAGCAAGAGATCACCCTGTAGGGGCTGAAGCAGAGACTATGGTTAAAGGCTCAGTCCTGTCATGTGCAGACCATTTTGGTCCCAAAACATCAAAACACATATGCAGGTGCTTCACTTTCACCACATAAGTAGTCCCATTCAAGTCAAGTTCTGCACTGGCTTTCACAGGAGTGCTGAGCAGCGGCTGGATCAAGCCCTCAATGAGAAAACTAACAACATTTTCATCACAGACAGTCACCAGAAAAAAATCTATGGAAAGAAAACATGAAAAGGACTGTATTTAATTTCTTATCAAAACCATTACAAAAACAAAACAAAACAAAATAAAACAAAACAAAAAGGTAACAATTTTGGGTTCCACTCAGATAGTTGCTAGGACTAGGGTTTGGATCAATCTCTCCTGAAGTTCATGATAACTCTTGTAAGTCAATGTTTGCTGGATCTGATCCAATAACACAATAATGTGAACACACAACTGTTAATTGTGAGATTACAATTTTAAGTACAAAGGTGTTTATTCTAATTCCAAGAGCATTTGAAATGTATAGAATCAAGAGAATACAGTATAGTTTCGGTTTATGGGTATGGAGAATTCACAATCATTTAGGTTGCCTTTTTGTTCTATTCTATGGGACAATTAAAAAACATGATCGAAAATTGTATGTTCAGACAGGAACAATTTAAAATAACAGGAAACTGCTTTGACTTTTTAGTTACACAACTGAATTTACTGTGTTTTTCATCAGTACATTAATTGGTAAAATTGAGAGATATGTTCCCTAACACACAGCACAGAAGTTATTAAATAGTAATTTATACAGTAATAATATCTGTGACATAATCCTCTTCTTCTCTGCTTATCATACTCACTAGTATGATTGGATAACAAAAGTGGTGTTATATACATTAGAGCTCCATAATCTATAGCACCCACGCTGGCATCAACCTGGAAAGCAGCAGAAAAAAATAAAACTTCACATCTAATCTGACAGCATTTTTAAAATTAATTGGAATGAGAAGGCATGGATAGGATTACTTTTTTTAATTTTTCCAATTGCAATCCCATGTTCTATGACCCTTTGTAAACTACCACAGCCATTTCTTTTGATTGCTTTAACAAAAAGTAATGTTGCTATGGTGACACAGACTTCCTGGGACTTGATAATGGATTAGAAAAGCATTTTATTTATTTGGGAATATATCAGAAGCGAGATGTTAAACTTTACCTGAAATTGTCTTTTACTGAAAGAATTCTATATTTTAATGACTTTTTCTTTTAAAAAACCTGGTAACTAGCCTGAAGCACCTCTACTGTTCTGGAAAACTCTTGTTGATTTCATTCTGTAGAATTATATATAAATTGAAAAGGCTTTTATAGGAATTTCCATTAAAAAAAACTATAAAATTTAAAGGAGAAAGACATCTCTTCTGTGTTTTATCTGGCCCATGCTGTACAATCCTATATATAGAACTTTTCTTAAAGGACATGTGATGAGGCTGTATTTACCGGTTAGCATGCCTATTGGTTAGATCCCCGGGTCATCACTCTTCCTCAGCTGTAGTATTCCCTGCTGATGGTCGCACCACTTTGGTGGTGGTCTCTCTTCCAGTAGATAGTAATTCAGCCCTCCAGCCAGGTCACCACTGAGGTTCACCTCTTTTTGGGGTAACAGTGTTCAACAAAGTACAGAAGTCCAACATCCCCATAAAAGGAGTTTGCAGCCCAGCTCTGGGACCTAAATGCCTCATGCTCATACTTCAGGACTTACAATGTCTCTGTCTCCCTTCTCTCAAGAAGGGGCGGGATTATGATACCCTGATGGATGGCTGGTACGGGAGCCCAGGCCCTCCCTTTCTACCAGGCTTTGACCCAAAGTCCTATGAACAGCAGCAATATCAAAGCCCCCTGGAGTACTTCAAGGCTGCCTCTCTGGGCCACTTTCTCTTACCCATGTTCCCAGTTCAGGGCGTCACAGCATCTCAAACAATCTATAAAAAGGCAGAGTGAAGGGTCCTTTTTCCTTAAGGACAGGCTAAGCCCTCCTCTGAGGGTGGTAGATGCTGCTTGCAGACCCCCCTTCTCTGCAGCAAGGACTCCCACTGTACCCTTGCTGAGGAGCTCTTGGGATCTGCTTATTCTATCTGCTATTCCCACTCCACACACTTTCTGAGTTGTCTGGCTTTCTTTTAAACTTCTGCTCCAGTGGGAACATGCTCTGTAGCTATGGTGGGGCAGAGCCATTTGACACCAGAACTACTCCATAACCTCTCCTATCCCAGTGTGGGGTTTGTCTACTTCTCACATACCCTCCCCCTACAGCCCATGGCTGGGGTTCTAGTTTGGGTTCCTTCTTCTGCTCCTTTCCATGAGAAGAAATTTGTATTGTTGTGACCCTTCCTTGCTCATGAAATATTTGGAAACTAGGGTTGCCAGGAGAGGTATCTTTGCATAGTCTGTGGGTTAGTATTTTTCATTGTGTTTAACCAGCAGAGGTGGCCATGGTCTGTCACTAGGAGGAAAGAGTTTCCTAACAAATAATTACCACCAGGGATTTCTTTTCATTAAAGCCCTGAGACTATACTACCCTGAGGTCTACATCAGAGGCGTACATCTCAAGGATGAATTGTCTCAAAAAGTCTAAGTGTAAGAAGATTGACTCCTGACTTAGCTGGTGCTTTAGAGTTCTTGCATCTTTCACTACTTCTGTCAGGAGCACCACAAATGTGTCAAAATTCATCACAAAGCTCCTATAATAGCTGGCTAGGCCCAGGAAGTGCTGTAATTGTTTTCTGTGGGGCCCAGACAGGGGATTATGCTGACTTGAACTTTGCCAAACAGTGGCCTTAATTGTCTGCCTCCCATTGAATGGCCCAGATCAGTCACCTCCTGGCTGGACAGCATAAATTTGACTTGGTTAGTCATTACTCCTGCCTCCTTGATGGTTTGTAGGACAACAGTGACATGCCTTATATATTTATTCCAATTCTATATAAATGACTATGTCACTGTATGCCATAGCACACTTTCCATGAGGCCACAGTGATCATTTCATTAGGTGGCTGCAATCTTAAGGAGTCCAATTGGTTTGGTCTTGAACTGATAAAGGGCAAACATGGTGGAGAATGTGTCTCTCTTGTTTTTGTTTTTTTTTTTCTCGTGACTCAGTCATCAAAGGGATCTGCCAATACCATTTTGTCAGGAGCAACTGGAGCCCTGGACCACAGAAGCCAGAGGTGCTGAGACCCAAGCAGATGCCCAGATACCTGTGGACACCCCACAGAGGTCTGAGCTACAGGGAGTTGCACTGGCTGAGGAACCTGGAGACCCCAAAGACACACAAACTGCCAATGTCAGGTCAAGGGTGGAGATGTGTTTGGTGTCCCCTAGACTCTCCAGCAGCTCATACTCCCTAGTCCAGGGGTCAGCAACCTTTCAGAAGTGGTGTGCCAAGTCTTCATTTATTCACTCTAATTTAAGGCTTCGCGTGCCAGTGATACATTCTAATGTTTTTAGAAGGTCTCTTTCTATAAGTCTATAATATATAACTAAACTATTGTTGTATGTAAAGTAAATAAGGATTTTAAAATGTTTAAGAAGCTTCATTTAAAATTAAATTAAAATGCAGAGCCCCCCCCGGACCAGTGGCCAGGATCCGGGCAGTGTGAGTGCCACTGAAAATCAGCTCATGTGCCACCTTCGGCACGCGTGCCATAGGTTGCCTACCCCTGATCTAGTCTGACCTCCTGCACAATGCAGGCCACAGAATCTCACCCACCCACAAGACAGAGTGAAAGAACTATTCACTCTCCAGCCCAATAACTGTTCCTCTGTGGATAAATACTTATATATAGTCATTGGGCCAGAGAGAGAACACGCAAGTGTGAGACCATAGTTGACCAGCCCCATGTCAGAAGATCTCATTGCTCTGTGGTTAGTGCACTCTCCTGTGGACGCCCCCCGCCTTTCAAATCCTTTCTCCCACTGTGGCAGAGAGGTGGGGAATTGGACCTGGGTCTCTCCCCTCCCAGGTGAGTGCTGTAACCACTGCGCTAAAAGTTATAACATGGACACCACCGCCATCTCCTCTTTCTGTTGCATTTTGTGGGGAGCCAAGCAGGCATCTAACTCTTGCCCTCAGATGACTAAGCCATCTGATTCCAGGTGGCTGGTTCCAGGTCTAAGCGGAGATTTGCACCTCTCTGAAGCCTGGATATTGGTGACTCTCTCTGGGCGAGGGGTAGGGATTAGCATCTCGCCAGCATCTCCCATTGGCTAGTGCAGGCAGTTTCCCACCTCTAGGAATTACATTGGGAAAGTTCTATGACCTATGCTATACAGGAGATGAGGCTTTCAGATCACAGTGGTCTCTTCTGGCCTTGGAATCTACAAATATCTAGTGTGCTGACTTTCGGGGATCACATTCCTAGGCTCCTGTCTCCCCTCAATCATTTTATCTAACTCAGCTTTGTGGATCACAGTGTTTTTCCTGTGATTCTCTAGGCACCTAAGAGTTGTGCCAAGAGCTATGATGTGCAGCGTTGCAACTCCTAAATCCCTTCATGAATCCTACCCTTTGTCTCTTGGTTTCCTATCCTGTCTCTTTGATGAAATTACGAGTCTGATTGCAGCCTTGTATTGCATAGACAAACAAGTTCTTTTTTTAATGATGATTGTAGAGTACTTTTTTGTAAAAACAAATAAAAAGCTGTTTTTTTTTAAATGATTGTAAATCAGATGAAAATGAGTTCAGCCCAGTGATCTTGTTTTCACTGTTTACACAGTTTTCAATAGAGGTGCTGGTCCATTGCTTATGATATTCTGCTGCTTTATTCGGAAGAGTTGCTGCAGAATGTTTGAGGCTCACTATTTATGATTCATGAGTCCCTTTAAGGCATATGAGGAAAGGTGGGCCTACTTGGCAACCAGCAGTAAGCTTGCAAGCATTGAGGGGCTTATTTGCCAGTGTTTGAAAAATTTCACTTTAGGGTTATTTATTTATTTATTTACTTTTCATTTAAGGTACCATCTGAAAAAGAGACCAGAGAAGGAAAGTTGCTTTCAGGGGTGAACACTGTGTGTTTTGTGGAGTACAATAAGGCCACTTAAAAACAAAGCATATTATACAAACAACACAATGGCTCTTTTGGGAATGATCAGTCAACATGGTCTCACAGTGTCCCCTGCTGGCTAGATCAGGGTTATGACTAAAGAGAGAAAATGAAGAAGTTTAGGATTCATAAAAACTTTGACATTTTTCACATACACAAAAATCTAGACAGCTTATCAAATAGTTTAGAAAGTTCGGAGGTTTTTTTCCCCAAATCAATCAGAAGACGATACTATGATCAAAATTTTATCTCACTTTTGTAGATGAGCTAACAAACAGTTGGGTAAAGCAATATAACAGAGTAAATTACAGGCTTTCTGAAGAATGTGAAGAAACTACAGTTGCAATGGCCTAATGGCATCATAAGAGACATAATGAGACAGTGACTGCAAAAAGCATGTAATGATGACTTGTCGAACTATTTGAGCTCAATGCTGTGTAGCTGTGACCTCATCATCTAATTATAAAAGCAATAATGCCCTATTCCACTTATGCCACTTTTTCCTTCTTACTCCTTCCCCCCAGTATACTTAATTTGCCTAGTGAGCATACAGATCCTCCTCATATTTTAGATATGACAGGTATCTCCCCAATACCACCTCAAATATAAATATATACCCAACTGCTGCCTTCCTTTCCAGCCCAGCTGCAGTGATCAACAGAGCTACAGAAAGGAGCCAGATAGCTTTTAACCATAAATTGACACTGAAAAGCTTAATTAAAAGCTAGTTGAGGGCTCTCAAGTCAATTTCTTCAGTAAGAGGAAAACCTTAAAGGATCCCAGTAGAGCTGAGCTTAGCAAGAGGGGAAGAAAAAGGAGTGTGTGCGGGAGTGAGAGTTATGTTTCCCCATGAAAATAACATTTCCAATATTAGCTTTTGGTGACTTTCCAGCCTCTTTGAACTAGCATTCTATTTTTCAAACTAATTGTAAGACTTTTTACTATTCTCAAATTAGTTTCTGAAAAGAAAGTGAATTGAATGGGAGCACTGGACCACGAACTGTTGCTGGAAGGGCAGCTGGGCCCATGGGAGGAGAAAAGGTAAGAGGTCTAGGAAACAGAACAAGGAAGGGAAAAAACTAGAATATGACAAGAATATAATTAAAATTCTTGAGAAAATATGTTTCTAGAATTTTTCCAGTTTTTTCCTTTCATCCTGCCATTATGAAGTATTTTTCATAATGGGAGGACATTGGAAAGAACCTTGCTCAACCATTTTTTTCTAAAGACTTTGTATTTTTAATTGTAACCTAAAACTAATAGTGTCATATTTTAAAGTAATGCTGTTTTAACCTATTGATCCGCTTTTCCTTTGGCTCAAGGCATGAAACCAAAAGGCTTAAACTGAGAGCTTGCACCAGTAACTTACCACTTCCCTTATTTCTACAGTGCAGTTTGGTTTAAAGTAGTAATGGAATGTCTACTACCTGTTGCTAAGTAGAGACAAGGTAGATACAAAATACAAGAAGATGGGAACACCACAGGATGTATGTTCATTATGACAATCCAGAAACTTTTGCTGAAGCCTTCCTGAGGCATTTCTCCAGCAATGGAAGAAATGTGGTCTAGAATTTTAAGGTGAATACTGTATCTAGAAGATGGCAATGGCCACTTGGTTATTTGGTAAAAAAGCAGTGGCTCAACATTTTTGTCCATGTGTATGGAATATTTATTTTCAGAAAGTGTTGACAGCAGTTGAAGGACATTTATTTAAACTTACATTCAGACAAGTAGATGGACACTTGTTTTTGAAAGCTCCCTTCTGAATTATATGGTTCACTGACATAACTCTTTGTTGGTCTGTAAGCTGCTACTAGAACCTCTAGACATTTGCATTGCTACTGTAGTTTTGCTTCTGTAAAGAGGTGCTGGTCTATTGCACCACCAACAACAACAACCAAAAAACACCTCTTCAGAGTTTGTTGTCTATACCTCTCTCAGTAAACAGACTTTCTGGTAGCAATGGCACTTTGACACTTGATGGACTAAATACTTGGGTATGGTTTTAGCCATTTTGTGCCATACTATCTTTGGAATTTGGCCATGGAGACAGTTAAACTGGCCATGGGAGTGGAACAATTTCTAAGTTACCTACTCCCTGCTGTAAGAATAGGTAAAATGGTCACAGCAAAGGGCATGTGACTGGGGTTTCCTGCCTCTACCAAGCTGTGGCTGTCATTTAAGTTCCTTGGAGATATTGGCAACTGGCATAATTTGTCGTAAACTGCATGCTGTTCAAAGTTGTGCTAAGAGACTGGGCCAGAAAACAACTTCCTGCTACCTTTTAGACAGCCCCTCTCCTCATTGTATGCTCCTTGAATGTAGCAGAGGATCTGGCCCAATATCTTTTCTGTTTTATTTTCCTTTACAAAGAAGATTGAAGGGGTCAAAATATAGATTCTGGACGCCTTATGGAGGACTTATTCACCTCCATGATTACTATATATTTGGTTATGTTTTGTATGATCATTTTTAGACTGTAAACTCTTTGGGACAGAGAGTGTGTGTTTTTTTGGTGTTTGCAAAGTGGTTGTTTTGGATGGTACCACAAATTTAATAATACTCAGAACAAATACCACCACTGATGCTTGCTGCCCCAGTTTCCCTAGTTTATTTCCTTTTGTGGGCAATTTAGGGAAACATAATGCATGGCTTCTAAATATCTCCATTCTGTCCATCAAATGATTGTGCTCTGAAGTGGCAGCCTGTAAAATACTTTTCCCTTCATTAGAAATTACAGACAAAATAATAATAATGCAAAAATGTGTATTTTGGCCATCTAAAAAAATATATCTGACTTTTTTGACACAGCCCCTTAGTGGGCTTCAGTGGGGAAAGAAGGCAAACAGTTATTGGCTTTCAGCTAAGCTTTGCACTTTGCTGTTTTGTTCTATTCAACTGCAGCTGACTGTTTGCCAATGGGTGTGAAAATATTTGTCAACCAGAATTAAGCACAGTGATTTTTGATGTTGTGATTTTGTTTAGGGTGCATCCTGACCACTACTGGGTTGCAGCCACACACTTGGAAATCACTAGCTAGGTTGCTGGAGAAAGAATGTAGGTTTTGTTGTTTTTGTTGTTGTTATTTTGTTTGCTTAAGATCTTAATTTATCTATTCCCAAGGGCCAACTGAAATTGGCCCAATAACAACATTTAAAATGTTATAATTGTCGTACAGTGCTTCAGGGCTAATAACAGTATTAGTCTATTATGATGTGCTGGCACATTATGTACCAAGTTCTCAGCAAGAGAGACAGTGAGAGAAGAGGGAACAAAGTGAGCTTGTACAAGAGCTGAAAGAATGTTGTGAATATTATACTCACAATAATGCCAGGACAATAAATATAAAGAAAACCAAGGTCTGCACAATCATATAGATGAGAGGGAAAATGAGGGAAGAGAGGAGTGTTGTCTAGTGGTTAGAGGAGATGACAAGCTTAGAACTCCTGGATTCTATTCCCAGCTCTGCCATGGATTAGTTTAATCTTGGTACCTCAATTTATCTCTTTGTCAAATGGTTGTAATGGTTACTGAAAAAATGATATTGTGCATCTTAATTAATCAGGGCTAGATGGGACTTTTGCTCAATGACCTGAGTATTATACCAGCATGTAGATGAATTGTCCCAATCACAATTCCCTCCATACTTTCTTACTGGTTGTAGCACGTTTTCACCTCATACCAGCTCAGCTCCGGGGGCTGCTCTTTTGGGATACACACAGCTAAGGCTCTCCCCAGTTCTACCAAGCAGCTTCATAGGGAGGGGTGTGTGAAATTTCCAAGCACACAGAACCTGTTCTCAGTCTATACCTCCACCACACCCAGACCCAATGTCCAGGGAGCCCTAATGTGGAGGCAGCAAAGAGAAAGTGGGGGTTTTATATTTTTTTATAGTCTGGTGCAGCCATGTTAGGGCAAGCCATGATCCAGCTCTTAGTAATTACACTGGTGGACCCTACCTGAAGTTTCCAGGCATCTGATTTTCGACCAGAACACCCAGTTGAAAAAAGACCCCTGTGGCTCTGGTCAGCACTACTGACTGGGCTGTTAAAAGTCCGATTGGCGGTGCAGCAGGGCTAAGGCAGGCTCCCTGCCTGCTATGGCTCCACGTAGCTCCTGGAAGCAGCAACATGTTCCTGCGGCCCTTAGGCACGGGGCGGCCAGGGAGGCTCCGTGTGCTATCCCCACCCCGAGCGCCAACTCTGCAGCTCCCATTGGCCAGGAACTGTGGCCAATGGGAGCTGTAGGGGAAGTGTTTGGGGGCATGGGCCTCGCACGAAACCTCCCTGGCCGCTGCTGCACGTAGGAGCCAGAGGACATGTCACCACTTCCGGGAGCCATCTCAGGTAAGTGCTGCCTGGAGCCCACCCCGCACCCCATACCCCGAACTCCCTCCCGCATCTCTAAGCCCACTCCCACAATCTGAACCCCTTGGCCCCAGCTCAGAGCCCCCTCCTGTACCCCATACCCCTCATCCTTGATCCCACACCACAGCCTTCTCCCCCAGCTGGAGCCCTCAACCCCCCATCCCATCCTAACCGCCTGCCCCAGACCGGAGCCCCCTCCCACATGCCGAATCCCTCAGCTCCATCCTCTAGCCCAGCACCTCCTCTCATACCCCAAACCCCTCACCCCTGAGCCTGCACCCCCAGCCAGAGCCCTCACCCCTCCCACACTCCTGCCCCAGCTCGGTGAAAATGAGCATGTGAGCGAGGTTGGGGGAGAGGGAGTGATGGAGGGAGTGGGAGTGGAGTGAGTGGGGGCGGGGCAGGGAGTGGGGCAAGGGTGTTCGGTTTTCTGCAATCAGAAAGTTGGCAACCCTAAGCCTACCCCTGTTTATAATCAAGGTGATATGCATTGGTGTAAATCATGCCACCCCTTGTTTACATTTGGAATTTGCATGGTGCAGTCATATTGATGGAATCCAGGTAAATCTCTCATATAGACATGGATTTACTATGGATTAAAAAGTAACTGAAATATTCCAGATACCACTGTATGGCAATTCGAATTTAGTGAATAATGCATAGCAAATAACAGATTTACCTAATTTAAACTTTTCTTTTCTGTCTGTGAATTTTCTGAATGACTTACCACCTAACCAGCACAGTATTAAATGTGAATTGCAAATATTAAAATGGAATGTATAATTTGAAATCCCCCCTGTGTTGGTTATTTATACAAGTATCCACACGGGAAACAGAAAATATACCTTACGACTTATAGGAATGCACCAAATACAGTATTGACTGGGAAGGCAGGAACTTAGAAGTAGACTATGAAATTTACTTTTAGCAAATAATTTTGTATTTTTGCTAGTGAAACTTGACCACTAAAGTTTTCAGAGAAAGTGAGCACCGAACTGTTGCTAGCAGAGTCAGATCAATATGTATATTTGAATTCAAGTACTTGAAGGAAATTTTTCCATTCTTTGGTCTTTTTTAATAGTGATTGCGCTGTATTGTTTTGTTATGTTACACTGAACAATAAGGAATAATGCCAAATGTTTTCAAATATATCACAATTCATCATTGACTATGAAAATTCCTAGTTTTAGCAAATATTTTTGTCTTGAATTTTAAAATAAAATGCACCTTTCCTCCTTTCCTCCTTTCTTCCTGGTAATCATGGCTAATACTCCAATGTGATGACTTTTGGGACTGTCTTGAAGGTTACTATGTAACTTCATATGGGTCACAAAATTAGTTCAATTTGTACATAATAAAGACAATGCTAAATTGACAAGAATCCAAAAATATATAATTTGGTTACTGCAAAGCCTTAATCCTATGTAATATACTTCTTCTACATCAATTAATTCATATTTAATTATTAATGGATTGACATAGTGGCATTTCCTATAATAGGATTAAATTTATGCCTCTGATAAGAAGCAAAATTCCTTATAATCATTTGCAATTTCCTTAGAGATATGTCTGTGTAGCTGCTTATCCCCTCCCTTCCCCCATTACACCAAAAACTAAGAATCTTTGAGAAACTTAGGCTTCTCTCATATGGAAAGAATGCTATACTAACAGGAATAAACTTGAAAGCTTTCTAATTTGTGAACTATATAAACTGTACCTTAACTAAGCAGAGGGCGATCTTTAAGCATCTAAGCTCTTGAAAACAATTAAATGTGATATCTTGCAAATAGCAGGAAAATGTATTTGCAAGCTTGTTTGCTAAATCACACTTACAATTCAATGTAGTCTTTTTTTTTTTTTCCTTTTACGTGGCCAGGCTTTGTGCAAAAATGTTTTGGGAAGAGCTTTTATTCATGTCAGTATGGCTATTGCATATGAATGCACACATTTGGGCATGCAGGAAAATGTTGGTACCTTTGAGAAAATGTCTTCACTGATGAGTGGCAAATGGGCTCTGCACAGGAGCAAAGTGGCATCAGAAAGAGTGGCATTCTTGAGTGTTTTTATTGGAGTCCTGGATTCAGTTCCCAATTCTGCCCAGACTTCCTATTTTTCCTTAAACAAGTAACTTAGTGCTCAATCCTGTGAAGCTGGGCCAGATTTATGGGCAGGCGACCACCTGGGGTGGCTCAGGGTGCTGTTATTGTTGTTAATGACAAAAGGTAAAATAGAATGTTTGAAGTAAAATGTTTCAGATATCCCATATGTGGATTCACTTTTTACTAACCTCCTACAATGTTCTGGACCTTTGTAGAATTTCATAGAACCTTCCAGACTTTCTGAGAACTGCATTTTCCTCGAACATCATAGAACATGGGTCAGCAACCTTTGGCACGCGGCTCACCAGAGTAAGCCCCCTGGCGGGCAGGGCCGGTTTATTTACATGCCATGTCTGCAGGTTCGGCCGATCACGGTCCCCACTGGCCACGGTTCACTGCTCCAGGCCAATGGGGGTGGCGGGAAGCCAGCACATGTCTCGGCCCGCACTGCTTCCCGCCACCCCGATGGGTCTGGGACGGTGAACCACGGCCAGTGGAAGCCGTGATAGGCCGAACCTGCAGACGCGGCAGGTAAACAAACCGGCCCGGCCCGCCAGGGGGCTTACCCTGGCGAGCCGCATGCCAAAGGGTGCTGACCCCTGTCCTAGAATATTATCAGCCATGTCCTTATTGGGACAATCGAGTAAAGCCAAGGCCAGAATCCGACATGAGGCACAAAGCCTGGCAAACCAGATCAATGACTCAATTTCTGGTCTCAATTGTGGTTTGTCATGATATCCTGTTCACAGTTGCCAATTTTCACATGGTAAATAAGCACCCTGATGTTCACAATAAGCCAAAAATCAAGCTAATCCCATTTCAAAACAAGGCCAAAACAAGCAAATCTCTAAGAACCCCAACACTCTATGTGACTAAATCCCCATGGCGTGCAGTCTTGGACTGTGGTGAGCCCACTGAGCACCCTGACTCTCTGCCCCCCTTGCCCCTGCTTGCTGGGAGCCAATAAAAAAAAAGAAGCAACAAGCTACAACAAGCTACAAGCCAAACAAGCAACAAGCCAAAAACTAGCCAACAAGCAACTCAATTAAGCCAATTAAGCCAAAACCAAGCCCAATTTCTGCATTTTTTTCATGGGTTTGGCATGTCTGATCCTGTTCTAAGTAAATGTGGTAAGCAAGGCATTACAAACTCAGTTGATGGACATCGGGACCGCTACTACTTTGATGAGAAGCTGCCTTGATTTTGCTGTGGCCTACAGATACAGCAGATTTGAAGATGGTAATCGCTGCTGCCAAAGAAATGGTGGAAAACTGAGGAGTTGAGTGTGTCTTCAAAGAAACTTATATTCATCAGAAGAAGAGACACTTTGGTTACGAGGGCAGACATGAGGTGATGGGAAGCTCAGAAGAAAAAATCAAGAGGAAGTTTTTTTGCTCACTCATTGAAGCTGCTCAAGTGTCCATTGAAGAAAGGCTTGGACAAATGAAGCACCACAAAAAGACTTGGGTTTTCTTGTATGACCTTAGTAAGCTGCTGGTGGACAGGAAAACACTCTTGAACAATTGTACGAACCTTCACCAGATGCTGACACCTGGGGAATGTTTGGACGTCATTCATAAAGACCTCTATGTCAAATTGAACAACAACTGTCACATTTTGCCACACAGGAAACACTCTTCACTCCAAGTTCTCCAATTCATTCATGATGCAAAGCTGAAGGACACTTTTCCTAATGTGTGGTTAGCTTTGAGGATTTTGCTCATGCTTTCGGACACAGCTGTGAGTGGTGAGCGCAGCTTTTCGAAGCTCAGCTCATTAAAATATATCTTCTATCGATGATGTCTAATAAGAGACTGAAATTGTTTGCTATTTTGTCACTTGAAAATGCCATTGGTCAGTCCTTGAATCTCTCTGATGTTGTACTTCAGTTCATGAGGGCAAAGGTGAGAAAAATGATCTTTTGAACTAAAGGACTAGGGTTAACATTCTAAGGCTGTCACCTATTGTAACACTATTTAATACTGGTCCACCCAATGTTGGTGCACAATTCAATTTCTTGGCGTTAGAACATTTCAATTATACTTAAAATTTAAATGTTTCTACAGGCTTGAAGGAAACAATTATTTTATTTGCTTATATATGCCATGAATAAATACAGATTTACAGATCTTAGTGTGTAAATGTATCATCTTACATGATAGGAATAAGTCAGGCATGCACATCATGCATCACAGTCATGAAATGGGCTACAAATGTAATAAAAAAATAAGGTATTCAAAAGTTTAACAAATGGTGGTGAGGTGCTGAAGACACTTCTTGCCTGGGGCGCCATTTGGTCTAGGGCAGGCCCTGCTGTGGAGCATTTGGCCTCAGAACCAGCAAAGTAATTAAGCACAGGTTTAACTTTAATCATGTATCTAGTCCCACTGACTGAGGCTTTGCTGGACTGGGGCCAGAGTGCTCAGCATTGATCACATTCCCCTCTTTGACTCTCTGTATCTGTTATCCATCTATAAAATAGGGAAAACAGACTTCTCTACCTTACAGGAGTGTTGTGAGGATAAACAGTACATCAATGACTGAGAGGATAAGAGGGCCATATAAGAAACTATACACAGATAAATACTAAAAATGCATAGGCCTGCTTATCTCCTGCTAAGTCTTTCCCTAAACTGTTCCCCATTATATTTAGTTTCTCCTATTGTTTGTAGATTAATAAGTAAAAACCCAAAGGCCCAAATATGTTCAAAAAAAGATGTCATCAAACAGTTCTGACAGATTTGTAAAAATCATGGGCAGTCCACAAACCATATCTGAATGAAGAAAGGGGACAAACCCCAGGAATGAATTGCTCTTAGTCAATTGAATACTTTGACCAGCTTTAGCACCATAACTGCTGTTAATTCTTGGGATGTCTGACACTTTAAAGAAGTGTAAGTGGGGGATGGTCCCGCTATTGTGGGGAATTTTTCTGCCTTCTACACTACCCCGGTGGAATCGTATGGTGAAAGGATCTGAGTCCTCACCCCAACTCCCTATCTGCCTGCCTGACATCAAGGACTCCTTTTCCTCTCCCCCATGCGATGGAGTCCCTGTAACCCTGATAAGGCTGGGCCCAGGATCCCCAGGGGGTTTAACACTCAATTTCGCCATGGGTCACTCAAGGCAGAGGTTAGGGTATCCCTGCCCTGGGGTACTCACTCCTCACCAGCCACTTTCCTGACTCAGTGATTGCAGTGATTGAGTTTAAGCCACATACTATTAATTAATCAGCAACTGTAAATGAATAAGGGAAAAGGGAAAAGGATCCAGGAACCCCACATGATGGACGTGTGAACACCGTAAACAATAGTCTCTGGAACTCAAGAAAATTCAGAGTCTATTCCTTACATGTCCCAGGTCTCCTGCCTAGGACCTGGATGTGGTGCATTGATACCACTTTTAAGACACCTGCTCTAGTGGTGGCTACATGCCTTCAGGCTCTATGTTGTGGGACCCTTCTCCCCAGTATTGGCCCTCCTGTCGGGTTAATGTCCTCCCATCCAGTCCAGCCTTCAAGGCCCTCTTGTCTGGTGATGTCTCCCTCTTCTTGGCCCTCTCTGCACAGGGTCCCCACCGCACTCTCCCCAGTTGCTCACCACGCTCGGCTCCAGTATCATTTGTGGCATAGCTTGCCTTCCACTATCCCAACCCTGGGCCTGCAGCTTTCCACTGTAGCTTGGTCCTGGATCACCGCCAGCACAGTTGATCTCTGCCATTCTGGCTCCCTGGCTCTGGGCTGCTGCTCTGGCCCCTCAGATTATGGCCTGCTGTTCCCTCCCCAGCTCAGCTCTGGTAGCTGCACTGTCCTTGGCTTTATTCTGCCCCTGGCAGCCTAACTCTCATGGAGAATGGTTCCTGGGCTATTGACTCACTCATTGGCCTGTCTGCCTTGTCAATCCAGCTGACTGGGAGTGCTGGCCTCTCCCCATTGGCCCTGGGGACTATCAGTCTCAGGATCTTGGCTTCTCTTTGGCCCATCCCCTTTTTCTTGGTATTGGGAGATGGCCACCCAAAAAAACCCACCATTAGGTATCAGCAAAGGGCCAACAGTCCCTTTACAGAAAGATGGCTTAACCCTATAAGATGCTGAGCTTCTCATATGAGGTACTGAGCATCTTTAACTCCTCGTGTAGCCAATGGTGGCTAAGGTATGTCTATACTGCAAAAAACACTCATGACAGTGAACCTCAGAGCCAGGGCCTCGATTGACTGGGCCTTGTGCTACGGGGTTAAAAATAGCAGTGTTGATATTCTCACTTGAGCCAGAGCCTGGGCTGTGAAACCCAGTGAGGGATGTGGATCTCAGATGACCAGCTTCAGCCCAAGCGGGAACATTTACACTGCTATTTTTAGCCCTGTAGGACAAGACCGAGTCAGTTGACCGGACCCTGAGACTTGCTGCTGCAAAGTGTAATTTTGCAAAGTATACGTACCAAAAGTGTGCTCAGCACTTTGAAGGATGGGGCTTGAAATGAAGTATAGGTGTTTATGATATAACAGTATTTGGATAATGTGAGTTGTCAATTAATTGATATTTGACAAATACCCTTCTGTCTAACTGCATGTTATTTTCCAGGCACTGAGAGACTTGAAAGAGAAAGGCATCAATCTATGACATATGGTAAAGATTTTCAATAATTTTTAATAAATAACATCCTCTCTTAAAATTTGAGACTTCTGACTTAGTTTGTGCTGGCATTCTCATGCACTACTGTGCCTCTGAGAGACTGTTTCCATTGATGAGTGACATCTGGGCTGAGCACAGGAGCAAAATGTCCACAGAGACAGTAAAGTTCATGAAAGTTGTTATGGGACCAATCTGCATAATAACTGCTGGGAATTCTAGGAGTCCCAATTTATTTAAAGTAATAAGTCTGGAATGTCTTGGGGAAAATCGCTAATGTGAAACATTTAAATGAATTAACATTGTTACACAGAAGCATTGCATTGTATATATTTGTTTTCTGGTTATAGACTAGTGGGGAGGTTCTTTAGGGTCCTTTTTCAGTTCAATGCATGCACATTTGCACAGCTTTCATTCACATTAACAGGACTTCTGCTCCATCACAGGCAATGTACACCTTGACTTCTATGGTCTGAATGCTTCTCAGCTGACCTACATCCCATGGACAGCAAAGTTAAGCACATGTGTAAATATTTGCAAACCCTTTGATGGGTTATCACAGACCCCCACCCTTGGGGCTGCCACCTGATGTGTCAAGACTACTTCTGCCTCTGCTTTCCTGCCCTGCCAGCCTGGGACTTCAGTGCCCTGCCTGCTTTGAACCAGACTCACTAGCCTGCTGCAAACCCAGACCCAGGTCTGAACAATGTCCCCTAACAGCTGTAGGCTTGACTGAAAGCAGCTTACAGATGTGTTCTTGTCTTTAACACTCAGATGCCCAACTCCCAATTGGGTCTAAACACAAATAAATCCGTTTTACACTGTAGAAAGCTTATACGCGGTAAACTCATACATTGTTGGCCCTCTATTGCACTGATAGAGAGATATGCACAGCTGTTTGCCCCCCCTCAGGTATTAACACATACTCTGAGTAAATTAATAAGTAAAAAGTGATTTTATTAAATACAGAAAGTAGGATTTAAGCTGTTCCAAGTAGTAACAGACAGAACAAAGTGAATTACCAAGTAAAATAAAATAAAATAAAATAAAACACACAAGTCTATGTCTAAGAAACTGAATACAAATAACACCTCACCAGTTCCAGTAAGCTTCCTTTTACAGACTAGTCTCCCGCTAGTCTGGGTCCAGCAATCACTCACACCCACTATAGGGACTGTCCTTTGTTCCAGTTTCTTTCAGGTATCCTTGGGGGTGGGGACGCTTTCTCTTTAGCCAGCTGAAGACAAAATGGAGGGGTCTCCCCTGGGCTTAAATAGATTTTCTCTTGTGGGTGGAGACCCCCTCCTCTCTCCTATGGAAGTCCAGCTCCAAAATGGAGTTCTGGAGTCACCTGGGAAAGTCACATGTCCATTCATGACTCACAGTTTTTATAGGCAGAAGCCATTGCCCACATGGTATCTTGTATGTCTCCCGGAAGACTTCTTATGTGAATTGGAGCATTCCAAGATGCATTGTTCCTTAAATGCTTCTTGATTGGGCACTTAACTTTGCGAATTAATTTCTAAAGAAGCTGACCAAATGCCTTACAAAGCTTACTTAGAAATCAAGCAAGTATACAGCCAATATTCATAACTTCAAGTACAAAAATGATATATGTGTACAAATAGGATGAATAGATTCAGTAAACCATAACCTTTACAGAGATATGTTACATGGCACATGTAGCATAAAACATACTCCAGTTATGTCATATTCCCATAAAGCATTAGGGGATACATCGTCACAAACCCTATAATGACGCTCTTTTTCTACATGTGATCAATCTCATTGATTTCACTAGGATTCCCTGCAGACACAAGGGTCCATCCTTATAGCTCTGATTGCAGGAAGAGGGTCTTAGACAGTACATTCTCAGGGCAGGAGTCCTGGGTTTCTCTATGTTCTATAAAATGTGTTAGTACCCTTCTGGCAATTCAGCTGCAGTATCACTATATTTGTAGAAGGGCACTGGTATTACAGAGGTCCAATGAGTAGAAGTAGTACTGACAAATGCTGTGATATCACCGCATCTATTAACTAGTTCTGAACAAAAGATTTCTTAACACCAATTTAGAATAACTTGTCTCCATTCAAAGATAATGGGTACGTCTACATTACCCGCTGGATCGGCGGGTAGTGATTGATCTATTGGGGATGGATTTATGACTCGAAAAATCGATCCCCGATTGCTCTGCCGTCGACTCCTGTACTTCACCGCGGTGAGAGGTGGAAGCGGAGTCGACGGGGGAGCAGCGGCACTCGACCCCACGCCGTGAGGATGCGAGGTAAGTCGACCTAAGATACGTCGACTTCAGCTACGCTATTCTCGTAGCTGAAGTTGCATATCTTAGGTCGATCCCCCCCTAATGTAGACCAGGCAATAGGAAGTCATTAAACTGACTGGTAAAGTTATGGCAGGAGTTCCAGTACAATACACATACTCAGATCCATTAAGTGCGGACTCCTGTCAGGTGAACCTTCAGTGCCTAAAGCAGAGCTGCTTCAACTCCCCTCCTCTCTTACTAATAGGAGCCAGAACAGGGTAGCAGGAGAAAAGGCAGAATCAAATCCTAAGGACAGGATTTTCAGATGGGCCGAATGGAGTTGTGGTCAACTTCTGTTCTCTTTCAATGGCAGTTGAGCACCTAACTGCCCTTTTCGCTTTTGAAAATCTCCCTCTAAATTGTTAGATTCCAGCAGCTTTGTCGAAGAGACAGCTGCTCCCCTCAGTGTAGCTGATGGGTTCCAGTGGTCTTTTTGGCTTTTCTTCTTGTAGTTTAGTTAGGTTATGCTGAATTAGGATAATAAGTCTTTCTGTGTTTAGTTCTAAAAATTTAAAAGTAATCTGTGTCTGAGATGTTATCGGAATGTGTGTGCAGTTTGGAGTTTCTAAATGAACTGTGGTTGCTTAGTTAGAGAGAGGAATCACAAGGAAAGGTGTATGAGTGGGAAGGATAAGATTTCAATGTGGGAGTATTTTTAAATGCTTCCTATGCAAAAGTTAGGACATAGTTTTAAAATATTGCACAGAAAAATTCAGATTTCTTCAGAAGTATTGCTGTGACAAATTTGGAGACTAAATTCAATAATTAATATGTGAAACAGAGACATGTCAGTCAGCTTCTATGTGCACATGTCAATTCATCCCTAACTATCCAGTCACCAGAGCCTCCACAATATTTATGGACCAAATTTTCAAAAATGGGTGCCCGAAGATAGGATCCTAAACACATGTTTTATTTAAAGGCAAAAATATGGATTAAAAAACCTAAATATGGATTTTTAGAAGCCTAACTTGAGGCCTCCAGCTTTGGAAGCTTTGGAGCATACACACACACACTGGATCACAAAGAAAATATGAAATAGTAAATACAATATCTATTTCACAATGTATCAAACACCTTTAACCTTCACATCTGTATTCTGCCCACTCACCCATTTCCTGCGGATTTACTCAAACCATTTAAAATTTCAAATTGCTTCACAAGGCTTGTTTTTGGCTACATCTACACTTGAAGATGGAGTTGTGATTCCCAGCTTGCGTAGGATTTATTTTAATCAATCTGCCAGATATGTTTCCTTATCCTGCAGTTGTGGATTTTCCTCCTCCACCACAATAAAACAGGTTGAGTCCTAGTATGGGAAACATAGTACTTAAACGCCAAGTTTAAGATCTGACATCTTCACGGTATTCAAAGCTAGACACAGGAGTCTTATACTGGGATCCCTTCTTTTTTGATGGCATACATAGCACTTGCTTCCCACCCTGGAATGCCAAGTGAAATAGCATCTTAAATTCATGATATTTTTATGTACGATAAAGCTATTTTAGGTCATATTCAGAGTTTATGGGTCCCCCTGAGATCGCTGCCATTGAACTCATGGTAAATAAGGCATTTAAAGATTGAAGGATGAAAAAAAGACTAAAAATATCAAAAAAAAATCTAAAACACAGGGGAGAGTATTCTGTAAAAATGTGTAGCATGTTCAGAATATGATGTTGTAGGAAGGCAGAAGGATTTTAATGATACTCTGTTGGGATGACATGCAAAACTCACTCATAGTTTCACCACTTATGAGGAATGCAGTCCAAACGCATGTCAATAAGACCTTTATACAGCATGACACCCTTCTATGTTCTCTCTGTGTCTTTATAAATTCATGCACACATAAAAAAAATAAAATAATAATAAAATAGCTAAAGAGTTTAATAAATCAGGAAGAGAAATATGGAGAATAATATCAGAATATTTTAGGCTAAAACAAACAGTGGAAGAGGCCAGTCAAGAAAAAGAATGCTTACTAAGTGCAGAATAGAAAAAACACTAACCGATGCCATCTATTATTGGCCATGTACTTGCTATCTTGGATTACTTCAGGGTCAGTGAGGCAGAAGTGATAAGTAAGCTGGGGCAACTCCAAGCCAATAAATCACCGGGGCTGCAAAGGATTTATCCAGCTGTGTGAAATGAGACTAGGGAGAAAAATCTCAATGGAGAGCAATAGTCTTGGGAAATTCATTACGTATGAGTTAAATTCTAAAGGTGTGAGAGACAAGCTAGGGCTGAACCTAGGTAGCATTGGAGAAATAGCATGATTTAACTTGATAAATTTAAAAATGCAGACCACAGTCTTAACATGAGTAACAAATTGAGAGAAATTGCACAGTATATAATAGAATATCAGTATATCTAAACAGCAATCACTAAGAAATAACTAAGGGCCAAATCTTGCAGTCTTTATTCAATCTCTATTCCTGCTAAACTTATGCTACTCAGAAACTTGCAGGCTGCTGATAAGCAAAAATACAAAAAGCAGCATAAACTTGTAGAGATTTACTCCATGGTTTTCATTCCCCAGCCATTAAGCCAGAAAGGCACCATCCAGTAGCAGCATGTCTCCTGAAGGAGATGTGTTGCCAGGAGAAGGAATGTTCCACAGACCAGCATGGTGGAGCAGTCCACATGCCTGAAGGCCCCCACATGCAAGGATAACCTCCATTTTCTCCACTGATTTAAGGACTCTTTGTGGATTATGGAAACAAGCTCCCAGCGTCTTCCAGAAGGTTGGTAACTTCTCTCCCTTAAAGGGAGAATCATTTCCTCTTTCAATTTTTTCTACACAGTGCCCATGAGTGGGGATTACAGGATTTGGCCCCTGCGAAAGAATATTGAAAAAAGTAAAAGTGTAAATAATCCTCTTCACTTATTTATTTAGGACCCATTTCTGTCTTCGCTACACATACTGGATAGTACCTTACTTTGTGAATTGTCCAGTTCATTTTAATGAGATAACTCACAGAGTAAAGACCTACTCTAAGGAGAGCAGAGTCTAGCCTTTAGGATGTAAGTTGATAGATAGGACATCATGTATATGGAGTCTTCAGTGAGTTTCATTTTGGATAAGCCTTCTATAAACCATACAAGTAAAATTATAAAATTGGAGTAAGAATAAAGAAAAGTCAACACTGAAAAGTGAGTTGTATCACTAAAAATAAGGCATGTTCAATCCCACAGGAGAAATCCTATTTCTAGAGTAGAACACTGCACAAAATATATATAGAAATGTCTTATATTGTGTCTTTAGGAAAACTCTAATATTTACCTCCCCTACTATTTACCCGAAAAGTTATGTTTGCAACTCAGACAAATAAATGATACCATAAAGATGTCCTCTCCAGAAACAAGGACTTAGGCAAGGGAAAGACTGGTGCAGAAAGAGGAAACTTTGCTCCTCTCCACCCCAGAAATACTAATAAGATTTTTCTATCATTTCACTTCATTTTAAGAATGAATTACCAATCAAATTGCATTAGAACCAAAGGTACATCTCTTGGCATGTCTGAGGGCTTTGCTTTTTTTTTTTTTAAGAGAATTTTGTGTTTTGTGAATCTCTCCATGGGAATTCTAATTTCTATTTAAATTAGATTGCCCAATTCAGGTTCCCTTCTGCTTCTTGGATTGGCTATCATAAAATCAATGCCTGCCTGCTATGTGCCAAGGACAATAAGGAGACCGATTGAAAGCTGGGAATTTATTCTACCCTGAATTCATTTAATATTTCATAAAGAGAACTGATATAGTTTTAACCTGTTACAGAAAATTCAGTAATACAATATATACAATAAAAATAATGACTTGAGAGTCTGAAGGAAATTGTTCTTTGATAGTCTTTACCTCTTATCCCTGGTAATTCATCATTACTTATCTTTTCTGTTCCAAACATTCAAGGTACCCTTAATCTCCTTTTGCTTGTCAAAGTATAAACTAGTCCTGTTTAAAATTGTAAAGGTGTTATCACAATTATATGCCACAAAAATCTTAAAATTATATAAGACATAGGTTTTTCCCTATTTTTTTTTAATTTTCAGTTCTAGTCCCCAGTATATAATCACCGTACTCCGAAGAGGAAAAGCTTCTTTCGAGGCTTTCTCTTGCTAAACTGAAACTATCAAAGAAAGTATTAAACATACAGGATGGACAAGGGGCCAAATTCTCTTTTCATTTACATAGGTGGAGCTTCTTCTCTTCTCATTTACATAGCTTAATTGCTTGGATGTCTCACAACTAATAGCCTGTGCTTGTTATTTTAAAAAGCAGTAAAGCCCTTGAGATCTCCTTATTTTTCTCACATGTATAGCTCAGCTCATTCAAGATCCCGTGTCTTTGTCATTATTTAACCTACAAACTGAGGCAAGGGGAATCCAAAGAGCTCTCTGCTTTCCACTGATAAATATAAACAGTATTAGTAGTTAGTCAACATGGTGGTTAAGCCTTTTAAGTAAACCTTGTAGATTCTTGAGGAAAGATAGGGATTCCCACTCCCTGTAAATAAACAGCATGAAACACAGTTATATGTACATGTGTTTTATTCTGCATATGTTTCAAATTTATATCTCCTGGTTCTCAAGCAGATTGGCCCACTGTTCAATCATAGACAATAAAATAATTGGCACAACAGAGTTTGAGCCATTAAACTCTGAGAATATAAACATAAATCATAAAGCCAAGTCCAAGCACAAGAAGTACACAGTGTCTTGTTCCCTAGACTCAGTTCTTGCTCAAGTTAGGAATCCAACTATTCCCCCAAACTGCTCAGCGGTGCCAGAGTTCCAAAAGATTAACTAGTTCAGCTGAGCCCAGCCCCCACATTCCTGCAGAAGTCATGATAGTGGGGGCATGTACCAGCTGCAGCTCTCCTGTTTCTCCCGTCCTAGATTGAATCTTCTCCCTGACCAATCCTTTATGTTACATATTTTGGGTGAGATTTTTCAGAAGACTCAGTACCCAACAGCTCACATTTAGGCAACTAGTTGAGAACTACTGGTGCTGAGCAATTTTGAAAAACTGCTGCCATTCTGTATTAAGAGCTATAATTAGAAATATGAGCATATGGCATTCAAAACACTTGAGGTGAAATCCTGGCCTCCTTGAATGGAAAAAAACTCCCATTATCATTTATGTAGTCCATGATTTCATCTTGGTATTGCTTTACCGTCGGAAGCATCAGATACAGGGCATTAATAGCAGCAGATTATGGGACTAGATGGATGATCCTCTGTGGAGTTTCCTGTGTTGTTATGTGCTTATTGGTGCTGCTAAATCTTGTGTGTAGTGCTGTATCAACATTTGATTTCAACATGTCAAAATAAGTTGTTTCATCAACATTTTATTTCATGTTATAGATAAAGTGGGTGACTAATGATTCACTCCTGATAAATTTCACCTGTCTGTTTAAAACTTATCCCATAAATAGATCACAGTTTCCTCAAGTATATTCAATTCACAATTCATAGAAAAAGTTCTACAAATAGTTCTGGCTCTGGAGGTTGTCTCTGAGCAGTTCATTGTTAAGATTTGATATTTTGGCTGGCCTATTAGGTCATGATAATCCTCTAAGGCAGCATTTCTCAAACTGGGGTCCACAAGGGTAGTCCAGGAGGTCCATGGGCCCCACTGATCAACTCTTCTTCCTCCCTCCCAGCGCCTCCTGCACACCGGGGAACAGATGTGCAGCGATGTGTAGGAGGCACTGGGAGGGAGTGGGAGGAGGGGCAGGGATAGATCGGGGGCGGGAAGAGATGGGGTAGGGTTGTGACCTTGGGGGAAGGGGTGGAGTGGGGGACAGGGTCTGGGGCTGAGCAGGAGGCTTGAGGTCCTAGAAAAAAATACATTAAAATGGGGGTACTCGGGTTGCTAAAGTTTGAGAACCGCAGCTCTAAGGGATAGCTCACCACTAGTCCTATGCAGCCACACGTATGAGTAAAGGAGCATAATATGCCCCATCACAATCTGGCATGGGCTACCAATATTGTGGATTACAGTGAGGGAGGGGAAGTAGACTCCATAAAACCACTACATTCTCCAGGAGTAATAACTTAACACCCCTTAGTCCTGAGGAAACTTATTGAGCAACCATTTTTTTCTGATTTTTTATCTTAACTTTTTGTTTTACCTTATATTGACAAACTCTGTGGGGATTTTAAATCTTTTTTTTTTCTTTCATGGTCCCTCATCTTATTTTGAAGCCTTTCCAATACTACTATAACAGATGTTGAAGCCTTTCCAATACTACTATAACCCAAAGATCTTCCTTCATTGCTGGTTATCTCTCCTCCCCCACAAGTGCCTGCTGTATTGCTACTACTAGTTTTGTCATCATTGAATAGAATGAAGAACATCTGGACATCCCTTAATTTATCTTTGAAACTTTTTCCATTTTGTGGCTAGCTCTTGTTCCAGAGTACTGAAGAAAATGGCACCTCAGCCCTGAATAGAGGCTTGGAATAATCCCAAATTCTCCATCTTTATCAGCCTTAGGACAAAAAAAAAATGACTTGCAAGAAAGAGCTTTCTCTCAGATAACTGCAAGGTAATCGCACTTCAAAAGAGAAAATGTCATGCAGCTTGCTGTTTTTATGCATTTTTAATTATTTTACACTGCTTTTAAACATTTTTCAGAATGCTTAACAAAATATAAAAGAAAGCAAGCACTGTTATATAGAGTAAAATTTTACAGCTGGGAAAATACTGACTATAATTTCACAAGTGTGTCTGAATATTTAAAAGAAGGTCACTTTACCTCAATATTTTATTTGTTGTAGATTTTTTTAAAGTAAGTTCACATTGTATAATGTCCTTGTTTACTACTTTAGCAGATTCCTCCCTTCCCTCCCCCTCTACCTCCCCGCCTTATTATGTTGCCAGGCATATGAAGTTACAGTGAAACTGCCTTATGCATGTAAAAGTAGACATTTGTTTGGAATGGGGGGAAAGCTTGTAATGTGTGGAATGAACTTTATCTTGGAGGCTTTCTGGTTTAATTGATGTAATCTAACCTTGCCATTAGTCTAGCTGGAGGCAAGCTATTTCTGTCTGCATTACTTTTCATTATTACTTTTGTGTTGAAACTCAGTACCTGCTTCTCCATATAAATGTGTGACAGAGCTAAAGAACACACTTTGGAAAGTCATTCAACTTCTATCTGCTCTTTTACTTTCAGTGTTAACCCACTCAATTGTACTCCTATCCAAGTACCATATATCAAAGTCTATTGTATCAACAGAAATTTGGAATACCAAACTTTAGATTCTGATTTGAGATATTGAAGAAAATTTATATTCCTTCCTTATTTATCTGGAGCCCAGGCTTCATCACTGTAGATACAAATCAATCTTGTCCTGTAGCAGCTAGTTTGCAGCTGTGCCTGAGCTTATTATTAATTTACTCTGTTCTTCCTTGGTGCAGAGTGAAGGAGACAATCAAGTGATACATCACATAAACAATTAAAAACTATCCTTGTGGCTTTAAGCTATTGAAATGATGAAGAGCCTGTACAAAATGTAACTGTCCTTGAATTACTTTCATTGTTAAGCATTAGACAGTATGACAAATTTTAGTCCTCCTCAGTCATTTAGAATGGTATCTACAAAGCTCTGTCAGACGTTGATTTATCTTTATTATTGTCTAGTAACTTCGGTTGACACAGGATTGATAAAAAATACAATGATACTACATGGATAACATTAAAAACACTTACATGCCTCATTGTTTTTCCCCAATGATAAATGCAACAGACTCAGGAATTGTGTAACAAATATCATTAATTCAACCTTCCGAACATTATATTAATCTGAAGCAAATATCTGCCAATTTTCCTCATTTCAGACATTAATTAAAGATGCTGTTTGACAAATATATTTTCATCTGCTTTTGTATAGATTATTGATAATTTCTGCTGTAAAATAATTAGAGATCTTAAATTGGTCCAGTAAATGGGAACTTTTATTAAACTTTTTCATTTCTTGGGAGCTAGCATATAAGACACACACACACACACACACACACACACACAATCACAACCCAAAAGAAGACAATTTCTGGAGATTTCTCATGCTACGTCTCATCCCAGGATTGAGTTTTTCTGGGAAATTTTAAAAAAGGAAACAAGGAGCCTGGAGCTATATTGATTTACACTAGTGGAGGAGCTGCCTCAAGAAGTTTTAAAGTTTTGTTGTTTTAGAACTTTACTTGAATTTTACATTTGGAAAAAAAATCTGCCTTGTGTTGGTTCATAGCATCTTCAAAATGGCTTTGTCTGAGAAACTTT
This sequence comes from Terrapene triunguis, assembly GCF_002925995.2. Lineage (NCBI taxonomy): Eukaryota > Metazoa > Chordata > Testudines > Emydidae > Terrapene > Terrapene triunguis. The sequence goes on along the minus strand of NW_020664368.1, from coordinate 11,660,438 downwards.
ACAATAGTTCTATTTTGTTGGCATTGCTCAGAAGTCTATGTTAGTGTTTTAGTTGTGGCAGTGTGGAAGTTACAAATATGTTTGATGAAAACATGGAACAGCTTGAGACATCCTATAATGAAATGTGCGTTGAACTATGAGAACTTGGCCTTGAGGGGAAAAGTAAGATGTGTTTGTCCAGCTTAGGTCGAGAAGCAAAGAGGAACTGAATACTTGATGGATTCAGAATTGCTTACAAGAGATTTTGTAAATTAATTATTTTTCCCTTGCATGAACCAAGCATATGCAATCTGTTGCTTGCTAAATATGTTTGAACCAAGATGAAGAAAGCCATGGTTTAGACATCTTTTATAGTAGCCTGGGAAGGAGAAATGTTCTATACAAAGATATTTGCACCAAAATAATTCACTACTTTGTTTTCCCTTGTCTCTTCCTTCCCCTTCCTGCTTTCTGTTATCTGCCTCTACACGTGTACAGAGTAGCGATTAAAATGTAAATTTCCAAGTATTTATAAATAATTTCCATCCAAAGAGTATGTGCGGTGTATAGAAGGAATGAATAGTGGACAAAGCCTAATACTTGCCTCCAGTGTAAAATTTGGGATTTCTACTGTGTGTGAACCAAATGGACACTCTCCCTTCATGTCTACTTCCCCATTCTGTATATGTAGGGCTCCTTATATAGGTTCTTTGGCACTGGACCCATTTAGAGGTTTTAGGAGCTACTCTGACATGATTATATAAGATGCCAGGCTGTTGCTGTTATGGGAGTGAGACAACATTATTAAAAGAAAAGGAAAAATATAGGAAAGACATTTGATGTGATATTATATTTTAATATTAACCCCAGTCTTTAAGATTTCTAATTAAAAAGTAACAGAGCATGATCTTCCTCCCACTAAAGGAAATGACAGAACTCCCATTGAGATCAATGGGAGAAGGATCAAGTAATATGTGCCTGATTCATTGTTGCCATTCAGTACAAGTCTAATAGAGAAGGAAGGCTCTACACCAGCTATGAACTATCTCTGCAGCAGTCCTCATGCCTAAGGCATTTTTCAACCTGGTGATTCTGCAACCCAGCAATGTCTCATTGCAACAAAGTCACATGTTACAGGAGGTTTGAGGACTGCACAGGCCAAAACAGACCCTGCAATTCCTGAATTAAGGAAGGGAAGATTAAGTCAGTGCACCTCCATCTCTATGATGGCAATTCCTTATTCTATTCCACTTTAAAAGACATAGTTTAAAATGATGAGGAGGAATAGGGGAATTAAGTATTTAAATTTTTTATTTACTAATATTAGAGAACACTGTATACTATGAGTTCTTATGCAGAGATACATGACGTGATCCATCTATTCTCTACACGGCTCAGGTGAAATATTTCACTATCAACCCCGCTTTTTATATTTCATTGGAAATAGGTATTGCAAAGTATTTTCTCAGGAAGTAGACTTTGCAGAAATAAACACAAGTAATATAAATTAAGCAATGTCTCATTTAACAGGTGGGACTTTTGGAAAACTGCATCTGTAAAAATCTGTATAGGAATACCTTTTATGATGCATCACATCTAACTATGTTAGTAATATAGAGTAGCAATCAAATCTCATCAGTAGCTATCTATGCTTTCTGTCTGCACAACTAAATTGAAAGCTGGAAATGTGAGAAAAAACAAACAGAGGTATGGCTTTTCATATATCATTCTGGATTGGTGGAATCTACTATGTTTACAGAGCACTCAAGCTTACTGCTTGCTATCATGAGTTATACTTATGAACAAGTTTCTTGCTATTACATTTACCAGTGCTGGATTTATCTCATGTGTTTGTATTTTTCATGTTTCTAATAAGCTGGGTAAAAACCCAATTTAATAGGGTTTGTCTGTATGTGCTTGGTGTAAATGACATTAATGATATCAATTGCCTGTTCAACTTCAAGGCTAGAGATGTTTTAAAAACAAGAATACTTTGCCTACCAAGATGCCACCTCATTTCCATAAATGATCCATTTGGAGCTGTCTCCCAGTGCATAGTAGTATTTGATATGGTCAGGTATTCAAAATGCAGTGTCTGCCATTAAAAATCTATATTTAGCTACAGTTATCATATGGTGGTATCTGAGGTATCTCAGTGTACCCCTATATTTAGAATAGCAAATAACAGGGGTCTCTCTGATACTGTGGAATGGAAATGAGTTAAAAATGGATGACCTTACCATATGGCTTGCTGAACACTGGGCCAGATTCTTAACTGTGACCAAACTAGGCTCAGACACATTGAGAGGGAGGCCACTAGGGAGCTGGTGGTGACTCCCTAATCCCAAGCAGCCGAGCCATGCCACAACTGCATGAGTTTAGCTCTAATTTATGCTGGTGGAGGACGAAGCATACTGCTGCTGCATTCTGCAATACCTGTTCCCAATTCACTCATTCCATCTCCTTACCCCAGGCTGGAGAGAGTCATCTGGTGTAGGACTGCTTCCCTGACCCCACTTCCCCTCATACACAAAGACATTTTCTATTGGTTTATCTCCAGCTATACAATGCAATGTTGACTTGTCAGACAAGAGAAGCTGAAGGTATGGAGGTAAATACTATAGGGAAAAAACTGTCTAACCTATCTCTGTTCCCCAAATTCTCATGGACATGTGATATTTTATCTGTTCAAGCGGGAGCAAAATTTAAATACAAAATATTTTTTTAAAAAGAGATAATAGTATTTCAAAATAATTTTTTCTTCTGCAGATGTTTGCTTCATATTGCCTCTGACAATCTTTGCTGAGCAGCTGACATTGAGAAATTTACATACTTCTACAACTACTGTCTCACAGAGCTATTTCAGGATCAGCACTGGAAATGAAATTCAAAGTAATCTAGTGCTTAAAACCTGGAATTATTTATCATCCAGGCTCATCAATATCTTTCAGCAGCAACAACAAAGTCTAAAATGTATTGGGAACCCCAGATATATCACTGTTAAAATGTAACTTTATTACTATGTTACATTGCAGCCATACGTCACAAATAATGCCTTTAAATAGTTGAACACATTATTACTCTTACTTATTGAATTTGTGATCCTACCCCGGCTCATTCTCAAACTTCCTTTCTGCATCAAACTACTTGGGATGGGTACAGAGAACCTGGCTAACAGCTTGCAGGGGGTCCACCGTGTAGACAACCTTGTATGTCAACAGAGGCTGCAGAGTCTCATAAATAGAAGTATTGCTATAATGGAGATGTGATCTGAGGAAGATTCTATATAGCAGTCCACTGGTCCTATAAGCCAGGAATTCTCTATCATAGATAATTTAAACAACTTACTCTAGCCTTCAAGACCCTCCATAACTCCACTTCTCCAAATGTATCTGACCTCATTTCTTATCAGGTAGGTCTGCTCCACCCAGCTTAATGCCCCATGTCCCCTTGGAATGTCCTTCCTACTGTGGCGCTACCAGACTTTCAGAAGTTAAATGTTCCTGAAACCCATCTTCCTCCATGATGCCTACAATAAGTGAGTCAAAAAGCTACTTACTATCTTTAATGTATAGGTACATGATTGTATTCCTGTAGATGCCTTCCTACCTCACTCTATCTTTTCCAGGCCTATCACCAGCCCTGTGAGATGCTGTAAGGCAGCCTTAGCATAAGGAGGCTCAGGAATCTTCCCTTGGAACATTTTGAAATATGAGGTACAGTTCTCTGCATTCTGGAAAGATTTTTAAAAAGTCCAAAATAAAGAGCCAAATTGTGGCATAACTGCAGCCCGCAGGCTGGGTGTGGAGGTGTGGGGTGGTGTGCTGAGAATTCTAACTTCAGCAGAAGCTGCTGGCAGCACTCTTCCCTATGCTCATCTGGTTCTACTGGCCAGTGCAGAAATGGGAAAGAAAATGGTTTCTTTTTTAGGAAAGCTAAGGCCATACTGAACACCTGCAATCTGAAGTCAACATGGAACTGTTCCCTGGGCCACAATCTGGCTTGAAAAGTTTTTGGCAAAATAAAATAAATCCTGTTGTTTACCTGGAATCTTCACAAGGATAAATTGACAGTGCAGCAAGTTAAGTTCTGCTAGAAAGTCAATAAACAAGCAACAAACCCAACAGAACTACAGAGCCCACAATGTGCCTTTGTCTATATTCCATCAGATCCACATAGTAACATACAGTACTATTATTGTTTGTGCTACAGTAGTATCTAGGATCGCTAATCAAGATTGGGGCTCCATTGTGCTGGGTGCTGTACAGACATATCAACCTTGTCCAGAGAGCTTGCAATCTAATAAGAGAAAGAGTCAGAGAAAACACGTACAATTTCCATTTAATGGCTGAGGATCTGAGGTAGGGAGAGGTTAAAGGATTGAGCCACCTTGGGCAAGGTTTATCTGTGGCAGAGCCAATAAATGAACCCAAGATTTCCTGAAACCTAGTTCAGTGTTTTAACCACATAATCATCCTTCCTCTCATAAAATAATGATACTGGGACCAGAATCAATGCTGTAAAACAACCAATCCTTTCCCAAGATTATTCTTTTTCCCATATATCCAGAAAGTGGCCTTCTCTTTCAGCTATCATTTCACAATGAGATCTGCAAAACCACTCATCGTCTCACAGAAGCACACTCCAAAACATGTCCCACAATATAAAACTAAACTAACTCTATGTTTTTCTAATGTTTCGGCACATAACTATTTAAAAATCAATTAAAAATAACTTCAGCAGTCTTGAGTTTTGTTCTTGATCAGGATTTTTATTTCTTTCTTCCCACTTTATCCCCCCCCCCCTTAACTTGTTGCCTTCTATAGCAGGGATCAGCAAACTTTGGCATGCGGCCCATCAGGGAAATCCATTGGCAGGCCAGGAAGGTTTGTTTATCTGCAGCGTCCGCAGGTTCGGCCGATCGCAGCTCCCACCGTCCCAGGACAATGGGGGCTGCAGGAAGCAGCGTGGGCTCAGGGATGTGCTGGCCGCTGCTTCACGCAGCCCCCATTGACCTTGAATGGCAAACCGCGGCCAGTGAGAGCTGTGATGGGCCGAACCTGCGGATGCTGCAGGTAAACAAACCATCCAGCCCCGCCAGCTGATTTCCCTGACAGGCTGCGTGCCAAAGGTTGCCGATCCCTGCTCTACTGTTTGCTTCCTCTGGTGAAATTTGTAGTTTCCCACTCTCCTCTGAGTGTCTTCCACTCTTGCTTTCTGATGTCTGCTCCCTCTTTCTTCCTCCACAGACTTTACAGCCTACTTCTGATTAGAGCTGCTGGGACTTTAGGTTGCTTTACTATCATCCTCTTCTAAGTCCCTAACTTTTGACAGGAAGCTAGAATGGGCAATACCAGTGGCTAAATTATGGTCTTTTTCTTCCCATGTCAGTCCATCAGATCAATCCCTGCCCTTGGCTCATTTCTTTCACCCTAATGAGAGTGAGAGAAAGAACTGGAGTTGGTGGCAGAGAACACTGAGTAGACAGCAGGGAAAGAGAAAGGAAGCAAGTCATAGTGATCAACTAGGTTTTTTGCAATCCATCACGTATTTATTTTAAGTGAATGAAAACAGGGTTCAATAATGGAAGCTGGAAGCTCAGTTGTAACCTAAAATATTGGTTTATAATGAACCTACTACTGCCACCTATAATATTGCAAAAAAAGTTGTATCATATTTAAATCGTTCTCTCTTTTTTTCCCTTTTTTTTTTTGCCTTTTCAATCCAGAAGTCTATAATCATTTTGAAAGACAGCGAATTGTCAGATTAGGATCTGATCCAGGGGAAAAGATGTCATTTGCCATGGTCAACATGTTTGTCAAGTATCAGAGAGGTAGCTGTGTTAGTCTGGATCTGTAAAAAGCAACCAAGAGTCCTGTGGCAGCTTAAAGACTAACAGATGTATTGGAGCATAAGCTTTCATGGGTGAATACCCACTTCGTCAGACGCAACATGATGTTTGTCAAGGTACCATTGATCAAAGGACTTCTTAAAAAATAAATTGCAACAAGTTAAAAACATCATGGTATTCCTGTAAGTAAAGTTACCTTTCTCCCCCTCCCACCTTGATTTTAAAATAAAACTAATAATATTGATCGTAACTAATTTTTCACTGGTTTATATTAATGTGGCTGTTAAAACTCTTTTTGGCAGAAAGTTTATCATACAAGCTCTCAACCCAAGAGCAGATATTTTTAACAGCTTAATAATGGTTTCACCATTTTTAAACTATGACTATAAATTAGTTAACTGTGTGGCAAAGACTTGTTATACAGGCAAATTACTTCATTTAAATAAACTAAAACAACTGCCAAACAATTAATCTATAATATAGTCAAATTACTTTTAATATTTAAAACAAAAGAAATTAATATGCTAGGAAAAGAAGCAGTAGTTACTTCTACAAAGGAATTTTAATAAGCATGGCTTTCAGAATGTTGTGGCATGGGTTTATGTTTCACAGGAAAGTAGCCATATAATTCCCGACTTTTCTCACTACCTTCCTATCTGCTTCTGAATCAATTAAACCAGGAGGTTCTATGGAAACATGTTATAATGGTGGTATCTGATGCATAAGTTTGGACAGCAAGGCTGTCTTTGGCCTAGTTTGCAGTTTCCTTGACATGAGTGAAATGTTGCCTTGGTGACCTTGTTATTAAGTAAACTTGTTTATAACTGCTGTATAGGACAGAGGGGATGTTTTCACCACAGGATGTGATTAAATTGAAACCAAACAAACAAACAAAATGTGCTGACAAAAAGTAATTAGGGAAAAGGCAAGTAGACAAACTGGGAAGTCCAAAAAAACCTTTATGCAGAGAAAATGGTCAAAATGACCTGGTCAAATATACATGATCAGTGCATAATAAACCAGTTAGAAGAGAGACATAGCGTGAAAATAACAAGAACAGCAAAAGTTATGCCAATTGCAGTTTATGCATGTGTATTGTATGAGTTACAAAATATACATAATTTTCATAATATTTAATGGTTATTGGAAGGGAAACTAACAAATATGTAATATGTGGGAATTTTGTAAAGGATAGGCAGAATACCATAAGAAAAATCCATTGTGAACCCACCTATGTCTCAGAAGGTAGTTTGTTCACTATCTTTTACTGTATGTCTCTAGTTTATTTAATAATAATTGTAATCACAAGGTATGCTTTTGGTTCAAATACAGGTTGGAATTAATAAACCTCAGAGTCCCAGACCCGAGTGTGTGACTTCTCACCCAACAATTCTAACTGGCATCTGTATCCCCTACTCGCTTTGACCCCACTGTACCTTTTTCCAGTCCTTATTTTCCTCTCTACTTTCTTTTGCAGCTGGGTACTACCTTTTTTTGTAACACCCAATAAATTTTTTGTGCCTCATGTTGAGCCACTAACACCTCTTTAAATCTCACTGTAAAACCTATTATTTTCCCTTTTGATTTTGATTGCTCACTTTTTGTAAAGCTTTTCCATGTGATCTATTTCAAACAGGTTATACAAAATTCAATTCTATTCTATGTATGCGATGTTGTTGTAGTCATGTCAGTCCCAGGATATTAGAGAAACAAAGTGGATGAGGTAATATATTTTATTGGACGAACTTCTGAGGAGAAAGTTCAGAATGTCTGCCTTAAAACACTCAATACCGTCAAATGTAAACAAACTGTCTGGGGGCCTGCCAGCGGTTTACCCTGCCAGGCCGCGTGCATCCCGCAGGCCGTAGGTTGCCCACCACTGGTATACAGACATCTAAGATACTGATTTGATTTCCCCCTTAGGTTCTCTCTTGTCTTTCTCTTATCCCTGCTATAGAGGCCCATGCTCCTCCCAGATTCCTACCCTTCTCCCAGGTCTCCATGTTTGGACTTACCTGTGGGCTTTTGTCACATGCCCCCCAACCACCTTTTACCCCATCTCTTCCTTTCCCCCCTTAAAATTACAGGGGTATTAACAGGCCACTTCACCACGAATGGTCCCTTGAAACATGTGCTAACTACTTATGCTGAACAATCTGTACCACCCTGTGACACTCTGAGAATGTTTTCCACACCTAAAGTTCTATGTAATCTCAAAAGCTTGCCTTTCTCACCTACAGAAGTGGGTCCAATAAAAAATATTACCTCACGCACCTTGTCTCTTTAATTCTATTCTATAGAAAGAATCCAGTAGCAGTACAAGATTTTCAGTATACACTGGAACCCTCACTGATGTTAGTTAGATTTGGATGCATGGACTACTGACAACATTTGACCATTAAAATTCATTTACTGTGTAGCAGAACTGTTATAAGCTACAGTGAAATTTACTCTGCATTTTTTAATAGTTTTCATATATATTTAAAGGAAAAGAACCATTAGGATGTGAATAACCTGCATTTTAAAATTACTTTGGTGACAGAAAAGCCTACAGCTTGGTCAGTTCAGTTCAATATATATTTATGATAATGGAGTTATTGCTTAGATTTTCCTTTTTTAAGTTTCTCTTACTCTAATGTATTCCTAGGAAGATGTTCTTTATGGCAAAAATCCAGCCAATCAGATAAAAAAAATTAGGCATGACTTAAGCATGTTTGAAGAAAAACATAACCCTCATTACACCTTCATTGATTGCTAGGATCAAATGAAACTCACATTTGTTTAGACTCTGATGGTTTTTGATAGCTAGTGTCTTTGTACTCCAGGAATCTGGGCAAGATTAGGAACAAAGCTGCCAAAATACTACAGGAAAATGGTACTTGTGATACTACTGCCTTCCTAGAGAAAGACAGACATGTCTTAGCAAAGCCTGTTCTTGCAAGATTCCCAACCTAATTTTGCATATGCAAGAGGTTAGGTTAGTTCATATAAGTATTGGATAAGCATCCAAAGTTTTGGATATCCATATTCCAAAACCACAAGAAACAATATATTTCAGAAAAATAATTGATCAGTGCAATAATGAAAAACCTATTTTATTGGTGATGGTGCAACAAAGAAATAACCATAATCAACAATATAATTACAAGGTTTGTAATTAGACAAGGTAATGTTAATGGGAGTCTCACGGCTATATGTCTGTGCACCAGACTGAAATGAATTAACTATCACATGTGGTGATTATAATCATGTTTCTTTGATAGTTCTAGGAACCTGATCATAGGTTTATTTTGTAAATTCTGATACTGAAGGTTGATACATAGTAGGCTGTTATATCTAAACCAGGGATCGGCAACTTCTGGCACTCAGCTCGCCAGGGTAAGCACCCTGGCGGGCCGGGCGAGTTTGTTTACCTGCCGCGTCGGCAGGTTCGGCCGATCGCGGCTCCCACTGGCCGTGGTTCGTTGTCCCAGGCCAATGGGGGCTGCGGGAAGCAGCGCGGGCAAGAGATGTGCTGGCTGCGGCGTCCCGCCGCCCCCATTGGCCTGGAGCGGTGAACCGCCGCCAGTTGGAGCCATGATCGGCCGAACCTGCCGACGCGGCAGGTAAACAAACTGGCCCGGCCCGCCAGGGTGCTTACCCTGGCGAACCGAGTACCAGAGGTTGTCGACTGTTTGTACAAAATAAATGCATTTGTTTTTCTGCCTTTTAAATGGCTGTTCTGATTGTCTCATGGTAATTACTTTTGTACCTACTAACTAGCTCCTAAATAATTGATAGGGAAAAATAAATGCAACATGCAATAATGAGGCAAGTAAAACTTATGGAGTTAGAGTAATTACTGTACATAACTGGGCTATGCAAAATAAATTACCTAATCTCCTTACTTTATGTGGTAATAGTAATTTGTCATTTTAGGGAATGAGAAGATTAGATGTTGAATATGTGCTAAGTTTGAAGGTCAATTGATTTAAAAAAAAAACATCATTTGAATTACTCACATTGTATCACTCACATATTTTTAGCTGAAAAACATAATTGTCTACCTTAAAATAATCTTACCTTGAGATGCAGAAAATGTAGATTAGGGATGGGAAAAGGTTTGGAAACAATCCAAAACTACTTGAATATCACAAGTTCATTTAACTGGAACATAACTGAAATATTACTGAATCGGTTTATTACACCCCAGCTCCTGATGGGAGAGAAAATCTAAGTGAAGATCATGGGGCGGATCCTCATGACAATTTACACGTGCTGAGGCTCTGTCTCTAGACCCTTTTAGGCTTCAAAGACTCGAGTATAAGTAAAGATGGTTCATACGTTAGGTTTTTTTTTACTGGATGCTGCCCAGCATGGCTAAGCTAATGCTACCCTTCATCCTTTCATTCAGCTTGCTTGTCAGTCACTTCATCTTTTAGAGTTAAAGTGAGAACAAAACAAAAACAAAACAAAAGTAAACACCTTATGGAGGGAAGGGGGAACCCACAGCTTGAGAAATCTCACATACAGAGAGACTTCAAGGACTTCTCATCCTCACTGAAATTTACCAGGCTGAACCACAGTATATGGTATGTAAACAACTCACAGAAACATAGGAACATCTTATGGAAAAGATTTGTTGGGTCACTTGTTCCTTGCCAATACAAGATCATTCAGTTCATTACTCTCAAGTGCATTGTCTAATGGAGTTTTAAATGACTATCAAAAGTTTATATCGGTTTCCTTGTGTGACTGTTCAAATGGGCCAGCCTTGTGAATGGAGGGAACCAGAAAGCTATCAAACATGGCTACAATCAATCAGATAATGCTCATAAGGGAAATAGGCTGGGCTACAGTGTAAGGTTTATTTTGTTATGTTACTGTAGCCTCAAGTGTATATGACCTGCACCTAATTTGGTGTGTGTGCACACATTCACATTCAGAGAAAGGATGACTTCAAATTCCAGTTCAAGAAGATCAGAAAGCCTACAAAATTTGTGGATTAATGAAATTTAAATGAGAATCCAAAGCTTTTCAGAGTACTTCCTCTAGCATATATGATACACAGACTGACATGCAAATATTATGGAAACAAACATGTTAAAAAAATTGCATTACAATAGTGAATTAATGACATTTCATATTGAGTATTGTCAATGTTGGTAGATGGGTTAGACTCTTCAATCTCCATTTCACTAAGGAAAATGGCTTAGAAAAGTAGCTGAGTGTCTAATGGATTGAGAGTCAGATATCTGTTGCATGATTTGCATCACTTTAGTTTAGAACACTGGTTCTCAAACTTTTTTTTCCACGGACCACGTAAAAATTGCTGAGGGTGTCTGAGGACCACTTAATGATCTTTCCAAATGTTGTTTGTACCGTTAGCTAACTATTGTAAAGCGCTTTGGATAAAAGCACTATATAAAAAAAAGTAATAATAATAAACATTTTTTGTTCTACAATTAAAAGCACACATCTCATATTTTAATATCAGTAGTCTTACCTTTCTAATTTGATGGATGTGCCCTCTCTCCCCCGCCACAGCAGCCACAGAGCTGGGGCTGGGATGGAGGGCTGTCTCTCCCCGGCAGCAGCAGCTCTGGAACTTGGGAAAGTCGCCTCTTTTTCTGGCCACCGCAGCTCTGCACATCCCAAATTTCCCCCGCTCTCTCTTCTCAACCCACTGCCCCCTCCCACCTACTCCTTATTCCCTCCAAGGCCACCACCTCACCTTACATGTGTGTCTTGTCCAAGATCCTGGCACCTAATTAGGGGAGCCAGGCCTGCGCGGCTCCACTAATTAGGTGGATGGCCCTTCATTCTCTCGTGTATGGCCGCCCAGGCACGCACCTTAGCGGGAACTATCCACTGACCACCTGAATGGAGCTCGCGGACCACTGGTGGTCCACGGACCACAGTTTGAGAACCTCTGGTTTAGAATACTTATTGTGTATATGCTTAACAATGCAGTCATAAATAAGGCTACATTTATGTCACAGAGGTCACGGAAGTTACGGAAGCCGTGACTTCCAGAGACCTCAGTGACATTTTCTGCTTCAGCCCCTGGGGCCACGGGACTGCAGCTGGCAGGCAGCAGAGCCCTGTCAGGGACCCAGTGACAGGCAACAGCTCCTCAAGGTCCCACTGCAGGGTTCCAGTGACAGCTTCCTCAGGGGGCCCTCCTCAGGGTTCCAGCGATGGGTGATAGCCTCGTGTGTGTGTGTTGGGGGGGACCCCCTTAGCTTCCAGCCACCACAGTGGCAGGGGAAACCTGCAGCAGCAAAAGTCACAGAGAAGGTCACGGCTTCCAGGACTTTTACTAAATATAATCATGTCAAAATCTTAGCCTTAGTCATGTTACCTCTGCATTCTATGAAGTGTTTCCTGTTGTACACAGTATACAGTTATCGGTTCAGTTTTATGCAGCGTTTTACACTTTAACAGGGCTTTTGCCTGTCTAAGAGCTGCAGGATCTGGTCCTAGTTGTGAGTTCAAAATCTGGAACAGACCTGATTTTTTTTAAGGTGTTATACATTTTATTTGCAAAGACAAATTTTTACTTGGGAGGAAGTGCAACCCTGACACTTGATATAGAAGTGAATATGGCCCAAACATCACCACAGCTCATTTTATTTCATTTCATTAGTGATACAGTAAGAGGGACTGCAGACAAATCTGGGAGCGGAAAAGAACAAAGGGTAAAACAGCCAATATGAGTGTAGGCTGGTTAGTGTCCGGTGTTTTTAATATTTGAGACTAAATCCTCAGCTGCAGTGAATGCAAACTTGATACAGCCAAAAAAGTAGGGAGAGGGCTGGCTCTAAGCCACCTTTTCTGTTCCTTTGATTCTGATCTGGCTGGGGATCAAAACAACCCTCCGCATAAGCTACTATCCCCATATAAACTACTGTAAATTATGTTGGCTGAAGTCCACAAGAACTTCTGAATCAACTGAGAATCAGGTGGGATGCCTGGTACTCTACCCTCCTCCCATCTGCCATTTGCATGCCCCGACACAATCCCTATACAAAGTGTGTGGGGGGTGAGCAGGAAGTAACTTTATGGCTGCTGAGTCTATGCACATCACTCAGAAATACACCTGAGAATCTGAATATTGATGCCCGTTATTTTCTATTGAGGAGGGGAGAACAAAACAAAATAACTTTTCCTAAAAATTAAGTATTCTGAAAACATAAATACTGGGTCATTAGCTGCTATTAAATTATTAAAATATGGCATCTATTAACGAAAATGTCGTAATCTTACAGACAAAATATAAACAGGTTTCACAGATGAATATTTTTTTAAAAATAAAATAAAATAGAAATAGGGGTGGCAGGGGAAAAGGTCTCCTGTATGCTGGCATATGTTTAAATTATCCTGTTTGTTACTTTTCTTAGTGCTGCTACATTTACAGTACTATTGATTCAGGGTTCTGTTTACAGGGATTTGGATTTGCTTGTCTTACACTATGAAATATAAGGTTTTTTTTTTCTTGCTTCTATTAAGTCCACATAAACTACATAGTCCACATACAGCATTAAGAAAAAAGTCAAAACACTTCCAACTGGTAATAAACACAAGCCTTCAAGATGGAAGGCTAGATTTTCAAGGGTATTTAGGCATTAGTGTGCTCTGTGTTGCAATGCCTAAATGATGTAGCCTACAGTACCTAGCACAATGGAGCTAGGACCATTAGACATTGAGACAATATAAATAATAATATGCTCATAGAAGATGAGCCACACAGAACCATAGTTTGTTAACCAACGACCTCATTGTAAATATTACTTCTGAACTATGAAGTTCTCTTGACTAAAGAATGGTTGGTTTCTTTTTCTTTTTCTTCTTCGTCTGATGTTGAGTTTTTGGAGAATATCTGTGTTTTCTAACATGGGATACCAAGTAGCTGCATTTACTTTTGAAGGCTTTTTCCTATGTGTGCTATAGAGTTTGTATCACAAAGGATCAAACCTCAGTAGTTGCTGTACTTAACACACACGTTATTTGTTTTTAAATCAATTCTGTAAGAATATCATGATGTAACCTTCTGGCATATGTGTGTGCTGATCAAAGAGGATATCAGCCCTCGCCTATAGAGGTTTGTCTCTTTGGACTTAAAAGCATGAGCTGTTAAATTTTCACCTAGAGTTCCCAGTTCAGTCCCTGGTATGTTAGCCAAGACAGTGGACATCGCAATGGCATGATATCAAACAAATAGAGAGATTCAAGCTGGACACAAAGGCATTTTGCAGTACTGAGGTATATGACAAATTGATATCACACTGTATTATACTGGCACTAGAAAAGGTTCAGAAAAGGGCAACTAAAATGATTAAGGGTTTGGAACGGGTCCCATATGAGGAGAGATTAAAGAGGCTAGGACTCTTCAGCTTGGAAAAGAGGAGACTAAGGGGGGATATGATAGAGGTATATAAAATCATGAGTGATGTGGAGAAAGTGGATAAGGAAAAGTTATTTCCTTATTCCCATAATACAAGAACTAGGGGTCATCAAATGAAATTAATAGGCAGCAGGTTTAAAACAAATAAAAGGAAGTTCTTCTTCACGCAGCGCACAGTCAACTTGTGGAACTCCTTACCTGAGGAGGTTGTGAAGGCTAGGACTATAACAGAGTTTAAAAGAGAACTGGATAAATTCATGGTGGTTAAGTCCATTAATGGCTATTAGCCAGGACGGGTAAGGAATGGTGTCCCTAGCCTCTGTCTGTCA
>NW_020664368.1:11553104-11635893 GCF_002925995.2 Terrapene triunguis | reverse complement strand
GGACTGGACTCGATGACCTCTCGAGGTCCCTTCCAGTCCTAGAATCTATGAATCATTCAGTGGACATAAAACCACATCTCTCCATTGTATATTTTTGTATCAGATTCTGCCTCTGCTCTGCTAATGTCGTTTTGATCAAATATTGTTTCACACTAAGTTTCTGGATCACTGTACTAGCTAAAAAATATACTAGAAAATGTAACTGAATGTAAACGATTTCTATGTTATTTAGTTCAGATGTAGCAAATGGGATTTGCACATCCTAGGTTCATTCTGAATCCAACATTTATCTTATCTTGGGTCATTTAATAGAGATTGCCATAAATTAAAACAATGCTACTAGGAATAAATGTTAGAGATAACCAATTACTGGCTTAACCTCAAAGGAAAACATTGCATTTAATTCCCCAAAGCACTTCATTTAATAGATTTCTGAAAAGAATTATTTGCTCATTTGTCAAATACTTGCTGGCAATATATCTCCTATATCATATTAATCTTTCCAGTCGCATAAAAGTTATTATCAGGTGTGCTGTAAATAAGCTAATAAACCAAGTTCTTCTAAGATATGATCAGACATATGAAAGATGACTGAACAACCTTTCCTTACTCTGTGGCATATGCATGGGTTTTCTGTAAACTGACGTTGTATATTCACTGTTCATATTAAAAGCATAAATTATGCATATTTGAATATGTAATCATGTATAATTTCAATTTACACATTCTGTTAATTTTACTATGGAAGGAAATTCTGAGAAATTGTCTTGAAACTCCTTGTCTGCCAGTTTGTTCTACAAGGCTCTCTGTTAGAAGCAATCCCTTTGTAAAAATAAAATAAAAAAAAATGTATTTATTTGGAATTCTGTTTGCACAGTGTTACATTCTGCCTCACTTTTGACCTCTCTCCTACTCCATAAAAAGGTCATATTCTTTGGGTAGAAGTAGTAATTTTTAAAAAGGGGACAAACTGACTGTACTTACCTACAGCTGGTGCACTTACAAAAAGACTGATTCAACATCCAATGAGGTAAAGGGAAGTCTGTCTATTGGAATCGATGTGCTTTTGATCAAACCCGTGAAGAAATTCTACCAATTTGAGATGAATTAGCAATTCCACAGGTGTTGCCCATTGTAAGCAGAGGGAATATTTTACAAACCTGTAGAATCTTTGAAAACAGATTAAACTGTTTAAGGATCTGATCCAATGCTCAATAGTCAGTGGAGAGATTCTTGTTGATTTCAATAGACATTGGACCAGGACCTAAATGCAACCACTGTAGTGATCTGTTTGTGCTGGATCCACATAGGAACTTAGGCATTGCAACACTGACTTGCAACATCTAATTTTAGTTGCCTAGGAAATCACTGGAACATCACCAATAGGACACAATTGCCAACTTTCATGCGGCAAATAAGCACCCCGACCTTCAGAACAAGCCAAAAATCAAGCTACTCCCATTTCAAAACAAGGCCAAAACAAGCCAATCCCTAAGAACCCCAACACTCTATGTGATTAGATCCCTCCGGCATGCAGTCTGGGACTGTGGTGGGCCCACTGAGCACCCCTGAATATCTCCCCCCGTGCCCTGCTTGCTCCTTGCCCCTGCTTGACCCCTTTGTCCCTGCTTGCCTGGAGCTGATCAAAAAAAAAGAAGCAACAAGCTACAACAAGCAATAAGCTACAAGCCAAACAAGCAACAGGCCAAAAGCTAGCCAACAAGCAACTCACAAGCCAGTTAAGCCAAAAACAAGCCCAATTTCTGCATTTTTTCACGGGTTTGTCATGTCTGCAATAGGATTCACTAAACTGAAGAAATCTTGGAACTATTAGCAATTATCTTTGAGATCTCCTGGAGGATGGGAGAAGTCCCAGAAGACTGGAGAAGGGCAAACATGGTACCTATCATTTAAAAGAGAACAAGGAAAACCCAGGGATTTATAGACCAGTTAGCCTAACTTCAATATCTGGAAACATATTGGTGCAAATTATTAATTTGAAAGCATGTTGAGGATAATAGGATTAGAAGGAATTGTGAGTATGTGTAATACCAACAGACTCCAGTCATCGGAGGCCAGGATCAAACCTGAGACCTTTGAGCTTAATGCGTGAGCTAAAAAAACACATATCTCTTAGCCACGCCTATAGTAGACACCCACAATCTCTAGCTGGTCTAGCAGCACAGTTTAGTAAAAATGTGGACAAATAGTAAAGAGTCCATGGGAGAGCAAGAAAAAATGATAAAACATTTTGAAAACTTGACCTATGAGAAAAGGTTGAAAAAACTGTGCATGTTTAATCTTGAGAAAGGGAGACTGCGGGACAACCTGATAACTTTCTTCCAATATGTTAAGGATGGTGATCAATGTTCACTGCAGGTAGGACAAGAAGTAAGAGATTAATCTGCAGCAAGGGAGATTTAGGTTAGATATTAGGAAACACTTTCTAACTATAAGGATAGTTAAGCTCTGGAATAGTCTTCCAAGGGAGGTTGTGGTTTCCCCATCATTAGAAGAATTTGAAAACCAAGTTGGACAAACATCTGTCAGAGGTTTACTTGGTCCTGCCACAGCACAGGGGGCTGGACTTGATGACTTCTCGAGGTCTCTTCCAGCCCTAGGTTTCTATGATTCTGTGAAAAAACAGAGCTAGGTGCCCGGGCTCTCTGTACAATGGATGCAGAAAGATAAGTGCCTAGAAACCGCAATCCACAAAAGTCAGCACACTAGGTGGGGAGCTGCCTAAGGTAGCCAATGGGAGATTCAGACAAGAATTAGGTGTCCTATGCACTGCCCCTCTCACAGGGATAGGTGCCTAAGTCCAGTCTGTGGGGAGGCACCCATCTCTGTTTGTGATCCAAAGTCAGGAACACCTAAGTAGTTTATTGTAGAATGAGTTATGCAACTGCCTGCCTCCCCCCATGCAAAACAGTAGCAGCAGGAGCCCACCCTATAATTATGAGCCAAGTGGTCTGAGCACTCGTTTGGGACATTGGAGACCCAGGTTCATTTCCCAGCCCCCCTTCTCGCTGGGGAGAAATTATGCAAGCAGGGATTTTCCACCTCTCAGAAGAGTGCCCTGACCACTGAGCTATGGGGTACTGTGTTGTGGGGCTCCCTCAGTCTCTTCTGTTGAATCTGTTCGAGTTTTGATAAACAATTAAAGAGCCAGTGGAGTAGGGGGAGTGGACCTGGGTCTCCCACCTCCCAGGCTACAGAGAAATTTACACTCTCTCTTTCTGGCCCATGTTCAAATGTTCTCTCTCCATCAGGCAAAGGAGGGAAATTAATTTGGATCTCCCACATCTCAGGTGTGTGCTCTGACCACTGGGATAAAAGTACAAAGGCAGGCAACACCATCACCCAGATTTTGAACGGGACCCAATCCGGTCGATGGCCTCTGATCATGCATACCAGATTTGGTCCCACAAGCAAAATAGGTGGACAAATGCCTATTTTCCCCCAGATCATGGATCCCATTGGGGCTTGTGTGGAAGATAGGTTTTGAGATGCCAAGAGTGAGGCAGCAGTACACATGCCTAGGGCAAGAAACATAGAAGCCTAAGGAACATTGAGCTGAGGAAGATAATGTAATCAGCCCTTGTGCTGCATACATACTGTAATTTTTGCTAAAACATTGTACAGAAAACACTAGAAAGCCTAAATGTACTAGGATATGTTTTATCTAAATGTGCCCCTCTACATGTCAGTCACTAATTTATCTATAGCAAAAATCCAAGATAGTTATGAGCCAGATATTAACACCCTGGTTCACGTTAAGTAACACCACAGTCTATGCCAGGTTGTGTTGAGTTCAGTAGGATTACTCACGTGCTTAATTGCTCATTACTGTGAAGGTCATAATCTTGTTCATAGTTAATAATTAATCCATGTGGCTGGTCGAGTTTTCAAATGGGAGATAAGAGAAGGAATAGAGTGCAAAGGAAAGTTTTTCCACAGGATATCTCTTGGGATATTTTCACTTATTTATTCTCCTCTTGTAGTCAGGAGGTTTAAAAGTTTCATGATGTTATGTAATTGCTAATTACAGAGCTAATGCCAGAACTGGATTTATAACATACTTTTTTACAACAGCAGTATTTTTGTTCTATTGCTGCTTTTGATCAATAACAATAGAAAATCACATATTAATTATTTATCTTCCAGTGTCATAGATGTATCTACAAACAAGATTATTGTGTTATTTTTATTGAATAGATCTCTTTGAGTGAGTGACTGCTGGAGAGCTTTGAAATGAATTGCAGTGAAAACCACACAGAAAATAGGTTCTGAAAAGATAAACAACCCAAAGAGTTGAAATTTTAAATCTAAGAACAGATAGAGGCTATAACTTTTCTCCACTAAAGACTCCATAGCAATTAAGGTATGTTTCTGTGTGTGCATAATGAAGAAACAGAGAAGCTTCATCTTCTACTTCAGAAAGGATAAAAAACCTATATAAAAGAGGAGAACTGTAGACACATTTTTTTTCTGTTGCCAGCTTCACTGTTGAACATATTAGAGATCTGATATAGGACAAATGAAGGTTCTATATACTAAAAATTGAAAGAATTTTATGCTATTCTGAATATACTATTTGTATAACAAGACTGGATCCTTATTTCAAGATTCTGTTGTTACTATTACAAAAGTTTTAGCAATATGTGTCTGACAAACTCAGACCTGACAGCTGTAACAGAGTGGTGGAAGGCAGGGATAGCAGTCCTAGAATGGCGAGGGCTCTGTAAACTTATAGGAGGGTACCTCATGATATAGACACTGGAGTCCAATTAAAGGCTGCTGATGACACACACAAAAAAACCCTTTTTCTGATAAGGGAGAGAGGGAGGGAAGAGGCATGGGAAACAAGCTGCAGTAGGATAAGTAACAGCAGGGAAAAATAGGCTTTTCTTGGGTGGAAGGTTGTTTTGCACCCTGTAGGGGACAACATTCGAGTTAACTTCTGTTTGGGTAAGGGATGTTGACTCAACTAGAAGCCAAAATAGTGGAGTGACCCTGGGGATGAGGCAGGATAATGTATTTCTTTTGTGTTGTGACTTTGTTCTTTTTGCTTAAGAGAACTTCTCTGAGGCCAGGTTGTAAATGTAAATATTGAAAAATAAACCAAAGTGAAGAATTTAAAATCTCCAGAGTAGAACTGATTTACTCCAGGCCCCTCCACTCCCAGAAGGAGAAACTCTGAGGCCAATGAGGCAAAGGAGGTGCCTTGCCACAATATGGCACTTTTGAAAAAGGCACAGAAAACTTGAGTCTTTGACAAAGAGCCAAACCAGGCAAAGACTTTGCTTTAGTTTATACTCTGTCTTTGCTTAAAAATTTACCTGGGAATGGAGTCTGAGTTTTTTTAGACAGACACTCGGCAAAGGCTACGGAGGGATCTGGGTGCAGAGACTCCAAAAGGATGTTCGGTAGCCTAATGCTCCCTCTCATCTCCTTGTCGCCTTTTAGGTAACTACTGTTGTCAGTTGTTGGCTGCGTGACTGTGTTCTCGGTGTGTGCTGTCCCAGCTCTGTGCAGATAGCTGATACAGCAGACCTCGATTGGACTACCCCAAAAGACCACAGACTCAATTCTGTAGCAAAGGCTCTTGGCCAGATTTATTGCTGACAGAATATGGTACTAGCCCCCCTCAATCAGTGTCCACAGTTACATTAGCCCATGTACGCCCATGAAAATGGATCAGTTCAGTGAATGACGGGACTTACCATTCCATCCTCAGCCCGATAAAGACAAACTCCTCTTTTGTACACTGATACAAACAAGTTATGTATTGCGCCTCTGATGTGGTTAGTTACCATCCTTGTACATGTTGATTTGATCAAAACATCTCATCCTGACTTTATCATTAAGAGGGGCCTGTGTGTCCCTGCACCATCTTCAGGGTGTGTTTATACCCTATCTTGGTATCCGGGTGATCTGGCACAAACCTTCTGTAATGTGTTTAGATTAATACTTAGTGCCTTGGAGAGCTTGTGCTTTCGCAATACCAGCCCTGTTTCTGCAGGTTCTGTGAACTTGCAAATAGGCATGTTTTGTAACAGGGCCTGATTTTTGCTCACAGCCTGACTTTTACTAACTTTGCTTTATATCAGCAGGGCTTGATTACTTCAAGTTAGGTCTTAGGCCTCATTCCAGGCCTCTTATACCAGGCTTCATGTCTCACGCTGTCTTTCAACTACAACTACCACCAATGAGGGCATTAGTGGGAAGCAGTGACACAATCCCAAACAGGGCTTTGTCCAGGACTGCAAAAATGGCTGGGGGCTGGGGGGGCTCCTTTAACTCTTTTTGCCTTACCTCACTTGTGCATTTGCTGAGCATATACAAGCTCCATGTAATTTATGACACAAGGGCAGGACCTAGGGGTTCTTTCAAATGTATACAAACAAAACCTTTAATATGTTTTTTTTTGTTCACTTTAGTTGTAATGGGAAAATGACTCGTGTAAGAGGGGCAAATTTCCGAGAGGTTCCTAGTCATAGAAGAAGATTAGCATAAGTATTTAGGTTTCAGTATCACAATGTATGCAATTTACTTAAAAGCAATTTAAGAGAAAAGGCACAATAAGTGTTTGCTTTTTTTAAGTTTTGGCCTGAGTGAGAGATGGGTTTTCCTTAAGATGGCAAAGGAAGGATAAAGTATTTATGGATCATATCATACCAAGACATGATACACTCTTTGTGAGAAAATGAGGCCTAGAAGACAAAGCTGCTTCATGGAATATGAGGGGAATAATCAATTTAATGGTTGTAAGACTAAAATAGGATATTGAGTTCTTGCAGCACACATCTCTTGACAAAAATGAAGGCTCAAAGCAAAGTGCAATGGCTGCCCTGAGCTGTGATCACCACCAGGAATTCCACAGATGTCCCATTAGCCTCAAAGAATTATTTGTTTCTAGGAAAGCCAGTTCTCACACTGTGGCAAGCCGGTACAAAGATAGTCCAATTAGCAGTCAAATTTCTGATGCTTCAAAGATGACTGACACTTGAAGCTATGCGATTTAGAAAGGTAACAATGTCCTCAGAGGAATCGTATTGGAGCTTAACTACTTTGCCTGACATCATAGCTCTGACTAGCATGCCACTCTCCCTGAATTTAGTTACCTCCAAAAAAGAAAAGTCTTTATCAGGTCAGTAGATTGACTATAGCCACTTAACTGGCCAAATAATCAAGAACTAGAGGCTTATTTCCTGAATGATACATTTAAATTACTGTATTTATTTTTTCCCACAAGACAAAGTCCCTAGAAATGCTGCTGTATAATTTATTGATTGCATTTTTCCAAGGCAAAATAGTTAGTTGTGTGCTTTTTTGTTTGTGATGTGCCTGTTGGATTGAAGTTTATAGGGTGGTCTATTTTGGGGACTGTGTGTGGAGCCTAGGTGCTTGCTAGGGAAGGATGAGAAGTTCCTAATGAAACTCTAGCCTTTTATCCTTTCTTCCTTAATCCCTTTAGGATTTCTTGACAAGGGGTGGGGCTCATATAAGGAGAACATGGATTTAAAAAGCTAGCCAACGCAGGAGATTTGTGAGGTAGGTTAGAGAGGGTGTGAGAGCCAGATACACCTAACAAACACACTCTAAACATAGGTCAATATCCCAAATAAAAGAATAAAAAAGCCTTGCAAGAGTAAAAATAATTGAGGCAGAAGTCCAGCAGCACAGGGAGATTATGCAGTTTATTGCACTGAATGTATGATTACCTTCATTGTAGGAAGGTGGCATATGTATGCATTTGATCCAAGAAACTCATGGCCCTCAGAGTATGGGCTCCAGAGACCAGGCTGGTTGAATTGGAGGAGAAACTAAGGGAGACAGAGAAGTACCAGAGAAATGGGGTAGAAAAGTGATAAGGGAGAAAAAGTGTTCTCTTTAACCTTTTGAGGATAGGACAAAAAGCAATGGGGTTACATTGCAGCAAGACCAGTTTAGATTGGACATTAGAAAAAAACTTCCCAACTGTCAGGATGGTTAAGCACTGGAATAAATTGCCTAGGGAGATTGTAAAATTTCCATCATTAGAAATTTTTAAGAACAGGTTAGACAAACACCTGTCAGGGATGGTCTAGATATTACTTACTCCTGCCATGAGTGCAAGGGACTAAACTAGAAGACCTCTCAAGGTCCCTTTCAGTCCTACAATTTTATGATAGATGAGACTTATTGGGATGCAGTAGAGCAGTCCTGTCCCCAGTCTGACAGCCTGTGTGCTGTTGAGGAGGATGAAAGTCTCAGGAGAAGGAGAACATCAAATTGGAGTGGATGGAAATGATCCCATAGTTGAGACCCTCCTTCCAGATGA
This sequence comes from Terrapene triunguis, assembly GCF_002925995.2. NCBI lineage: Eukaryota > Metazoa > Chordata > Testudines > Emydidae > Terrapene > Terrapene triunguis. The sequence goes on along the minus strand of NW_020664368.1, from coordinate 11,627,567 downwards.
TGTCCTTGCACGGTATTTTCTCGCATGGAGGATACCCCTCCAGGGGCGGGGACCCCAGCTATTATTAGGAAGAGACAGGAAATAGTAATGGGGGATTTGATTATTAGAAATATAGATAGTTGGGTTTGTGATGACTGGGAGAACTGCATGGTAAATTGCCTGCCAGGTGTAAAAGTTGCAGTCCTCTCGAGACACCTAGATAGATGTATGTGCAGCGCTGGGGATAAGCTGGTGGTTGTGGAACATGTAGTTACCAATGACATAGGGAAGCAGAGGATAGAGGTCCTAGAAGGAAAAGTTAGGCTGCTAGGTAAGAGACTAGAGTTCCATGGTAGCATTCTCTGAAATGCTTCCAGTTCCACATGCTGGGCCAGTGAGACAGGCAGAACTACGGAGTCTCAATGTGATGATGAGACAATGGTGTTGGCAGGAAGGATTTAGGTCTATTAAGAAATGGGTAACCTTTTTGGGAAAGAAGGAGAATATACAGAAAGCATGGCTCCACCTAAACCAAAACCAAATCAGATTGTTGAAAGTTAAAATTCAAAAGATCATAGAGTGGTTTTTAAACTAAGGGCTGGGGAAAAACCAACAGCTGCAGAGAGCTCATGGTTGGACAGAGACATCCCTAAGGGGAGGTTTTGTTAAAGGGGATTATCTATATCCTAGTTAAGAGGGAAGGATAGAGGTTCATAAAATACAATTAGGAACTGAAGCGGAACCTGAAAAAGAGTTCAATTCAATTACATCACATGATGGCAGACAACTAAATATTGACCATTTTCATAAATTCTTGTATAGAAGTGCTAGGAATCTAAATATTAAGATAGGTGAACTTTAGTACCTGGTATTATATGAGAATATTGATAAAATAGGCATCACAGAAACTTGGTGGAACGATGACAATAAATAGAGTTGTCAAGGTGTCCCCCCCCCACTCTGAACTTTAGGGTACAGTTGTGGGGACCTGCATGAATAACCCCTAAACTCATTTTTACCAGCTTAGGAAAAACAGTCGCTGCCACCACCAAATATTTAAAAAAAAACATTTGAGGGAGAGCCATTTGGGAACTCTGCCTACCCCCAAACATTTCCCCAGTCCTTATTCCCCCTTTCCTGGCAGGATTTGACTAATTTCCCTCCTCCAAGTCTCTATACCCTTTTCCCTGGGTAGACTCAAGAAAATTCCCCCCACCAATTCCTAGTGAGCCCAGATCCAAAATCCTTGGATCTTAAAACAAGGAAAAATCAATCAGGTTCTTAAAAGAAGACTTTTAATTAAAGAAAAAGGGTGAAAGGAATACCGCTGTGAGGTTAGAAAGCAAGATGATCTCACAGACAACAGATTCAAAACACAGAGGATTTCCCTCTGGGCAAAACCTTAAAGTTACAGAAAAACCCAATTTGATTCTCTCTCTATTTTGCAAAAGAAATTACAAATAGAAATAAAAGTAATTTAATACATTCCTTCTCTAATTACTCACTACCCTGTTAGGAGTGGGATGGTTCCTTCTCCCCGTCCGGCAAAAGCACACACACACAGCAGACAAAGACTCCCACCTCCCAACTTTGAAAGCATCTTGTTCCCTTATTGGTCCTTCTGGTCAGGTGTCAGTTAGGTATTGTGAACTTCTTAACCCTTTACAGGTAAAAGAAGAATTAACCCTTAACTGTCTGTTTATGACAAGGGTATAATAATGCCAGGGAACAAAACAAATAGGAGTAACAGAGTAGGTTGTTCTGGCAGTGGTGTGGCACTATGTGGACGTATGAAAAAAGCATAGAGTCAAATATGGTAAAAATCTTAAATGAATCAAACTGTACTATAGAATCTCTATGGATAGAAATCACATAGCAGTAGGAATATACTACCAACCACCTGACCAGGATTGTGATGGTGATTGTGAAATGCTCAGGGAGATCAGAGAGGCTACAAAAATGGAAAACTCAATTACAATGGGGGATTTCAATTACCCCATATTGACTGGGTACATTTCAACTCAGGATGGGATGCAAAAACAAAATTTCTAGACATCATTAATGACTGTGTCTTGGAGTAGCTAGTCCCGGAACCCACAAGGGAAGAAGCAATTCTTGATTTAGTCCTAAGTGACACACGGGATCTGTTCCAAGAGGTGAATACGGTTATAACAACCATAATGCAATTAAATCGAACATCCTTGAAAGAGGTGGAATACCAAAGAAGCCCAAGAAAGTAGCATTTAACTACAAAAAGGGGAATTACACAACAATAAGGAAGCTAGTTAAATGGAAATTAAAAGGAGTGAAATGTCTGCAAGATGCATGGAAAACCATAATAAAGGCTCAAAAAATATACTCCATTTTTTTAAAGGAACAAAAGAAATGCCCACGCTGGCTAAACAGAGTAAAAGAGGCAGCTATAGGCAAAAATACATCCTTTAAAAATTGGAAGTCAAATCCCACTGAGGAAAATAGAAAGGAAAATGAATTCTGGCAGGTCAAGTGTGAAAATATAATAAGTAGACCAAAAAAAGAATTTGAAGAGCAACTAGTATAGGAAAAATAACCTAACAGCAAAAAAATTAAGTGCTTCATAAGCAGGAAGCCTGCCAAACAATCAGTGGGGCCACTGGATGATCAACGTGCTAAAGAAGTCTTCAAGGAAGACAACGCAGTTGTGGAGAAGCTAAATTAGTTCTTTGCATTGGTGTTCACTGCAGAGCATGTGAGGGAGATTCCCACAGCTGAGCCATTCTTATTAAGTGACAAATCCAAAGCTGATGGCAGAGTTACAAAGGGATCTCAGAAAACTGGGTGATTTTGCATCAAAATGGCAGATGAAATTCAATGTTGATAAATGCAAAGTAATACATATTGGAAAAGGTAACCCCAACCATACATACAAAATGATGGGGTCTAAATTAGCTGTTCCCACCAAAGAAAGATCTTAGAGTCATCATGGATTGTTTTCTGAAAACATTTACTCAATATGCAGCAGCACTCAAAAAAATCTAACAATGGTTAGGAACCTCTAGGAAAGGGATAGATAATGAGACAGTAAATATCATAATGCCATTGTATAAATCCATGATTCACCCACATCGGGAATACTGCATGTAGTTGTGGTCACCCCATCTCAAAAATGATATATTAGAATTGGAAAAAGTACAGAAAAGATCAACAAAAATGGTTAGTGTTATGCAACAGTTTCCAGATGAGGAGAGATTGGTACTGTTCTGCTCAGTAAAGAGACAACTAAGGAAGGATGTGATAGAAGTCTATAAAATTATGAATGGTGCAGAGAAAGTGAGTAAAAAATGTTATTTACCCTTTCACATAACACAAGAACCAGCGACAAATAAGTTAATAGGCAGAATGGTTTATAAATACATAAGGAAGTACTTCTTGACAGAATACACATTCAATTTGTGGAACTTGTTGTTGGGGGATGTTGGATAACAAGTATAACAAGTGAAGTCCAAAAGTATAACTGGGTTAAAAAAAGAATTAGATACATTCATGGAGGATAGATCCATCAGTGGTTATTAGCCAAGGTGGTCAGGGATGCAACCTCATGTTCTGGGTGTCTCTAAGCCTCTGACTATCAGAAGCTGCAACTGGACAACAAGGGATGGATCACTCGATAATTGCCTTGTTCTATTCATTCCCTCTGAAACATCTGGCACCAGCCACTGTCGAAAGGCAGGATACTGGGCTAGATGCATAGGCACCTACACCATGGGTGCTCCAGGGCTGGAGCATATATGGAAAAAAAATAGTGTGTGCTTAGCAACCACTAGCAGCCTGCTCCTCCCCCCCAGCACCTCCTGTTCTCTGGTGACCCCACAGATCAACTCAGAACAGCTGATTGCAGCGGGTGGGAGGCGCTGGGAGGGAGGGGGAGGAGCGGGGATAGAGCGCGCTCAGGGGAGTGGGTGGAACTGGGGGGAAGAGGTGGGGCAGGAATGGAGCGGGGGGTGGAAAGAAGAGGGGTGGGAGTGGGTGGGGGCAGGGACTGGGGTGGAGAAAGGGGTTGAGCACCCCCAGGGCTCGGAGGAAGCCTGTGGCTAGATGGACCATTGGTCTGACCCAGCATGGCCATTCTTATGTTCTTATCCTGAAATTTGGAAGATTCCATTAAAGGAAATGTGATTAGAGATACTCCAAGACAAATTCTGCAGAAGGAAATGGATTTCAACACTGGGAAATGCTTATCTGGCACTCTGGAAATGCAGAGGTCAAATACTGCATGTATTTGTTCTCATTTTGCTCTCAATTTCACCAATCCAACCACAATACAAGAGCAACTGAGTAAAATCATAGGGCCTGTGATATACAATAGGTCAGAATAAGTGATCCAATGGTCCTTGCTGGCCTTTAGCTATGATCTATGAAGCTCTACTTAATATAATGTCCTGAGTGGTCCTGTGGAGTGCTTTCCACCCTCAACTTTCATTGAAGTCTTTAGGAATTGAGAGTGATCCTCAGTGCCTCAAGATTGAGCCAATAATGACTAAATGCTCTTTTCTGCCTCCATTCTTTCCTTTGCTTATCTATCATTTGTTGTTATCAATTCTTAAAATACATTTTTTTTAAGTTGAAAACAATTAAGTAAATCTCCTTAGGAAAAAAAATAGCGGCTTTATTCTAAGATTTGTAAGTATTACTTCTTATGAATTATGGCCCATTAACATATAGAATAAAAATCTGGTTGTGCACAGTCTGTACAGTTTATGTAAACTGAATGTTTCACTAAAGTGGGAGGTATATTATACATTCTTAGTTTTGTTTTAATCTATTTTTTGGTACAAAAATGCAAGTAAGTATTATAAGAACAAATGGAATGAATAACATTTTTAAACAGCAAGAGGCATCTCATGGGGCCTATGTTTTTGTCTATAATATATAGTAATATTCCATATTAGCCTGTTCCTTCTAATGATTATAGAGAGTTCCATAATGGGGAATCTGCCATTCAGTGCCAGCTGGAGTGGAAACATTTGAATCTTACACCAAAGAGGAATACAAATGCTGAATCAAATTAACAGTTCTGTGTGTTCAATGACTGTGCCTAATCTTTTATGACAGCTGGTACCTGACAGTGAGTTATTTAACCTAGTCTCCACTTCACTAGCTGTTCAATAAGCCTCTTCATGGAAGTGAGATTTGCTGAGCAATACAGTTCCTCTGTCTTGCTTTCTTATTCTATAGTAGAATTGCACTGAAACTGTTTCCCTCTCCATCAATGCAATGCAGATTTTGAAAAGAAATAATTGTGTTGTGGCTGAAATACTTGTAGAAGGTCACCCACAGGGTAACAGTGAGTTCAGGAACTCAGTCAGTCCTCCTACAGTGCAATCATACACATCACAAAGCAAACAAGAAAGTAAAAAAAGATGTACCTGCTTTTTTTTCTAAGCCACAGGAATGATTGGACTTGAAAGAGAATAAAAGCTGTAGATGAATTCAGGACCAAAATATTCAAAAATGGGGATTTCAAGTTAAATTCATATTTAAATACTTAAATATGTGGCCTGGTTTCCAAAAAGGTGAGCTTCCCTTGAAGACAGTGGGAGCTGTGAGAGTACTCAGTATTTTCAAAACTTGGGTCACTTATTTAGGCAGCCATTTTAAAAAAATGGCCATATTATTTGTAATGTTGCATTAGATAAAGTACAGAAAAGAAAATGATGACTTCTGTATAGATCTAGATGCGTGGGCTCACTGTGTGTGTGCTCCCTATTGGCCGGGAGTGACATAACAGCTGGTTTCTCTATTGCCCCCTACTGATGGCTGTTCTGGTCCTATAGGTGGTATCCCTCCTGTGATTAAGCCATCAGCCAGGTCACATTTTAGTTCCACATCCCTTTTGGAGTTACAGAAAACCCAACCAAAAAAGTCTAATAAATAATTCCAAGACTTATGTGAGGTCTCCAGCCCCTTACTCCAGACCAGTGGATCTTGCACCCTTCTATCTGGGCACCAAATTGTCCCTGTCTCTCTTATGTCAGGGAGCTTCATGCCTCCTTTCCAGTGGCTGGCAAAGGAATGCAGGTCCACCCTTTACACTGGGTTCCAGTCCAGATATCCGAGTGACAAGCAGTCAAAGTCTGGTCTATCAGACACCTTGCAACTTCCATCCTACACTCTTTCTTAGTATTAACCTTTCCTCAAGCATTTTTCCCTGGCAACAACTCCCAGAGGTCTGGTTCCTACTCTTGTGCCAGGTCAGCCACAGGAGCTTGCTCCAATCCTGCATCTTCCAGATGTCTCCACTTTCTAGTACTCAGTGAGACTGCAGTGTTCTTCCCTGTCTCCCTGCAGCCCCTCAAACACCAGACCAAATGCCCCTTGTGCTTACTGTCACAGCCTCTTGTTGTTCACTACCTCTGGCTTTCTCCTGGCACAGGAAAACCCACCTCTGGCCCCAAGCTTCACTGCCCCCACCCTCTTAAGCTTCCCCCTCACTCAGGACCTTCTGCTTCCAGCTCCAAGCTCTAAGCCTCCTAGGCTTCTCTCAGCCTTTAGTACAAGACAGGAAATACCCAACTTCCTCTCACTTCGATCTGCTCTCTGGCCTTTCTTCCACTAATTTGTGTTCCTTCCTTTATGAAGAGCTAGCTCCTCACCAGGTGGGTTTAATCACAAATGATGCCTATTTTGACTTAGGCTTCGGCTACACCCATGGTTGAACACTGGGGGTTTGTATGCCCCATCACAGTGGAGTGCCAGACAGTAATAGTGGAAGTAATAATAATAATAATATAATATAGATAGTACTTTTCATTAGTAGATCTCAAAGCAGATTACAAAGGAGTAAAATGTTTTAAAAAATTAAATACTATGGAATGCTTAGAACTGGTTTTTTATTAGAGTAATCTAAGTACTGCATCTGTTTGACTATATATGAAAGAATATACACTATTTAGGATGGAGACTGCCTTCAATATGTCTTTATACAGGGTCTACCACATTATGGATACTAACAAAACAAGTAATACATAAATAATCAATTGGCAAGATGTTTTCACCTCCCTATTTCCCCTGATACAGCACAAGCAAGTTAAGAAAATTTGACTGGAAAGGACAGAAGAATTTGTACTTCATCAAACAGTCAAGAAATGACCCAAGGAGGAATGCTGTTCAAGATAAAACAACTGAACGTCTGTGTGACCCACAGAGGCTCCCAGCATTCAGTGGTGAGGCCACTGATATGGATCCAGTGATGCAGCAAGCACTAAAAGAAATTAAAAATTCAAAAGACTAATTAACTGTACATATTAAAGATGTAAACTCCAAAGTAGCAGTAATTAATTCTAAACTAGATAAAATGTAAGCAGGTGTTGAGGAAGTTAAGTTTAGAATCAGTGATACCGAGACTAGTAAGCTGACAGCTGTGCATGAGTGGCAAGAAATGCACAGAACTATAACTTCTCTGCAGTTATATATCTGAAGAAGTGGGTCATAGCCCATAGAAGCTTATGCTCTAATAAATTTACTTGTCTTTAAGGTGCCACAAGACTCCTCATTTTTGCTGAAACAGACTAGCTAGATATCAGAGATCTAATGTATATATTTTAGGAATATATTGGGGGAAAGATGGCTCCTATATATGCAGTAGATCTATTACACCAGTTACACACTGGAAATTATTAATTAAATTGAAAAAAGATGGAGATTAATACAATAATTGAAAAGAGGTTAAGGGACTGGTTAAAAGGGAGACTACAATGGAGCATGCTGAAAGATGAACTGTCAGGCTGGAAGGAGATTGCTAGTGGAATTCCTCAGGGATCAGTCTTGGGCTCAGTCTTATTTAACATTTTTCATTCATGACCGTGGCACAAAAACTGGGAGTGTGCTAATAACATTTGAAGATGACACAAAGCTGGGCAGTATTGCCAATACAGAGGAGGACCAGAATATCATGCAAGAAGATTTGGATGGCCTGAAAACTGGAGTTATAAAAATGGGATGAAATTTAATAGTGCAAAGTGAAGAGTTGTGCACTTAAGCACCAACAACAAGATTTTTTGCTAGAAACTGGAGTTGCCAGTTTGCAGAGGGGGTGAAGCCTGATTTGGTGGTTGTGCAGGAAGCTGTTTCAGGACATTTATTGACAGTTCAAGCTACTTTTGAGCAATGTCATATTTTTATTTTTTTATTAACCTCTATGCCCCTGCTATACGGAAAGACGGGGTATATTTTTTCAGGGAGTGAGTGCTCTTTTCACAAATTGTTTGACAAGTGATATTTTAATTTTGGGATGAGATTTTAAATTGTGCTCTTGATGAAATATTGGACTAGAATCATCTAGAACCACATCCACTGTTTGCTTAATGATTTGCAACTCTTTTACAGGCTTCTGACCTGACTGATAGGTGCCAAAATTTTCACCCTTATACATCAGTACACCATGTTGAGAGCCAGAGCCAGCTCTTTCTCTGTGGCCTATTTGGACCATTTTTATATTTTTACTCATCATTTGTCTCATTTTCTTTCTGGTTGTATTGTCTCTATCGGGATTTCAGTTCATGGTTTGATCTTACTTGTGTTGTCTTTTCCTTCTATTCAAGACTGTCATCCATATTAGCATTTTAACACTCACATTTTACAAGATGTTCACTTTTGGGACTCTTTCAATTTTTGGGGAGGAGCCTGGGTTGCCTCAAAGGACGATTGCCCCTCTTTGAGACAATGGCAGGAGGTGGGTAAAGTTAATATTAATTTTTTTTCAGCAATACACGGAGCAGACAACCCTGGGCATTCACAGGAGTATGGAAGAGTTAGACTTGGGGATTGCGGAACTTGAAAAAAAGCCCTTCATGGCAGTAATGATGCTGGGTTGCAGGAGAGCTTGAAATATATATAGGTCTTGCAGGACCTGTAGGATAGCAAAGTTCCAGTTTCACTGCTTAGAGCCCAATTTAAGAACCCTTCTCAAATGGATGAACCTACTCAGTCCTTCTTTGGCTAGAAAAGAAACATGCAGAACAGAAGATGATTGGCTGCTTCAAGAAGTTGTTGGGCCAAGTGCTTTCAATTCCTCTGGAGATTAGGAACTTGCTGTGAAGTTGTTCCCAGATGTGTATGCTGCAGAGCTTGTGTGCCCATCTGAGACTTGGAAGCTCTTTGAGGCTCTTCCTAGGATCTCAGTGTTAGATGTGGATGGACTTGAACAGGACCTGACACTCTCAACATTGGCTTTTGCCATAAATGACTTTGATCCAGGGCATCTGGTATTGATGGTTTGTCTATTGAGTTTTATATGGCCTTTTGGACCTTTCTCAGGCCTGACTTGCTCCAGGTTTTTCAGGAGAGCACCAGAGAGAAGCTATTGCCACTCAATTGTCATCAAGTGGGGACCTTGGGAAGGTAAAGAATTGGAAACATGTGTCCCTGCTTTGCTCTGACTATAAACTTTTTTTCAAAAGTCTTGACAAATAGATTGAAAACTGTGATTGGTTAGGTTTTGCACCCTGATCAGACCTATTACATCCTCAACAGATCATTTTTTGATAACCGTTTTTTATTTCAGAAGGTAATTTTGGCCTCAAAAATTTGATTTGTGCAATGGATTGATTTCCCTTGATGAAGAGAAGACTTTTGATCATGTAGATCATAGGGTGTTTTGCACCCTTTGTTCTTTTGGTTTTGTGCCCAGATTTGTCTCCTGAACTCGGTTCTGTATACTGATATATATAGTCTACTTAAGGTGAATAGTGTTTTGAACTCCCCTTTTCCAGTCTGTAGGGGAATCAGATAGCATTGTTCTCTGCCTGGTTTATTATATGCTCTTTTTGTCAAGCCTCTGTTATGTATGTAGCGAAAGAGCCTTTCTAGCCTTTCTCTCCCTGTTCCAGCTTGTACTCCAGGGAAAGTATCTGAATATGCTGATAATGTGAATATGTTTATTACTCGTGATTATGGTGTCCGGGTTTTGAATGAATGTCAGCACTTTTCTGAGCACACTTCTTTAGCTTGCATAAATCGGGGAAACTGTAACACACACTTTCGGCGGTTGGAGGAGGTTGGGTGATCTTGCATCTCCCACTTTTGCTATGAGGTGCTATTGTGGAGCTGAACTGGCTTTAAGGACTGGACTGGAGGATATTTTGAGTCAGAATTGGGTGGAAGTTATTGAAAAGTTGTAGGAGAGGTTGCAAAAGTGAAAATGGTGTTTGCTTCGATTCTGAGGGTGGGCGTTAGTCATTGATAATAACAGCAAGGAGTCTGGTGGTACCTTAAAGACTAACAGATTTATTTGGGCATAAGCTTTTGTGGGTAAAAACCTCACTTCTTCGGATGCAAAAAGTGAGGTTTTTACCCACGAAAGCTTATGCCCAAATAAATCTGTTAGTCTTTAAGGTGCCACCAGACTCCTTGTTGTTTTTGTAGATACAGACTAACACGGCTACCCCCTGATACTTGACAGTCATTGATAATTTAATTGCCTCTATGTTATGGCATAAGTGTATTGTTATAGATACCCCTCCACTTCTTTTAGAAAAAGTTCAGAAGGTTCTTTTGGCCTTTTTCAGGGATGACATAATTGGCTGGGTTAGAGTATTTTGTATCTACGCATTGTGACAGAGGGTCAAGGTCTCACTGATATTTTTTAGTAACAATCTCTGCAGCAGCTGTTGTTTCTGAGCCTGTTCCTTGGAAGCAACTGACCTTTGCTTTTCTTTGGCAAATAGTGGGTTTGTGTTTTGATTGGGAACTTTTATTTTTTGGACCCTGAATGCCTCAGCTATGAGGTGTTACCTGTTTTTTTATCAAAGCCTTTTTAACTTTTGGAGATTTTTAAGATGAGGCTGCAGGCCAGGCAGTGGCAGTTCCCAGGGCTGCTTGCTGAACACATTGTTTATAACCCTGCTGCCAGGATTCCTGTTCTTTTTTGTAGGAGTCTTGTCTCTTCATTTATTGCAGCAGCTATAACAAAAATCATTGAATGGGTTTTACTAATTTTCCATGGGTCTCAGCACATATGTTGGCTGTCATGCTTGGTATTCATTTTGTTCACTGGGTTTTCTCTGTTTTTATCAGAGGTGGAACCAGCCCTTTCCAGGGGCTATATTGCAAGTCAAGACAGTTGCCTCCTTGAGCAAGCCATTCCTGATTATACCCATGTTTGTATTTTCTTGCCTGTAGTTCTTGCTGTGGGTTGGGATGTGAGAAGCTTGGCAGCTTGCTTGCCTTCAATAGGTCTTCTGAATTTACTTGTTAATAGCTTAGGCCATAAGTCATTGTATATGCTTGTGGTAAAGATATGTCATTTTTGATTATCCCACTATGATATGGAGAAGACAGCTTCTAGTAACAAATTCCATCCATCCATTCTGGCAAACTGCATACAAGCCTCCAATTACAAAGAGGATGTGTGATCACCAGTGGGGAATTCTTCCTGGAACTAATGCCATGATCTGTTTGTGCATTGTTTGACTACAGAGAAGTTTGAGTCAGATCCATTTGGGACTTGGAGGAGACTGTTTTTCATGTGTTCCTTACTTGTTCTGGGTTACAAACATTAATTGTGTGATGTTGCACTCTATATGATTTTATGAAAGTATGCTGATGAGTATGAATATAATGTAACTGGAATATGCTTCATGCAAAAGGTCTCTTCTAAGGTATCATTACAAATCTTATAATCTACTGAGTGTGGTCATCCTAGTTGTATAAATGTATTACTCTTTTATCTGAAACTAGAAATATAAAATATAACTATGAGGGCCTATTGTAATTATGCAAAGTGTGGGCCATTAATGGTGGTTTGGAATCTTGATGGCTCCCATTAACCAGGACAATTGTCTGGAGATGGCTCTGTTTTACTTGTGAGTCTTCCTGTATATGTGTGTGCTGGCAACTGGGTAATGAAGTCTTACAGTGACATGTGATCATGTCACCTGAATTGGAATTCAACTTTAACCTGGTGCTTTTCCATTGAGAAGCAGGGTGGGGTGGGAACCCAAAGGGACAAAGGATTCCCACCTTATGTAAAAGATATATAAGTGGGTGGAACAGAGAAAAGGGGCAGCCATCATGAGAAATCCTCTAGCTACCACCTGAGCTGGAACAAGGGCGGTACCAGGGGAAAGGATTGTGCTCAGACTAGGAAGGTGTCCAGTCTGTGAAAGAAACATATTGAAACATCTCTGAGGGTGAGATTTTATCTGTATTCAGTTTTATTACTGTATTAGACTTAGATTTGTGTGTTTTATTTCATTTTACTTGGTAATTCTCTTTGTTCTGTCTGTTACTACTTGGAACCACTTAAATCCTACTTTCTGTATTTAATAAAAAACACTTTTTACTTATTATTTAACCCAGAGTATGTATTAATACCTGGGGGGGGGGACAGCTGTTCATATCTCTCTATCAGTGTTATAGAGGGCGAACAATTTATGAGTTTACCCTGTATAAGCTTTATACAGGGTAAAATGGATTTATTTGGGGTTTAGATCCCATTGGGAGTTGGGCATCTGAGTGTTAAAGATAGGAACACTTCTGTAAGCTGCTTTCAGTTAGTCTGTAGCTTTGGGGCACGTGGTTCAGACCTGGGTCGGTGTTGGAGCAGACAGGCGTGTCTGGCTCAGCAAGACAGGGAACTGGAGTCCCAAGCTGGCAGGACAGGAAAGTAGGGGCAGAAGTAGTCTTGTCACATCTGTTGACATTTCCCAAGGGGGTTTCTGTGATCCAACCTGTCACAATTTGTTTCACTTTAGGGTATTTTTTGGTTATTGTCCCTTGATATCTCTCCAGCTGCATTCATTTTAACTAAGTATAAGTTCACAAAGAGCTCTGTGCTATACCTTGAAAACTTTATATTGGGTCAAGCACAGATGGCCATTTAAAAAAGTAGATGATGTAAATTGTTTGAGATTGTTGATATTCTTTTTTTTTAATTTTTAATGTTTTTCCTCCTTCATTTGGTGTTTAGATATTATATTATTAAAAGTAATTTGGTTCAATTTATTCAGTGGTGGGCTATTAGACATGCACTTTATACTGTTCAGGATGGGCAATTATTTTTGAATTTGTAATTTATTTTCTTGTTTTTTTACTTTGTTTCTATACTGATTTTATGAAAAGTCAAAGACTCTCTCTCTCAGTTTTGTACTGACACCTGTTACCATGGTATCTAAGTGCCTTTTAGGATAATTATATTCTGTAGTGAAGTTTCTAGTGAGCTACATGGAGTTCTTTGCATAAACTCTGCATTACATTTCTTTAATATATCATAAAACTGTGATAATGCGTTAGGGCCAGGAAAAATCTTCACTAAACCCCAGGAAATGTTACAATATCTGTTACAATACAATTGCTGTCATACAAGCTGAAAATGAAGAAAAAACAATTAAATCACAAGGCACAGCAAGAAAATCTAGCAGAGAAGAGACATTGAGAAGCTCCAACAATGGCAAAATCTAGGAAAAATATGAATACTAGATTAAAAATATCATGAAAGAAACATTACAGTATAATGATCTCTCATGGTGAGATTTTGAATTTTGAGTTTGTATACAATGAATGTAAATTAAATCTTTGGACTCAAACTAATTACCACAATTGCTCATTTCCCTACTAAATTCAGTTCTTTATCTTATTATACAAAATATTGGAGTCATTTTCTACCATGTAACTGTGAGAGTTACTGCAACTAAATAAAAATGTTGTTTTCAACTGAGAATTAAAGTGTAAACTACAAAGCTTGTTAAGGTTTTTTTTATAATAAAGTTAGAGAGGAAGTGTTCTTCTGAAATGTGCTAGTTGAATTATAAGGTTCCAGCTTCCATATTCAGTCAAGAAGCCTGGGTTTTAATCTAACATGCCCTCTGCCAGCTAGACAGAAAAACAGCCTTTTGAAGCTACATCCTGAGGGGGCGACTATTATGTGACGCTTCCTGGTGGTATTCAGGGTTGTGAGGCACCAGCCCTTAGCATGAGGAAGCCTTGTTTGTGCCTTCTGTGGGTCAGTTCCCAATTCAATTGGCCATGGGAAGAACAAGGATTTCCTTCTAGGCCTACACAGGCCCCGCTCACTCTCTACAGCAGGGGTCGGCAACGTTTGGCACGCGGCTCGCCAGGATAAGCACCCTGGTGGGCCGGGCCAGTTTATTTACCTGCTGACGAGGCAGGTTCAGCTGATCGCAGCCCCCAGTGGCCGTGGTTCGCCATCCCGGGCCAATGGGGGCGGCGGAAAGCGGCGCGGGTGAGGGATGTGCTGGCAATAGCCACACTACAGCCCCTGAGCCTTCTGAGTGACTTTCTGGAGTGTCCAGCCCCTCGTCCACTGGTTTGTCATAGTATTCTCAGATTTGCTGCTTCCATAGAAGGAGTAGACCCCAGATTACCAGTCTCAGATCAGATCACCACTCAGCTTGATACACAGCACTTATTTGTTTTCACTATAAACTTACCTAACACTTTATTTTAACAAAGTATAGAGATTCAAGTGATATCATGTAGAAGTATTGGAAAAATGGTTACATATAAAATAAAATTATAACATACATTCTAGAGCCTAAACTTACTTAACTAGATACTTTCATGGCTTATAGAGCAATGCTCCCATAAAGTCCTTCCAGTGTTTTACAGCCAGGCTAGGCTGAGATCTTTCATTCATGAGACAGACACAGTGTTGACTTGCGTCTTTGGTGAAAGATCAAGGGTGTCCCTCTGCACTTTCAGTTATGCTCCACCTTTTCATTGTCTTTACTCATAATCAGGATCCCCTCAGGCTGTTTATATCTTCTTCTCTCTTGAAGATTTCACAATCTCTTGATTAGCCAAGGCTAGGTGTGCAAAAAGGGATGCACTAAGAGACATAGAATGCCCAATAAAATCATGACCAGACAGAGAGATTAAAGCCTGTTACTTCCTGCTTGGAAGGAACCTGTCCGAGATATGTCACATCCTGGTTACCTGCCTTAAGAGTATAATTTTCATTACAGATACATAACTCCTTAAATAATATCCATATATACATTTCACAATGATTATGACAACCAGTGTGCTACTGGCTCTCTGTAGAGACCTCGCAAGCAGGGCCGGCTCCAGTGTTTTAGCCGCCCCAAGCCGCCAAACAAAACAAAAAAGCCGCGATTGCGATCTGTGGCGGCAATTCAGTGGGAGGTCGTTCGCTCCGAGCAGGAGCCGCCAAACAGCTGGACGTGCCGCCCCTCTCCGAAGTGGCCACCCCAAGCACCTGCTTGGTAAGCTGGTGCCTGGAGCCGGCCCTGCTCGCAAGCCACCCATTAGTGAATTTGTGTTTATATTAGACCAGGGGATCCCTCTAGAACTCTGCTGCACCCCTCTGCCCTTTCCAGTTGGCACTGAGAAATTCCTGAGTTACGCTGTGTCTGCTGATCACCTATTACAAGAGAACAAGATCAAAGGCCCAGGCTGTATAAAGGAAAGAATGAACATTCATGGCTGTGCTGGTTGTGAGTTAAAATCTGTTATCAACTGGAAACCATGGAACCCCCCCATGTGGAATTTGAATGTCTGACTCCGACTAGAGCCTGGGTGATCTGTGGAAAACTTATTAGCATGTGTTTAGTTTCTTTTATTGTTTTTAATATGTTTTCTCTGCAATGCTTTCATTGTAAGAATAAATGTGCCTTCTTAGAAACGTCTGTGTGGTAACTTATAACTGTGGCAATTACACTGTTTATATCCTCTGAGGAGAAAACAAAGCTGAGATGGCTTGCTGGCGGTTATCACAGTGTAGGCAGGGAACTGTGCAGCCTGGAAAACCCCCAGTCAGGAGACAGAGAGATGTAGATTTCTGCCCAAGAGACAGTATGGCTGCAGAGCCAAGAGCGGGTCTCTTGCTGCAACACAAGGGCGGAAATATAGCTGCAGTTGCCCTGAACTATGACAGATACATAATGAAAGATGAGGATGGTGTAAGAAGCTCACCCCACAGAGAAGAATGGGATCTTTAGGCACCCAAACAACAACTACCATGAGACAACATGCCACCAAACGGTAATTAGTTTAGTGTTGAACTCACTCAAAAGGAAGTATTTAATTCAAGTCAGTTTAATAAACCAAAATGAAACATTCTGAATAAATTGCATTGTATCAGTATAGTGATAGAGATACATGGTACAGATTAATCTGTTGTGCTATTCATTTTCAGATTTACAGCCCAATTAGGATGGGACATTATGTGAGTTTCAGATTCTCAGGTCTTGTTCCATGGTCTGTAGGTCAACATCATGATTGTTAGCCAAATAATGCAATTTGGTGCCTACTCAGTAGCATTACTGGTTCTTGTGATATTCACTAATAAATGTGTGTAAAATAAACTCAGGATTGTGTTGAACATCACCAAAGGGGTGGACACTACAAAGCAGAATATCCGGTGTTGCATCTGACCTAGGACTCTTAGCAACCAAGCCTATAATATACGTGTTAGTCATTATTTGATCATAAATGATGAATGCCCATCTTTTCAAACAGGTTATTTGAGGAATTACAGTGTATACAGATGATATTGACTAGCTAGTCTCTTAAAATAATCTATGCAGATGCCTCCTTAATGAAGATATCTTACTCCGCATAACTTATTTAAAATATGTCTACAATCTTTTATTATGTTATGCCACTTTTGGGGTGAATTTCTTCACTGCCTCTTTTGAAGCCTCTTTTGTGGATGATTTAGATTTCTTTATAGGCTTTTTTTTTCATATAAATTATGCCATTACCACTGTTTTATTCATAACCTTACTTTTTAAATTCATCCATAATATTACTTTTAAATTCATCCCTATTGTAAAGCACCATGCAAATTTAGTGTCCTACAGAAATAGTATTAATAATAATATATGGAAACAAAATGTCCCCTTATTTCTGATTAGGAGAATTTACTTATTAAAAAAAAGTCTGAAACCAGAATGATATATGAGACTGTAAATATTTCACATTATATTACATTTGTTCTTTATTCCAGCTTGACTTTGCCTTGATGTGAAACTCTGTGCTGCATTTCTTTAAGACTTTTGAACAAAGCTTTTTTTGTGATTAATTTTTCCTCTGACTGACACAACAGTAGCACACTGTAATGTGATAGACTCAAATAGCTAATCAATTGCTTAATAATGAACAACAGAGCAAACAGAATAAAATATTGGTATTTTACCTTTTAAACTGTAGCATGCCATAACTACCTGTTAAATCAACTTTTTGAGTAAACCAACAGAACTCTGAATATTGGAATTTACTAAGGCCTTGTCTACACTACAGAGTTTTGTCAACAAAAGTTATGCCGCTTTCATTAAAGCGCTTTAATTAAACCACCGTTACATGTCCACACTATGCTTCTTGTGTCGGCAGAGGGCTTCAACACTAGCAGCTCTTGCATCGACACACAGAGCTATCCCACTGTGCAGTTGGCTTTGGGAAGGGTTTGCAATGCTTCATGGGACAGGTACAGAATCACATGCTGCAATTTTCTCAGTCCCATCCTTCGATGGACATCTTCACTAGATTGTTAGATGCTTTTCCACTGAAGTAAGAGGGGGCAAGACTCCGAGAGTGTGTGGTAGGGAGTGTGTGTGTGGAGGGGGGAGAGACAGAGACAGAGTGTGTGTTTTTTGAGGAAGTGTGTGAGATTATAGGGGGGGATAGAGAATATGTGAGAGAGACAGAGTGTGTGTTGGGGAAGTGTGTGTGTTGTGGGAGAATGTGTTGGCATGCTGTCTCTTTAAGGTCAGACAGCTGCCTGACCGCAACCAATCCTGAGGCAGGGGGAGGGGGACACCCCCACATACTCCTTGCTCTACACAACACACCAGTCTCTCTCCCCTCCCCTCCCGTCCCGCATCAGCAGCCTGCTCTGCCTGCATGCCGATTCCACATTAAGGTTTCAGTTATTCCCTTTGAGTTCTCCCACAGCCTCCTCAGCTATGGGGAGTGGCATTCTCAGCAGCACTATGACCTCTCCACACTGAGGAACAAGGATTTCCACAGCTTTGAAAAGGGATGGGCGCATGCCTGTGTACCTAGATGCAGGGCAGCCACGTTCAAAACAGTGAGCAGAGTGGTCACGGCAGGCATTGTGGGACACTGGGGTAGGCCAGTTATGGGGACAAAACAAATGGCAGTGTCTTCACTAACACTTTCTCACTTTAACTTTGCCGCAAAAAGCTCTCTGCCTCTCATTGAGGTGGTTTTATTTTGTCGGCAAAATTGCAGAGTTTTGCTGCCAAAAGTAGCATTGTAGCGTGTACACCACCACTGTTTTTTCAGCAAAAGCTGCCTTTTGCTGACAAAACTGTGTAGGGTAGGCAAGGCCTAAGTAATCCGTCTATTTATATTAGAGTTTTCTATAGTACCCACTTCCCAGGTAAATTGAACTGGTATGTTGAGGTCTGTTAGTGGACTTCTTGGAGTGTTGTGCTCTGATCCTTTCCTTGGTTAAATAAGGTTCTGCTTTTTGTATATTCTTCATCATCATGTCATGTCATCATCACGTCATCTGAACTAATCTGATCTTCTCTGGAAGGGAATATACTCCCTTGGTTTAGAATGTTTTATTACCAGCTCTCAAGCACTTTTAATGGAGCATTGTTAGCTGTGTTGTTCCACAAGTGTGCAGATGTTTAGGATGAAGCAGTCACTAATGTGGCTGGGTCCTGAGACTGATGCACTGATTGCTTTGGAGATCAGGATTGATGTTTTGAAACGACAACAAAGCAGAGTAGAGTAGGCATGCAACCACCTGCTGTACAAGCTGAAGCCTCCACATCTCAATCAAGAAACACCAATCTAGTCTGCAAGTGATGAGCACATGGTTCATTGTGGCCAGAACCTCATTGTGGAGGAATGGATGAAATTTCCTAGAAATATACAATTTTTACCACTTGGGTCCTGTTCCAAAACACATTGAAGGCAACAGGATTCCTTCTAAACCCAAAATGTGAGGTAAAGACTAAAACCAAATAAAAATTGATTATCTTAGTACTTGTATTACTTAGATAATTAAACCATCAGTGGGACAGGATCCATCAGCAAGTCAACATGAATCCTTTTATTGACTTCAATTTATTGACTTTGGATGAGACCCCTAATGATGAATTGAGAAATACATAGAATTGGATGTTTTTTCAGACTGAGACCAAACAGAGGAAGTTTCAGCCTAAAAGGAATATTTTGGACAAAGTGAATGTATTTTTTCTCCCAAATAAATCCTTCTCTACCTTAAGTGTAATAATGCTGTATTGCAGTAATTTGATAAATAATGCAAAATGGGAACAATGCTTCAATCTCAGTTAATTTATTTTAATAAAAAAATAGAATATATTCTATCCATACCTCTAGATTAGGAAAAATTCTCAGCTGAATATATTGCTATACCGGTGTTCTCTTCACAATCTCTTTTTATGTTTGTTTTCTTCTCTTTTCTCTTCTCAGATTTTTAAGACACAAAAATCTGCAAAACATGGAAAGGCTCAGATGAAGAAATCTTTTAATTGAAGTATATGAAACAACACAATATTATTAAATGAGTAATAAAAAATGTGGATGAGAATGCGCACAATTAAGGAAATATTTAAAAATATTCCATTATAAATAAATTTCAATCTTTGAAGGGTTCAGGAGAAGTTTAAGCTCCTAATGGATTTTTCTAGATTCTTTTTGACTCTTTTTATAGACAAGACTTGGGTATACAAAATAGTAATTTTGGCATAAATGTATGATTCATTTATACTTAAGAAATTTCACTCATGAATAATGAAATTAAAATCAGACGTCCGGTACAAAATTATTCAAATTCCTTCACAGTGACTCAGAATGACTTTGAATAAAATCGTCTGATTATTTTAAAGTTCTCAATTATCATAACTATTATAGACTAATAAAAAGCAAAATATTAAATGAGACGCAGAGTAACATTAAGATGTAGCACATTTCCTATTTTGTTCTTATTTTAATTCAGTCAGACTGTTTTTCTTACTTGAGCTCATTCAGGAATGCATCTGTATTTAAAAAAGCACTTAAGCATGTGCTTAACTTTAAGCACATTCTTAAATCCTATTACTGTTGATTGGATTTAAGAACATATTTAAAGTTAAGCATGCTTAAATTTAAGCACACAGCTTAGGTATTTTCTTGAATTGGTGCCCTTTGTCAGCACTTGGATCTGAATCAGGTTTTGAATGCAGAGTTGAAGCTTTATTTCTATTACCACATTCAGGAGTGTTGAGATATGCAGGTTCAGGCCCATCTCTATCATGCTGACTAAATCAGAAGCTTGTGAATTATAAAAAGAAATGTGATGTGTATCTCCATGAACATTGCATTAGTTCAGATCATGAACAAATATATCCAGCTACCAATGAGGAACGTGTTATGTTATTGTACCGGAGAGAATTTTTTTTATTTCAGAAGGTGAAGAATGCTACTAGCGGAGAGGCTGTTCTAGATTTGATTTTGACAAATAAGGAGGAAATGGTAGAAAATTTGAAAGTGGAAGGCAGGTTAGGTGAAAGTGATCATGAAATGGTTAAATTCATGATTCAAAGGAATGGTAGGAGGGAAAACAGCACAATACAGACAATTCAAAGGTAAGAGGCCATGGGAAGCAACTCAAAGGGGGAAGACAGTTTAAGAAAGTTGGTAGTTTTTCAAACAAGCATTATTAAGGGCACAAGAGCAAACTACCTCCTTGTGTAGGAGAGATAGTAAGTATGGCAAGAGATCACCCTGGTTTAACCAGGAGATCATCAATTATAAAGATAATTATCTGAAACTCAAAAAAGTGTCTACAAGAAGTGGAAACTAGGTCAAATTACAAAAGATTAATTTAAACAAATAACACAAGTATGTTGGGACAAAATTAGAAAGTCCAAATGAGATTGAACTAGCCAGAGATATAAATGGTGCAAGAAAATATTCTGCAAATACATTAGAAACAAGAGGAAGACCCAGATCAGGGTAGGCCTGTTATTCAATAAGGATGAAAAACAATACCAGAAAATGGGGAAATTGCAGAAATGCTAAATGACATTTTTGTTTCAGTTTTCACTAAATAGGTTAGTAGCGATTCAACATCTAACATAGCAAATGCCAGTGAAAATGAGATAGGGTTAGAGAGAAAGAAGAAGTTCAAAATTACTTAGACAAGTTAGATGTCTTCAAGTCACCAGGACCTGATGAAATGCATCCTAGAATACACAAGGCGCTGACTAAGGAGATATCTGAGCTATTAGCAATTATCTTCGAAAAGTTATGAAAGACTGGAAAGATTCCAGAGGACTGGAAAAGGGCAAATATAGTGGCCCGGCCTGCACCGCTTCCCACAGCTCCCATTGGTTGGGAATGGCAAATGGCAGCCACTGGGAGCTGTGAGCAGCCAGACCTGCGGACGCTCAGGTAAACAAAGCGTCTCACAGCCCGCCTGGGGCTTACCCTGAAGAAGCCGCGAACCAAGTTTGGGAACCTCTGACCAAGATGGAGGTGCTCCAAGGTGCATGCATAACTGGTTGGAAAATCATTCCCAGAGAGTAGTTATCAGTGGTTCACAGTCAAGCGGGAAAGGCATATTGAGTGGGGTCTCCCAGGGATCACATCTGAGTGCGATTCTGTTCCATATCTGCATCAGTGATTTAGATAATGGCATAGAGAGTACACTTATAAAGTTGGTGGACAATACCAAGGGAGGGGTTGCAAGTGTTTTGGAGAATAGGATGAAAATTCAAACTGATCTGGACAAACTGGAGAAACGGTGTGAAGTAAATAGGATGAAATTCAGTAAGGACAAATGCAAAGTACTCCACTTAGGAAGGATCTATCAGTTGCACACATACAAAATGGAAAATGACTGCCTAGGAAGAAGTACTGCCGAAAGTGAAATGGGGGTCATATTGGATCACAAGATAAATATGAGTCAACAGTGTAACACTGTTGGTAAAAAGTAAACATCTTTCTGGGATATATTAGCCGGAATGTTGTAAGCAAGACTCGAGAAATAATTACTCAACTGGATTATTTTCTCTAGTTCTGGGAGCCACATTTCAGGAAAGCTGTGAACAAATTGGAGAAATTCCAGAGAAGACCAACAAAAATGATTAAAGTTCTAGAAAACATGACCTCTAGGGAAGATTGAAAAAAAATGGGTTTATTTAGAGAAGACTGAGAGAGGACATGATAACAGTTTTCAAATACATAAAAGGTTGTTACGGGGAAGATGGGAAAAATTGTTCTCATTAACCTCTGAAGGTAGGGCAAAATGCAATGGGTTTAAATTGCAGCAAGCGCAGTTTTGGGTGGACATTAGGAAAAACTTTGTAACTATCACCGTGATTAAGCATTGGAATATATTTTCTAGGGAGGCTGAGGAATTTCCATCATTGGAAATTTTTAAAAGCAGGCTAGATAAACACCTCTCAGGGTTGGTCTAGATAATACTTAGTCCTGCCATGAGTGCAGGGTGGACTAGATGATCTCTCAAGGTCCCCTCCAGTCATTGGATTCTGTTTGTCTGGGATAGGGTCTTGTTTGACACCAAAATTAATCAGTGTTTACCAGCAGATATGCCTCCCTGTCATATTATTGGTAGAATCAAAATTCCAGAGGATAACACACAATTTATGGAAGTTCCAAGTTCATGATGTATAATAACATGATAGTAGGAGGAGGCAGTGCCTTACTCATACTGATTATTCCCATTAAATTTAATAGGACAATATGTTGAATAAAGAGCTACTTAACATATGTAATAGTATGAAAATCTGGCCCTATGTTATAACTTGCATATCAGTGAGCTAAGCTGATTTCATTTTTTAAAAGGATGCAATCGGCATAAAGAGAATTACACATCAGTAGTCTTATCATATCCTACATGTTTTATAGCACTGATGTTCCACTGTTTATATTACTTCATTAATTTCTTGATTTTTTTTGTCTTTATGTGAGATAATCTGACATTTTGGTCCAGAACCTCTTTAGAAGGATCTAAAGAGCAGCACATGTAACCTAAGATAAAAATCTATGCTACTTGTTTTTCAGCAAATAAAGCAATATTTGTTTTTTCTTCATACTCCAAATATGAATTAGCATAGAGAAAAATGCAAAGGCTCAGTGATTTAGTTCGATTTGGATAAACACTGATAAGACAGATGTTTAATCATACCTTAAAAGGTCTTCTCCTTTCTCCTTATATTTGTTGGGAGGAGGATTTTCTACCAGGCATTTGGGGTTGAGTTGGCAATCTTTATTCTTTCACCTTCCCAGCAACAGCACACATCAGGGGCAGCACAGGGAACTCAGCTTTTACAAGTGCCATAGGCATCTTTCAGGAAAAGGATCCATAGCCCTGTGTCGGGACTTTTCAGTGGAATCCTGCAAGGTCCCTCCAAAACAGAGGAAGACTCAATACTCTTCACCCCACTCACATGCACACACTAGTAAGATGTTAAATGACAACTACTAAAGTTAGACATTGTTAAATCAGCAGGTCCAGATAAATTGCATCCAAGATTTTTCTGAATAGCTTGCTAGCCCATTAATATTGATTATTGATAAGACTTGGAACACCAGGACATTCTAGAAGTTTAGAAGGGAGCTAATATTGTTTCAATATTTAAAAAGAGTAAACTGGAGGATGTGGGCAAGAATAGGCCTGTCAAAATAGCTTTGATCGCAGGCAAGAGTTTATGGAAAGTAGCTCCTGTTGAACTAACTTAATATCTTTTTTTACAATACAAATTTGTTTGATAAAGGTAATAGTGTTGATGGAATATATTTAGACTTCTGTAAGGCATTTGATTTGGAACCACATGCCATTTTGATGAAAACCACAAAAAATATAAAATTTTTATGCTACATATTAAATGGATGAAAAGCTGGCTGACTGATATGTCTCAAAATGTAATTGTAAATGAGGAATGATCATTGAATGTGTGTTTTTCTACTGGGGTCCCACAAATATCAATTCATAGCCCTACTTTATTTAACATTTTTATTAATGACCTGGAAAAAACATAAAATCAGCACTTATTGGGGGGAGGGATAGCTCAGTGGTTTGAGCATTGACCTGCTAAACCCAGCGTTCTGAGTTCAATCCTTGAGAGGGCCATCTCGGGCAAAAATCAGTACTTGGTCCTGCTAGTGAAGGCAGCGGGCTGGACTTGATGACCTTTCAGGATCCCTTCCAGTTCTATGAGATAGGAATATCTCCATATGTTTATTTTTTTATTTATTTTATAAAGTTTGCAGATGTCCTAACAATTGGAAGAGTGACAAATAATAATGAGGACAGGTATCTGATTCAAGGTGATCGGTATTGTTTGGTAAAGTGGGTTCAAACAAACAATATGTGAGGTAATATGGCTAAATAGAAATGTATACATCTAGGAATAAAGAATGTGGGACATACTTACAATATGGGGTCTCTATCCATCAAAGGACTAACTCTGAAAAAGATCTGATAGATAATCAGCTGAACATGAGCTCCCAGTGTGATACTGTGGCCAAAAGGATTAATACAATACTTGGGTGCATAAACAGGTGACTTTCGAGTAGGAGTAGAATGGTTATTTTACCTCCATTTTGTCACTGGTGTGACCACTGGTGGAATACTGGGTCCAGTTCTGGTACCCACAATTCAAGAAGGATGTTGATAAGTTGCAAACGACTCAGAGAAGAGCAATGAGAGTGATTAAAGGATTAGAAAAAATGCTCATAGTGATAGACACAAGGAGCTCAATCTGTTTAGCTTAACAAAGAGATGGTTAAAGGGTGACTTAACAGCAGCTATATGAAATCCTGCCACCACTAGTGACAAAAAGGAAAAGACTTAAATAAACATACATAAAATAAAATAAATTAAAAGGTCATGGTAAATAAGAGTGATAAACAAACATAGGGGATGGCTATTATTCTGAATTAACTGGTTCACTCATCTATAATGTGAACTAAAGATGGGCCTGGGCAAAAACTCAAAATCCAAAGTCCAGATTCAAACTACATACCTCTATAACAACACTCTCAGGACTGAAATCTGTGTTCAAACTGCAAATTCAGATATAATCCAAAAATGAGATCCAAGGTCTTGGTTCAAGTCTAGTTCCTGCTTGGTGTTCTGTATATGCACCCCAGGAATCCCATAAAGTTCCTCACCCCACCTTGGAGATTTAAAGAACTATGCAGTAAATGTTCAAAGCTGTGGAACTATGGAGATTTAGCTCTGCTATTCTCATCAACTTGTATGGAAATCATAAATCTAAATGGGGAATGCACTACTTTAAAAAATTATCTGTTTAAAGATCACATTTGTCTGGCTTTGTTTTACTCATTATCATTACCAGTAACACCCATGATTATTATTACCAAAAGGGATTAGATAAAAATATTTTTCTCCAATTTTTTCAGTTAGTTTATGAACTTAACAGCACTTCATATATAGTTAATTCCACTATTTTTCCTGCATAGTCAACCTGTCAATTTCTCTTTTTGTTTGTGTGGGATTTTCACTCAGCAATATAGGAGAGAAACATATATTAAAAAAATAAAACAAAACAAAACAGGAAAGTGTGATTGGCAGGGGGACCCAGTGGCAGATATAATGAAGTAACTTCTTACCACTTTTTTATTATTATTATTATTTGACCAGATTTCAGGCTGATAGTGACCCTTTAAGCATTTTGGAAAATAATCATGGTAAATGTTTTCTTTAAGGAAAAGACTGACATCTGTACTGCAGCATGCTGCAAAACTAATCAATGAAACCTGTTTTTATCAAATAAAAATTAAAAATTCATTCAAGCCAAAGGATACATCAGAGAAGACATACTGACCTTTATAAATATATTTCTGATTTCTCTAACATACCATAAGAAAAACTGTCAGAGGCCGGTTGAAAATGTAATTGAAAGTGTAATTGAAAGAAGTGCTGGCACAATTAACTTTGTAGTGCATAGATTAATATCACAGTGGTCCACTTTATATCTTTATTGTGGCTGTTGACAGCATTTCCATTATAAAAGATTATAAACCCTGTTGTCGGAGGTTTAGAACTCGACCGTGGAAAAAATCATTCCAGACTGAAACCTGGCAAACAAAGTTTAGGCTTTGTTTAGGAGTATATTTATTTGTTTTTCTTTAATCTATACTTACATGAATTATATTGGCTGCTTTTGTGCAACTGAGGGGCATTTGTGGCTTCCAGTATTTTTTTAGGAGTATGGTAATTTAGAGAACTATTGGGGTGAAATCCTAACCAAAACTCCACTGGCTTCAACAGGGTCAGGATTCCACTCTGATGCATAACAGAAAATCATTCAGGAACAAATTCTGCCCTGGAAATGTGAGAGAGGGATGGTTTCATTAACCTAGCTAGGGAGCAAGTGTACTCTTCTCATCTCAATGGATACTATGTCTGTCTTTATTTCCAGACTTTTTTGTTGGTTTGCTTTTTCTCCCTTGTGTTTACTAATAAGGACAGTTTGAATGAAACCATTATCTTTGTTTTTGAGTTCACCCCTTTCTAATTATTTTTAAATTAAAATAAAGGGTAACTAATTCGAAATTGGTTTTCACTATGCACTTGAGACAGTGCTAAGTTTAGCCATAGTTATACTCACTTCAACAGTAGTTTGATAGGTTTATGAAGTTTAGCTGATTTATTAATCACTCCATTGCATATGTTACTGCTAATCAATCATCAGGTTATATTTGGTTACTGAAAAGATGTATTTCAAGGTATCATTTATGAAAGAAGTATAGTTAGCATTTAGATCCTGCTTTGCATTTTCAAAGATTTTTTTAAAACATTAGCTAACCCTCAGGACATACCTATAAGCTAACTAAATAGTACAACAATATGTTAAGATGAAGAAATGGAAAAAAAACCCAAATGTACAGAGAAGGTAAGTGATTTGCCCAAGGCCCTGGCAAGTCAGTGGAAGAGGTAGGATTAGACTTTAGAAGTTTCAGATTCCCTGCCCTATGATCCATCCACTAGACCATGCAGCTTAGAAAAGCACATCTCCAGCTGTTACGACACCCAAGCCACTGTAAGGATGAAAGGAACCAGCTGTCTAGTGCCCCTGAGAAATCTGAGTAGACCCACATTTTTGCACACTATCACGCTGTAATTACATATCACCCCAGGTGTTCTCAATATGATTACTTTCTATAAAGCTGCTAGAGAGGCATGCTATAGCTCAGACAGCTGCAGGAAAAATAATCAAGCAGCAAGGGTTTCTCCTTCTTTGTATGTGCTTGTCTGGTGCTGTTTATTTAGGCAATCAGTTCCCTTGGAATGCTGAGGAAGTTTTAATACCTTAAGGAACTCAATGCATACTGACCCATTGTAACTGGAA
The DNA here is from genome assembly GCF_002925995.2 of Terrapene triunguis. Classification (NCBI taxonomy): domain Eukaryota; kingdom Metazoa; phylum Chordata; order Testudines; family Emydidae; genus Terrapene; species Terrapene triunguis. The sequence goes on along the minus strand of NW_020664368.1, from coordinate 11,600,247 downwards.
TATGGTAAGAAGCCATTTTTGACAGTAATACCGCCAAAGAGATTATTTATATGCTTCCCCACCCACTTTAAAAGGTGCAAACCTATTCAGAGAGGAACAAACCTGGAATGAACTGTTATACTCCTTCATGGAGGGTTGGGAAAGTGGAAAATTGGGTTCTGATCTTATCTATAGTTTCATGAGCAATTACACTTGTCACTGTTAAAAACATAGCTCCTTTAAAAATAATCATTTTAGCACTAAATTAACCAAAATTCTTTGATGTTTGCTAGTTATTTGTCTCCATAATAGTCCATAATGCTCCTCCACTGATGACATCATATTTAGTTAATATGCATGTGGGAGAATAACACATATGGATTCTTAGTTAATGTTTGTATAGTGCTCAGAAGACTATAAATCTTGATATTAATTTTTCATAGAAGGTGCTGATATTATAATCTTGATATTAATTTTTCATAGAATTTTTCATATGGTGATGGTTGGCAGAATAAAATCCTATGACAGATGTAAGTGCTAAAGTAGTACCAAGTCTCATTACAATCTGTATTATTGATTATTATTATGTTTGGTTGAAGAGCAGGAACAGATGAAATTCTAAGCAATAAAGAAATATATTTTTGTGGTGGATTCTGATCTCAATTTCACTGGTGGGAATCCAGACTAATTACCTGAAGTCAATGGATAGTCAGGGTACAATCAAACCGTGATCAGAATCTGGCCCACTCTGAGGCACATTGTTTCCTGGCTTTATGTGGATGCTCAGGGAATGGTAGGGCAGCACCACTCAAGGAACCTATCTTACCCTCATTGTCTGCTCCAGACAAGGCTGTCACAGTCACTCAGGAGAGACAATCCTGCATTCTTAGGACAATTTCACCCAAATTAGGATGGGGAAGAGTGTCTGAATGCACTGGGGAATGTGGGCTAAATCCTAATCCCTGCCTGAGCTCCCTTTATGGCAATATGGTCCTGAACTCCCCTAATGCATGGCTGTATCTGAGTGGTACAATCTAATAATAGTAATAATAATAATAAATTAATTAATAATAAATGTAACAGGGACAAAGAGAAGTACAGAGAATATTGCATTTATAGACAAATATCCAAATATCAGTGGCTCTTTAATAATTCTAGATGTTAATCTAATATTTCCTGTCTATTAGTCCATTAAACAACAAAAACAACAATAACAAACTGCTATTGTATTTCTGTGAGTCATTTTTCACCCTTTCAGCTACTGACTTGCAAAAGCACTCCATCTAATTCATGGGAACTCAAATTGTGGGCAAGGATTAACAGGAAGAATCTCTGGCAGACTTGGCCTTTACACAGGTGCACAGTGTGCAGGGGGAGAGGCTGTGGAAAAGGAGGGCCCGAGGGGCCTACCTTCTTGCATGTCATATGTAAGGGTCACTTGGAATTGCAGCCCTCACTGAACCCTCTCTACAGTGAGCTCACTGAGAGAACTGTGTTGGTGAAGAACTGGAGGGAGTTATTCTCAGTCAACAAATTCTGGTCTACAACACAATTTGTGAGAAGGGCTCCGTTAGAAGTGAGTAATCTATGCTATAATAGGTCTTGTTGGGCAAGGTGCTGAATCCCACTGAAAGGATAGTCAATTCAGTGAGTGAAGCACTGGACTGTATTTATAATAAGGTCATCGAACTCTTGCCTTTGTAAAAACCTATATCTCCATGTAAAGAGCTAGTGAGGCTTCAGGAGGCATCCATAATCAATATGTCAGACTCTAATAAACTCACATGGTCCTTGATTGATGGAGAAAGCCCTAGAATTATGTGAAAATCTGATAGTTGTCCTAAGATTACACAGGCACATAGTGTGTGAGAATCAGAAAAGGCATTTGAAGACTGCTGAAAGTGCAATAAGATTCATCAGAAGATATATGTCACAGGAGGTATTTATACCATAGCTATTCTTTTTCAATCACTTACAGATTCTCTTTGAATAACTGCAGGGCTGGAGGAAAAATCAGAATGCACTGACTTTCCATGTACTAAGTTTTGTTAAGGCTAAGGCATGTATGCCTTGAATGTCAGAAGATGTATAATAGAAATTCAATATACAGGGAAGGCACCATGCTTCATGTTCAAGAAAGCAGTGCTTTGCTTCAAGGTGCTGATGAGATTGTCAATTTGCTGAGGAAGTTTCCCCGAATAATGGATTCTTGGGCATTCCTAGAATAACCTGCCTATTGCCCCCTTAAGCTGTTTTTCCCAAGGTATAAATTTCCGGAGTTGTTAAGGAAAAATACTAAAGAACACGGATATAACCTTCCAATAAAGTAATTGACACAGACAGTATTCTCCCTCCCTCCCCACCCCAAAGTATCTTTTTATTAATGTAGCTAATAATCCCTTACAGAAAACATGACCTATGAGGCAGTGGCGTAGCCAGGTGGAACGAACAGGGGGAGCGATCACAAAAAAAGGTGCCACCCGCTGCGGCGCTTTTTACTCAGCCGGCGGTGCTCCAGGTCTTCGGCAGCACTTCAGCGGCGGGTCCTTCACTCGCTCCACGGGTCTTCGGCAGCATTTCCTCAGTGTCGCCAAACACACCTGGATCGAGTGAAGGTCCCGCCGCCAAAGTGCCGCCGAAGATCTGGACCACCGCCGATGAGTAAAACTTAAAAAGGTGCCAAGAAATTGAAAAGGTGCCACATGTACTCAGTGGGAGATCGGGCTGCTGCCCCGCTCGCCCCCTAATTATGCTACTGCTATGAGGGAAGATTGAAAAAAATGGGTTTGTTTAGTTTGGAGAAGAGAAGATTGAGAGGGGACATGATAACAGTTTTCAAGTACATAAAAGGTTGTTACAAGGAAGAGAGAGAAAAATTTAAGCAAAGGACTTAAATTGCAGCAAGGGTGGTTGGACATTAGGAAAAACTTCCTAACTGTCAGAGTGGTTAAGCACTGGGAAAAATTGCCTAAGGAGGTTGTGAAATCTCTATCATTGGGGATTTTTAAGAGGAGGTTTGACAAACATCAGTCATGGACGGTCTAGATAATACTTAGTCCTGCCTTGAGAGCAGGGGACTGGACTAGATGACCTCTCGAGGTCCCTTCCAGTTCTGTGATTCTATGATTCTATGAAAATCCCTTACACAAACCCCTTATTGCAAGTTTAAAGAGCATTTAAACTATAATAGCATATAGTGTGACAGGGTTGGGCCAGATGGCTACAGGAGAGTGATAGAAGGCAGATATATTAGCCTCAGATTAAGCAGGTCCCTTTTCCCTGGGTAAGGTCACAGGGGCGGTTCTAGAACAATCAGAAACTTGCTTGAACTAATTAAGGGAGGTAGGCAAATTAGGACACCTGGAGCCAATTAAGAAGCTGCTAGAATCCATGAAGACAGGCAGGCTAATCAGGGCACCTGGTTTAAAAAGGACCTCACTTCAGTCAGTGAGGGGCATGCAAGGAGCTGAAAGTGAGAGGGCGTGCTGCTGGAGGACTGAGGAGTACAAACGCTATCTGGCATCAGGAGGAAGGTCCCGTGGTGAGGATAAAGGAGGTGTTGGGAGGAGGCCATGGGGAAGTAGCCCAGGGAGTTGTAGCTGTCACACAGGTGTTACACGAAACACTGTAGACAGATATGAACCACAGGGGCCTGGGCTGGGACCTGGAGTAGAGGGCAGGCCTGGGTTCCACCCATCCTCCCAACTCCCTATTGGATACAGGAGGAATTGACCTGGACTGTGGGTCCCACCAGAGGGGAAGGTCCCTGGCCTGTCTCCCGACCCACTAAGTGGATCAGCAGAGACTGTGGGGATTGTTCTCTTTCCTTTTTCCCATGCTGGCCAGTGATGAGGTTAGCTGAGTGAATGGCAGGTTTGAGCCACTAGCAAAAGTGGCCAAACTGAGGGCTGCTGTGAATCTCTGAGATGAGCAAATCTACCAATAAGCGCAGGACCCACCAAGGCAGAGGAGGAACTTTGTCACAATAGTTTAAATGATTCCAAGCAATGTGCTCTATTACAGATGGCCAGTCTGTAATAAATTGCTGACAGCAATTGTTAACATATACTTAAAGTTTTGCATAGGAAAATTATGACTAAAACGCACACACAGACTTTAAGCATTACACACTAACACTATGCTACACTGTAGTAACTTATGCTATAACTATAATTAGCAGGCTTACTCTATCCATTGGCTTCAGTGGTGCTGTCTCTGCTGTGGTTGCTGCTGGTGCTGCTGCTGCTCAGCTCCATCCCGTCTCCACTCTGCTCTCAGCTGCCATTTATTCTGCCTCCTTCTCTACTTCGCTTCCTCCATTCCTGACTGACTCTAAGCATTCTAATCATCTACTTGGGGGGGAGGGATAGCTCAGTGGTTTGCGCATTGGCCTGCTAAACCCAGCATTGTGAGTTTAATCCTTGAGGGGGCCATTCTACTACTTGTTTACTCCAGAGTTATCAGCTTTTGGCTGCTGAAACATGTCATGTGACCTGCAGCTTCCAATCATGTGGCCTATACCTTCCAATGATGGAGCGACTCTTGCTTATTTAAAACAGATGTCAGAAATACCAAATGGAGGCTGGGTAATTTCTCCAGTATCACCTCCAAGGCACTGATGCCCTTCAATAGTCAAATCAGGATTTAATGGGTCTTTCCTGTGCAGTGAGCATGGAGACTTTCATGAAGTGACGAGGGGTTCTACCATGCAGTGAGGAGGTGTTCATGTACTGAAGATAGCTCTCCGTATACTGAAAGATGCTAAATACTCCATGTATAGTGTTCTGCATTTTCAGTTTTTACCAATTTTCACCAATAAATTACCAGGTTTTTTTATTAAAGGAGATCAGTTTTCACTGATGTTACACCCATTTATCAGACTATTCATTATTTTGGGGGTACTTATTTTTGTTAAACACTAATGCTTTACACAATTGTGTCCTGCAGCTCTGTGATTCAAGCAGTTCCGAAGTGTAAAACACAGAACACACACACGGTGGAGGTAGGAAAATCAAACGTTAATATCACGCTATGACTGAGTCACAAGGAGATGCCCGTCTATTTCTTTGTCTCTTTTTAGTGTGGCACTGAATTTAAACAATCAATCCTCCACAGATAAAGACAAGGTACAAAGGTACAAAGGCAAAACCACAAATCTATGTCTGAATACAAACAAGAAAATCAGTGCTTAGAAATTTTCAGGAAAAGTAAAGACAGGAGTGAAGAGCATGCATTGCACTGCAAGTATTGCAGGACTGAGGTCAGTGCTCATGCTGACAGAATAAAGAAGCTTGTCAAAAGCAAGCAACACAAGAAGCTTAAAGAGGAAAGTGAACTTTGGGATCAACAGTCAATACCAGGAGCTTTTATCAGGGCTTTCATGAAAAAGAGGACTTAACATGATTGTGTCAATGGATTTTTGCATGCTCTTTGTTTCAATGGACAACTGCTGTTAATTGCAGAGGGGCCTGTTGGTGACTTTGTGTGACAATACTGTCCAGCAGCAAAAAACCTTCTTAATGCAGACAACCTCACATGTAAGTATTTGAAAGAAAATTATGATGCTGTAGTATCAAAACCGATGGAATGAACTGATGGAAATGTGATGTCTAGTATGATTTTTGATGAGTCTTCTGATACTTTGGACTGTCCAATTCTTGGCCTTATGTTTTGTTTTTTTATTTCTAAGTGAATAAACCCACACTGTTTTGTGCTGATGCAACATTCATCCCCTCTTCGGATACCTGTTTGTTGATGCAGCAATAGCTGATATGTTTGAGATGTACCAACAAACTTTGGAAACTACTAACAAATTCTGCTTCCTACATGGCTAAGTTTGCACGGGAGATGAAACTCATTACGAAATCAGAGATACTACATATTACCTGTCCTGCAAACCTAATTAATGTTGTGCTTTCAGCAACTACTGCAACAGAAGAAATGAAAGATGTGAAATCTTGCATTTGGGGCCAGTTTCAGGCATACAAACAAGTTGAAGGCTTTATTTTACACAGTGTGGGATGAGTGCAAAGCTGACTGCCAATTACCTACCCTGTTGTGCCACATTGGTGGATAAGCTTGTATGTCACTGCCTGTCATGGAGACTCTGCTAATGTGTTGCCTAGATCAACCTGAGTTTAATATTAATACATGGAGATATACCTATCTCATAGAACTGGAAGGGACCCTGAAAGGTCATTGAGTCCAGTCCCCTGCCTTCACTAGGAGGACAAGTACTGATTTTGCTCCAGATCCCTAAGTGGCACCCTCAAGGATTGAATTCACAACCCTGGGTTTAGCAGGCCAATGCTCAAACAACTGAGCTATCCCTTCCCCCTGTTTGTTGGGTTCTAAAGCAGAAACTCTGAAGAGACTAGCAAATAACAAAAAATACTGCCAGATTCTGTGCATCTAGGTAATGTTCATTGTTGAAAACTTGGAATCACTGTGTGACACCCAGAAAACACTAGAGTTTTCTCTCTGACTACTGCCAACATGTTTGCCATATACAGATATTTACTGGATCCTGTCAACCAAAATCTCAGCTGAGTTGCGTGGAAAAGCTGCAGGAGAAACATATGGCGAGAAAGCCCAGTTTTTTCTGGAAATCCTTCTGACCCCAGAACACGAGAAAATGAAAAAGGCATTCAAAACCTTCAATGGAACACTCAGAGAAATAGGAGATAGCCATAATCTGAACCCTAAAATATTTGGTGCCAAAGATTATTTTTAGAATGTCATCCAGGTTTAGCATCCCTTCCTCAAGGTGAATTTTGCAGCAGACTATGACTGTTATGCCAGAGTGTTTCAACCATTTGCCACTAAAGATTATTTTTTTAATCTAAAAAGGGAATTTACTACTTACATGAACATGCCTGGCCCTGAGAATGTGAAACTGGATGCACTGGCTTTTTTGAACAGTCATCAAGATACACTTCCCAACTTGAGCAAAGTGGCATGCATAGTGAACTTTGAGTGTACTTCCTGGATCTATTGATGCAGAACACTTACTTTCAAAGTTGGATTACCTCCACGACAGCAAGAAACTCAACGAGAGTGAGGATACTTTGAAGACAATTATGCAAGTGTACACAAACCAGGATTTCTGGAAACATTACTACCTCTGAGAGAGACAAAAAATACCTTTGTACATAAAAAACATACTCTTGTAAACAATGTATATTATGAATGATTTTTGTTTTTATTTTTTTCCTGATTTTTCCCTTTTTTTTTTTTTTTTTTTTTTTTAATTTAACCCAATTTCATCCTGGTTTTAATGTTTGGAAAATAAACACCAATAAAGTTCAGGAATTTTTTTACATATGTAAACTGAAAATGTGGAACACTATCCATGTATCAAGGGATTATTGCCTCGCATTGATGTGTTTACCTACCTGTCTATGATCTAAGGAGGAAGTGAGCTCTTCATGCAGAAAGAAATTAATTCCCTGCTCTTGTAAAGTGTTGAGCCCCTTATGCAGCAAGGAAATGCTAAGGTAACAAAGCACCAAGCATCCCTCTATACCAGGGATGTAATACTGAGGAGGTGCCAAGACATCTCTAAATTAAGATTTCCATGCTCCGTAAGACTTTAATAGAAGCTACAGGTCTCAGAGGTTCCAGTGCCTATGTTCTCATTGAGCAAAGCACTTCACCATGTGCTTAAAGATAAACACAAGAGTAGTCTCATTCAAGGCTATGGGGTTTAAGCACTAACTTAAATGCTTTGCTGAATTAGGCCCAGATTTCAAATACCATGAGAGATTTTCACAATATATTTGAAAATTGTCCTCTTGTGACAAGTGGTCTTTCATTCCCATTCCCAAAGTCTAACTTGTCTCTTTTGTAGATCCTTAGTTCTCTGGAGAGCAAATAAAGAGTTGAAAAAATTCCTTCCACAAAATGGACTTTCAAGGATACTGCTATAATTGAAATGTATAATAGTACATCTCCAAAAAGCCACTGATACTTCGTGCAATCTTGATATACTTTGTTCAAATAACTGTTTTGCTTGTATTATTGCATATTGTACACTAAGCACATACTTTTTTGTGTGTGACATCACTATGGCTTGTTATGATGATACAAACACTAGACTATTTTGTACAAGGAAGATGCAACAAAAGCACATGAAACAAGTGTCCTGCCTTCAGGCACTTAATGCTAGTGAAAACAGAAAACAAAAAAACAAGAATACGAGGAAAGAAAACAACAGAAATAATATAAAGAGCCAGAAAATTGGTCTCACGGTAGAACATTTTTCAAAGTTTTCAAGGAGGATCATTAAGGAATTCAGATTTGAATAAAAACAAGCATAAACAGATGTGCTTTCAAGATTTATGATGTTAGCATCGCTAATGACTAAATCACAACCAGACATTCACCAAGGGGTCATCTCCCATTCAATATGAAATCCCATCAGGGTTTTATCCTTTAGACTTGGGGTTTTGTAATCCTGCTACTCTGTTGTTTTTTTTCATGTTCTTTGACCATTTTTAACATTTTTAAGGCCCTAGTGACATTATTTGAAGAGTCACTGAGATGTGCCATATAAGTAATTGCAGTAGGTGCCTTAACGCTGAAATTGATTAAAGTAATAAAAGTGACTCTACTTTTTAAATATAGGTTATTAAACTTTTGAAACACTTTCCTTTGTAAATCATTTTTATTTTTACATTACATTGAATGGCACCTTGGTATAAAATATTTTAAAGACTTCTTAATTTAGCACTCTCTGGTTTAAAAAAAAACAACCTTGGAAGCTGAATCACTAAAATAGAGAATTTCTACTGGAAGAAATACTTTATTTCTAATTAGTTTCTGATCATATATTAGATTTTTTGCTTGCAAAATGAGTTTCCCACTTATTTTATTATATGGAGTATAAATGATATTAATTACTTCAGTTCTCTAGTAAAAATGTAGCCTTACCACCAGATTGGCCTACATGGAGCTGGGGTTGTTTTGCTTTCCCCACAGTAGGTTTGGGGAAGGCTTTGTTGATCTTTGGCATGAAGGGTGGTAGGCTGCATGTTGCAATTCATTATATAAGTATGGGATGGATGTCCAGTGCAGATACTCCATAGGGAAATTATACAGTGATCGGATAAATGGCTTGGAAAAGGACTTCAAAAGGAGTTGTTGGTTAAAGGAACAGAACAGGGGCTCCTATGAATGGTATAGCAGGGATCCTACCCCCCCTTTTTAATAATCCACCTTAACCCTCTTACATGTGGTGGATGGTAAGGTCCAAGCAATAGGTTGGCTGGGGGGACCTGGATGGAAAAAAAGGAGGGGGGGAGCTGGTAGAATGAACATGGGGTTACCTGCCCTGTACACTTGTATCTGCCGGGTAGTCCCAGACATCTAATAATAAAGTTGTGACTTGAGTAAAACCATATCAGGTGTCTCCTGTCCTTCTTTCGGTATAGCCAGACAAAACTCTGGAGAGGACTCATCAATCAGGGCCACTTAGTCTAAGAGAGTCTTAATTGTTCTGTCTCACATAAGTGTAGAAGTAGAAGATAACAGAAAGAAAAGCAATAAACAGGAGAGTCCCTTGGAATATAGCAGTTTTCTTCACCTCCTACCATAAATATTTGTGTAGCATTATTATGTGCTCTCAAGCACATGTTCTACTCATAGCTGGACTGTATATTGCTTATCATGTTTTGAGGCATTACAAATGTTAATATTCTATACACATACACTAGTGTGTTTGAAGCACAAGAGTTTTAAAAAGATTGTGAAAATTATGTAAACTTTTGGAAAATAAAATTCATAAAAATGTAACCCAACAAACCAACAACTCTTTGTAGTATATACATTAGTTAGCAAATGTAATCTTATTTTCAATTTCTAATCACAACAGTACTAAACAGTAAATATTAAATCATTTTTGTGTCTGTCATTTTCCCTTGACTAGCTCATACCCTTTCTTTCAAGATCCTCAAAGAAGAAAAGGCAACAAAGATTAGAACAAAATTACTCTAGACAGCCAAATGTAAACACTTTCCAAACTACTTCACTTTGCTGCTCTCTCAGATACACTTTAAAGTTAATTTGAATATCGCTTTATAGATGAATTATAAAGTTAAGCTAATGTAATTTCTGTTGTGGTATACTTGAGTAAACTTGAGGTACTTAACCACATTCATGCCATTCCATTAATTGTTGTCACATCTGTTATTTCCACTTATTCCTGTCTTGTAGCCAGATACAAGATTATAAACATACAGAGATTTATTTTTGACATGAAAAGACATATTATACTATGAAAGAATGGAAAAACTTGTACAATGCATATATATGTTCAAAAATGTTTCCAAGTCATATTTTGCATATTTATTAATTGGTTCTGTTTGTTTTATGTTTAAATATTATCTATAATGTCACATTGAAATACCTAGCATTGGGGTTTGAAATTGTATTTTTGCTGTTTAGAAATACATTTTGGGATCACACTATATTTCTGACATTTTTATCTGAATAGAGATGAGTGCCCACTTCTGCAAGGAAGATCCGTTTCATTGACACAGACTGATAGACCCATCTGCATTTCAGAATTCTCTGAGGGAGAATACTCTGAAGATGGTTTCCAAGTCTGTCAGTAACAAGGTGGGACATAATGATCATATTTTGTCCTTTACCGGTGACATGATAGCTCCTAAGACCCAGTCCCTCTTTGTCCTCCTATCACTGTGGAATGCACATGACCTGTGATGGATGAAATTCATCAGACATAGACTAGAGCTTCAACGCTGGAAGTCACTTTCCACTTGTGGTATAGATAGCTTATAAATCTTCTCATCCACCTTTGTGGTTGCAAATTATATCCAGGAGACCTGTTCAGAGTAGTTGACAATCGATTTCTTTCCCTTATGGACCAGAGATAGATTCCTTCTTCCTGTGAGGAATTTTTCAATTAAGTTAAGTTGACTGCCCTTGTGTGTGAGCACAGGATGAGTGGAGGGATATTTCTACATTAAAATCATGGGGAGGTGTAGCGGGGTGGCCACCCCGCTCCTGCCTGGAGCAGTTAAAGCAGCCCTAGAGAGGGCTACAGCTGTGGTCAGCTTAATCAGGGCCCAGCTGGCCCTTATAAGATGGCTGTGGGCCAGAAGCTGAAGACACTGTCTCTAGCTTCTCAGAGAGAGAAGGACCTGGCTGCCTGGAAAGCTGAGGAGGGTACCTAGGGTGGAGCAGTGTTGGGGAAGGGCAGAGGGAGCTGGGGAGCTCCAGCCTAGCAAAGCCCTAGGCTGTGGTCGAGTTAAGGGCCCACAAAAGGGCAGAGGGGCAGCCCAGGAATAGGCAGAGGCAGTTGGTCCAACCCCTCTTGCCGATGATGAGTGGTTTACAGACTGCAGTCTGTCCCAGGGAGCGGGGGCTAGATGATGACTGGCAGTAGCCACTGAGGCAAGGTGAGAATAGGGGTTGGGGGTTCCTCTGGCAGGGGAGACCCACAGTGAGGGGGTACTGCGGTGGGCAGAACCCCTGGGCAAAGGGCACCGGGGTCTGGGAAGGACATGGGGCCAGCGGCAGGCGAGACACCAGCCCGCAGAGGACGCTCTGGTGTCTGGAGAGCTAATTCCCTGCACAACCAGCAAGGGGCGATGCAGCGGTGAGTCGTCACCCCACCACCGGAGGGCATCGAAAAATGACATCATTCTAGGAAGAAGTTTCAGACAGTTTTGCTACTTCTGTTCTGAAGGTGCCTATGTCCTATGACTTATATCGTTGCCCCCTGTGGCTTGTAAAAAGAGAGATATTTGTTCCACTTATGGATAATGGAAAAGAAGGCATTTGGCTTCACTTAGATATGCAGTAATGAACATTGATTTGCTTGACAATTTCAATCTTGATACTTTCTATCCTGTTTCTAACCTTCCCTTTCTTCAGGTGCAATTTTAGGTGTTGAATTTGATGTATAAAGCTTTGCTGTATTTACCATGGACACTGGTAATCAGAGGTACTGCTTCTCTGTTGCCCCATAAGCAACTGAAATAACTGATCTTAGAGGGGCATCTGAGCTAACAGTCTATAGATGCAAATATCCAATTATAGGGTGCTGAACATTCTCAACAGAGGACATTCTGGAACATATTTCTTCCACTGATCCCACAAAACATGAGTTTGATGACCTTTAGGACTTACCTTATTTTTCAAGGAACTTTTCTGAGGTTAGTTTTGGGTGTAGCTGGAGCAGTACCCTTTTTTTGTGTGGAATCTCTCCCCCCACCGTTTGTTTCAGAGAAAAATGGCCGAAAAAAATCCAAATCCCACACATGTCAACAAGGATTCTTTTAAATAATTTCTGTAGAAATTTTCACTCTGCATCTGTGCAATTTCTTGTGAACTAGAATGATGGAGAGAAATAGTCTCTTAATTTTCTCTTCTTTTTTATCCCATTGGTTAGCTTTCCACAGAAGATACCATTGTGAGACACAACAAACTTTACATCCAAATATTTATTAGCTTATAAAACAAATGTCTGTACAACATCTGAACCAAATTATCTAGAAAACCCACAAAATTCCTCCAAGAATCCAATACTTTCTAGGGTACAGAGATGAAAAAGTCATGTTTATGTTAATTTTAAAAGAACAATAACAAACAGCTGTGTATATTCTTTTTTCAGTAATCAGCAAAATATTTGACAACATATCTGTCTAGCTGAATTATTAAAACTTGTTGTAACATCCTTTTGAACATTCATTTGAATGAATGGATTGGCATGAAGTGCAGGTACATCCTGCCATACTAGAAAAGTGCACTAGCTCTATCTTTTGGTAGGACAATCAACAATGAAATAGTTAGATGTGCTGGTATTTAAGTAGATCTGAGTATGCTTTGAAGTTAACATTAAATGTTGTGAATCAGGGCAAAAATCTCTCAGAATATTGTTTGAGTCTGTCAGCAGTCTATAAATTAGCCATTTAATGTGTCATGTTAAATGTATATTGTTCTATTTTTTTAATCTATCATGGTACCGTGGTCTTAGTATATTGTGTCAACATTATTACCTTTATCAACCAAAGTTGTAATCTCATTAAAAAAAAAAATCAAGTTAGACAGGATCTATTGTCCATCAACCCATGTTGATATTCAGATGCAGTGACCTTTTCAACTGAGTGACCAACTTCCAATTATGATGTTAAGGCATTCTATCACTGTAGGACTGGTGGGCAGGAGATTTGAGGGTAATGTGCCTCTATATTATTAATGGCAAAATCCAGTCACTCAACATCCAGCGTGTAGAGGATCCCAGACACAGAAGAAATAAGGCAGTTTCCAGACACAGAGGATGAGGAAGTTAGAATTTCAGCAAGCCTTGCACAGAAGATTTGTATTCTTTGGGTACACCCAAGGATTTAGAGTCAGAGATGACTTGAGGTGGAATCAGTGGATCCATGCCTGTGTATATCACCAAACTATTGTCCCTTGATAGAGAAAGAGCAAAGTGCTTGCAAAGGCGGCTACAGATGTGAGGCTACAGTTGCTTATTTGGCATTCGGAAGCTTTGGACCTTATCAACGGTACTACACATATACTTATGTACACAAAGTTGAGCACATGCTTAAGTGTTTTGCTGAATTGGAATCAGGAATGTCTAAATCACTGTCTAAATCAGGAATGTCTAAACACTTGTGAATAGCAAATTATATATAATACACATTTTAAATGAGTGTCTGGCTTGAAACTCTATACACACACTATAAAGTTCAAAGAATACTGAATAATTCAGTACCACCTCTTGAATGTGCTATTTTTCAATAAGAAATAGTGGGGGGAAAGTCACTGAAGATATTACCAGATGTAAAACAATTTGAACTTGAGAGCAAATTCAGAATTTGATTTATCTTGCCATTAACTTTCACTTGTTAGTTCGAACAGGTTAAATACTGAATGAAAGCATTAATTGCTCACCATCTTAACCGGTGGTATACCACAGGTAAGTAAAATATTTAACTATTCATGTTTAAAGGCTACCTTAAAAGACAATGGAAAGCAGACAGTAAAGTGTACACATGGATGGTTAAGGGGGTTAAAAGGAAGTATAATCATCACTTCTTCTGTGAGGTCCATAGTTACTCACCCACATACAGTTCCTCTTCTTACATCAATATGAAATAAGAGAAAATAATAACAGGGGAAAAAAGGGTTTCTTGCCTTTTCTATGTAAACTGCACAAATGGCAGGATTCTAGTTTTATTTATGTTTTGCATGATGCTGCTGGTTCTTAGTTTTGTGATACTGTTCTATTTATTAGCAGAACCACATATAGCTTATGGAATTCTAATTTATTAACTCCATTCAAAGGTCTTCCATGACCACTTTTAAGCTACTTCATTGATCCAGACCCAATGGAAAACCTGTGCCATAAGGAGATTTCCAAGTCGACTTCACCCTCACAAGTCCTAGCAGGGGAGACATGCCAGGGTCTGTGACCTTGGGATGAGAGATACGGGTAATGCAGTGGCTCTGTGGCTGCTCTGACTGTATCCAAGAGCTAAACCAACCTCCAGGCAGCCTAAAAATCAGATAGCTAAAGCTACCTTTGCCTGCCACTTAGGTGCTGCACCAAGCAGAATTCAGGTATGCCCTTGAACTGGGCCCAATAGCTATATAGCTATAGATATACCCTAAATACTAAAGCTATGAATTCATCAAGAAGGATTGCTTATTGCTAACCGGTTTCCATTTAAAACATATGACAAAGACATTCAGATTATTTGTATGAATCTTTCAAAAAATATCTGTAAGTGTTCATAATTTTAATTTACAAATTGGAACAGGAAATCATCTTGTTTCCCAGCATTATTTGTGGAAAAAAAGCTTTAGTAAAAAATAAGATAAAATAAAAATAGAAATGACTAATTAAACAAAGAATCAGAGTCCTGAAGATTTGGAATTCTAGCAAGTGAGTAAATGAAGTGTTCAGCAAGCAAGCCAAAGTAATGAGTTGCCAAATAGATAGATATAATTTGCATATATGGATTTTGCAGTGGGCAACTAAACTGAGCAAAGTATAATTGAGGTGCATCAATTTAATATTTCTTCATCACAGTATGCTACAATGAACATAAGAATGGTATAATATTGGCAAGATAAATAGTTCTAAGTGATCAGTATTCAAACATTTCATGAACTGAGAAGCAATTTCCTATTTTTTAAGGTTCATTATAATCTCAAATTAATTTTGCTGTAATTTCTACATGTATTGTTATGAAAAAATAAATTCAATGAATAAACCAGATCCAGTAATTTTAGTTATGCTGCTGTGGTATTCACATCTTAAAATACCGAACATTGAAATCATAGCCTTGTGTAGAGAAGGAGTGCTTTGGAAACTGATGAATACACAATGCATCCGATCATGAACCTTATTCATCCATGTAAGAAACTACACAAGCCTGGATTGAAAGCCTGAGGGCAGAAGCTCTGACGTGGATACAATGAGCTCAAAGACAGCACAACTGATTTATTGCATGCCTGAAGATTATGTATGATAATAATAAAGCCAAGCTAGTGTGATAGAACAAAGAAAAAGTCTTGTATTTATTTGCTAAACTCTCTCTGAGGGAATGTCACAGCTGAGATTTTCAATTTGCCAAGGTAGCTGGATGGAAATGTGATAGCTTCATTCAGTGTTTTCTAAGACTTTCAGCAGAAAGACTAGGATTGAAGCTGACATGTCTGAGTGACTTTTTTCCCCTTCCCATACAGACTAAGGTAAAAAGTCTGATTTTTATTTGATGACTATCACCAGGTTAAAAAGAATTTACACATTTGGGCCATGATCCTTCAAACTGATCCACACTATTGGACCTTTGCCCTTGTTGGGAGGCCTAGTGGTTTCAATACGGTTGCAGGGGTCCATCGGCAGAGATCAGATTGCATGATGAGTGCTTTGATAAGTACATATAAGTGAAATATCACCAACATGGATCCAGCTTTGGAACAAACTTCCAGAGTAGTTTAGGTGTATTCATGTTCTTAGAAAATGCTGCAAAACTTTCCGCTCTGAAAACTCCTCTCCATCATAAAAATGACACACTATTGACCTGCTCTACTACCTAAAAAAAAATAACTAATCATTTAAATAATTAATAAAATCTAAAAAATTCAAAACAAAAAACCCTATCTCAAGTAGAGCCTTTAACTTGAAATAGGAACAGTGACAGACACTCCATGTAATCCACTAAGGACTTTGGAATTGCTATCCATTTTAGGTGGAAGACACTGAGATATTACTACAGTGATAGCCAGCAATATAAACCGTGAGATAGATAGATAGATTTGCCCAAGTAGCCTATAGCCTTTATTAATTAGGTTTACATTTTAACATGGTATTTTTCCATATTCAACTATGATCTGTGGGCAGAGCTGGATAAACAAATAAAGAAATAATCTTGAACAATGCCATAAAGAATGCAGGCCTGATTTTATGCTGTCTTGCAGCATTTGTGTGTGTGCAAAGTGGGTGTCAAATGCTACCACATCAGAATAGTAGCATTTGGCATCCACTATCAAATCATTCTCACACATAAAAATGACTACACAAGGTGCAAAAAAGTAGAAATTCAGGCCCATTGAGCAGATAAAGTGAAATAAATTGGCATAATTAAATGTCTGGGACAATCCTTGAGATCAGATAGATTGTCTCAGGCTCCTGAACTATGAAACTACTTATATAACTGCATTAAAAAAAAAGTTTATCTTGTAGAGACTAGCTGAACAATTTCAGTGTGTCATAAACATACTTCTTAACCCTCGGTTGTCAAATCATATGCAAGAGTAAGAACTTAGAGCCAGATTTTCAAAGGTATTTAGGTGCCTAAAGATACGTATGGGTGCTTAGAAGAATTTACAAAAGTTTCCAAGTGTCTGACTCACATTAAGAGCTAGGACCATAGACATAGGAGTCGTGGCTGGTAAGACAGACAGGTGGGAGACTGAGGTAGTTAGTTCTCTGAATTTTCCAGAGAATGAAGGCAGGAAGGTAGTATTTTTTATTTCCTTGGGTACTCTACAAGGAAGAACCTGCAGTTAAAACATCTGGTGTAGTCAATGCACCGTGTGACATAATTGTTGTCTTCTTTAGACTGATGGTTAGTCCAAATTCATCAGAAACTATCACAAAGCTATAGCAAAGTTGTTGGATCTCCTCTTCAGTATGTGCAACAAGCACTGCTTTCTTCGTGAAAAGCAGTTAACTTATCAGCAGGTGTTTGACTTTGGTTTTTGCTCTTAGATGTGCAATGTTAAAGAGTTTCCATTTGGTTTTCTACAGATATATGCACCCTTTGTGCTAGATGAGAAAGCATGACAAAGCAGCAGAGAGGATGCCCGTCCAGAAGAACCTCTGAGCCACCCGTTGCAGCATTTATTCCCTCCCCACATGCCCAGCCCAAGGTACTGAGTGAGTCAACTGGAGTAAGTTCCACTGGAACTGCTACAGGACCAACAGTTGGCACAGGTCTTCTTTCATTGTAGCTCTGGACCACCCGATAGAGTAAGTCATTATGGAGCTTGTGACAGGTTCTCTGTCACGCCGCTTTTCCTGAGCCCACTGGCTGTCCCAATAAAGTGAAGAGAGCCTTCCAGTTATGCAGCACCCGTGGCTTTATTTACACACACACAGTTCTCCCACCACCAGTGTTGAGCTATATACAAGGCTTACAGGGTTAGTTCCCTCTTTTCCTGCAGTCAGCCCACAGCTAGGAGTCTCACCTTTCCCTGTCTGGGCTTTTCTTTTGGCTCCCAGCCCTTATAACTGCTGGCTTGTCAGGCCCGCAGGTGGAGCCAATCCCCAGGCCAGGCATCAGGTCTGTTTCACCAGCCCCTATCTATTTCTCTTGATTGGAGCTGGCTGAGCAGGAGTAATTAGGTGCTTTTGCAGCAGCACCCTGCTACTCACCTCCCCCCTTTAAGTTGATGCCAGTTGATGTAAGTTGATGGTCTCCCTCGGCCCCGCTTTCCTCGGCCGGGGTTTTTGCTCTGGGGTTGGGCCCCCTGCCCAGCGGGGTAATCCCTAGGCTCTGCCTCAGGAGGTGTCGGCATGCCCCATCCACAAAAGGTGCATTGGGTAGGGGGTGGGGCACCCCACAGGTCTACACTCACCCAGAGGTCTTCACACCAGTCGCACGGTTGGGCCGGTTGCCCCGGACGCTTCCCTTTGTTCCCCAGTGGGGGAGACAGGTCAGACCCCCCTGCCCCGAGCCTAGCCCCGATCTCAGGGTCGGGCCCTCCGCTCCTTGGAGTTTGGGTCTCCCCGTTTTGGGCTTCCACCCTCCGCTCTGTCTGTACCCTCTTCTCCGCCTCACTCTGCGGGATCCTCTCCCCTGATGGGTCCTGTCTGGGAGGCTCCGTCCCCTCCATGGTCTCTCCCGCAGGATCCCTATCTTGGCTATGTTGCCTAGGAGTCTCCGCTTCTTCCCCTGGAGGTTGTGGGGGCTCCGCCTTCCCAGGGTCCATCTCCATACGGGCCTCATCCCCAGCCTCCAGGGCCCTCTCTCTCTCCTGTTTTGGGGGTCTCCTCCCCGGGCTCCCTCTCCCCTTTGGGGAAGGGTTCCAATCCACCCCCAGGACCACAGGTTAGGTCAACCCCTCTATTACCCCCACCTGCTTCCAGGCAAACCTTCCCTGTGCCTCCAGGGGTACCTGGGCCACGGGACAATACTGTCTATCCCCGTGGATGCATTCCACTAGTATCCTTTCCCCAGGGATAAGCCAATGTGGCTTCACTAAGCGCCGTTGTATAAGGGAGTGAGCGGAGGCCCTCTGGGGCCTTTTTCCAACCCGCACCGGAATAGTGGCCAACCTGCGTCTCTTTTTCCGCCCCCTCAACGTTGGTCCAACCACAAAATTCATCTGCCCCATACTCCATCACTGGGCAGTCCTGGCTCTTATGTCCCGGCTGTCCACACTGCTAGGATATGAGTTGCCCCGGGCGGTTAGGGGTCCCCCTGGGCTCCTCCCATCGTCTGTCTACTGGCTTCACCCCGGGATGCTCGCGGGGTTTCCTGCTCCCCTCGGTGTCCCTCGGGGCTCGATGCTCCCTCTGCGGGAAGTCGGCCTCTGCATATTCCTCCATTCTCTGCACAGCGGCTTCTAGGTTGGCCGGCTGATGTCGCCGCACCCAAACCCGCACACTATCGGGTAGACACTGTACAAATTGCTCAAGGACCACTTGGTCCATTATCTGTGCCACGGTGTGGGCATCGGTCCTCAACCACCACATTGCCCAATCTGTTAATTTCTGGGCAAAGGCCCGGGGCCGCATGCCCCCTGCCCACCAGGCTGCCCAAAACTTTTGCTGATATTTCTCGGCTGAAAGCATGAGGCAGTCCAAGATCGCTGCCTTCACTGCATCGTAGTCCCTAGCTTTGGCCTCCGTCAGGGCCATATACGCTGCCTGTGCCTTCCCAGCCAGATAGGGGGCCAGCTGCAGGTCCCAGGTTGGCCGGTCCCATCCCGTGCCCAGGGCCACCCGCTCAAAGGGGACCAAAAAGGCATCGGGGTCGTCTGCCAGGGCCATCTTACAAAGGCTGAGGCCCGGGGCCCGGGTGCCCTTTCCCCCTGCAGGATTCACTAGCTTCTGCAGGAGCTGCTGCTGCACCCTTGACTGCTCCTTAATAAAGTCCTGTAATGCCCGTTGCTGCTCCGCCTTCCACACGAGTAGAGCTTGCCTCTCCACCTGGTGGGACTGCTGGAATGCCTGTAGTCCTTTCTGCATCTCTCCGTGTTGTTCAGTGAGCCACTGCAGGGTGCCTTCCATTGCCGGGTCCCCAAACTGTATCTCTGGACACAGATCCCGGACAAGCCCCCACTTGTGACAGGTTCTCTGTCACGCCCCTCTTCCTGAGCCTGCTGGCTGTCCCAATAAAGTGCAGATGGACTTCCAGTTATGCAGCACCCGTGGCTTTATTTACACACACACAGTTCTCCCACCACCAGTGTTGAGCTATATACAAGGCTTACAGGGTTAGTTCCCTCTGGGGTGAGGGATAGCTCAGTGGTTTGAGCATTGGCCTGCTAAACTTAGGGTTGTGGGTTCAATCCTTGAGAGAGCCGCTTGGGGATCTGGGGCAAAATCAGTACTTGGTCCTGCTAGTAAAGGCAGGGGGCTGGACTCAATGACCTTTCAAGGTCCCTTCCAGTTCTAGGAAAGGGGATATCTCTATTAATGATTATTATTTTCCTGCAGTCAGCCCACAGCTAGGAGACTGACCTTTCCCTGGCTGGGCTTTTCTTCTGGCTCCCAGCCCTTATAACTGCTGGCTTGTCAGGCCCACAGGTGGAGCCAGTCCCCAGGCCAGGCATCAGGTCTGTTTCACCAGCCCCAATCTATTTCTCTTGATTGGAGCTGTCTGAGCAGGGGTAATTAGGTGCTTTTGCACCAGCACCCTGCTACAGAGGTCAAAACGAGGGCCTTGCTGTCAGTGTTGGGGCCGGTCTTTCTCCCCAGGGGAGCCCGTTGCCTGCTCCCAGGCCCGGCTGAGGGTGGTGTTCTTCTAGGAAATCAACATCTACATCCAGCCATCCCTGGCCCTCCCTTGTCGGGGCCTCGGCAGGGGCTTGGCCTCCTTCAGCTATCATGGAATTCTCCAAGGGCCCCTCCAGGGGGTCATCTGGCACTGGTTGGCCTAGTAATCCATGCCTCTCAGCCCGCACCCCCCTTTTTCTCACAGGTTGGGTACTCCACTCCTGCAGGAGCTCAGCGAAGCCCATCCAGTCACATCCTAGAATCACTGGGTAAGCTAACTTCGGGGCCACCCCAACTAGTCACCACCAGCCTTGCTCAGCAACCTCAAGCTGCACCCAGACGGTGGGATAGGGTTTAATGTCCCCATGAATACACTGCAGGTATATGGGGGCCCCGGTGGGGCCGGTGGGTTCTACCTGCCCAGCCCAGATGACTGTCTGTCTACATCCTGAGTCCACCAAGGCTACAGTAGATGTCCCGTCCACTTTCACTGGTACAACAATCTTACCCAGCTCCCACTTCTGGGTGTGTTGACTGGTGGCCCATACCTGCCCATGATTACAATCCATGTATGGGCACTCCCTCCAGAACTGCCCTATCTGTCCACACTCATAACACCAGTCTCACTTTCCTTCTCCAGGTGGGGTGTTTTGGGGGATGTTTTGCCTTCTTGACAATTCATTTTGGCCCTGCGTGAGGTTTGCCCTGTTGGGTCCCTTGCACTGAGGGTTGGCGGGGTCCCTGAAGGCTGGGAGTACAAATAGGGGCTCCCCCCTCTACCTTGTGCTCCCCCCGGGTTCTGTTCACCTGAGTTCCTCAATTTGGGGCTGGTCTTCTTTCCTCCCTCTGCTGCCATGTAATCCTCCATTAGAGAGGTCACGTTGGTGAGGGTCCTTGGGTGGTGCCACTGCACCCACTCCTTCCCCCCAGTAGGTAGGGTCTGGAGGAATTGCTCTAGGGCCAAGGTCTCGGCTACTTGAATGCTCATCCAGCTTTCTGATTCTAGCCACCTCGAACAGAGGTCACGGATTCGCTGTGCCACAGCTCATGGTCTGGCCCCCGGTGGGTACCGCTCTCGGTAAGTCTTGGAGTTGATGCCTGTTTGGTCCAAGATGGCTGCCTTGACCTTAGAGTAGTCTAGTGCCTCCTGTGGATCGAGGTTGTGCTATGCGGATTGAGCTGGGCCAGTTAGTAAGGGGCTAAGATAGTGGCCCAGTGTGCAGTGGGCCACTGGAAAGCGGTTGCAACCCACTTGAAAGTCACGAGAAAGGCCTCGGGGTCGTCCCCAGGCCCCATCTTTGTGAGATGCACTGGTAGTCCTCCTAGGCCATCTCCCGCCCCCGCCCCCAGCCGAGCCTGGGGGAGGACTTGGTGCATGTCTTAGCAAAATTGCCATCTGCTTGTGTAGTCGCACCTGGTTTGCTTGTTGTTGGGCTGCCAGCTCCCGAATCAGCTGCTGCTGCTGTTCTTGCTGCTCCACCTTCAGTTGCTGTTGCGCTGCTAGCTGCTGGAGCAACTGTGCTTGCTACTGCTGCTGTTGTGCTGCCTGCTGCTGTTGTTTGTCCAGCAGCCATTTCAGAAGCTTCTCTGGCTCCATCTTGGGTGTCTGGGTCCTTCTTTCAGGCCCTGATTGTTGCCCACATTCTCCACCAGTTGTGACTGGTCTGGCACCTTACTGCCCCTTTGGGGCGGGGAAGAGGGGTGTCAGAACCTTGCCACTCCCAAGTTTTCATGCTCGCCTCTCTGTGGGCTGCACAGTGCGGCCTAATGGCCTATCTCCATGCAAACACCCCTCTTAGTCAGGGCAGTGTGGCCCAATGGCCAAAGATCATAGAAGTCACCCCAGTGTCAGGACAGTGTGGCCCAATTGCCAGAGTCCATAGAATCACCCCTTACAGGAGGCTTAGAGTGGCCTAGTGGCCAGAGTCCATATGATTCACGTGCTGAGCCACCCCACATTCTAGGGAGCAGGTAGCTGGATGGTAGGGGGACCCAGACCTGCCCTCTCCACTGGGTCCCGACCCAGGGCCCTGGTAGTAGCAAGTTCCCCTTGCTGCCAGCACAGTGGGTATCCGCCTGAAACACGCCGAGCCTCAGCATGACTCTAACGCCGTTTTCTTCTAAAGTTCCCCTGGGTCACTTCCTACTGTAACCTCCAGGTCCTCCGTGTCTGGGGGTCCTCCGGCCTGTTCCCCTTCTGTGAATGTACAGGAGGCCAGGACAAGTCTTCAGTACAACAGTACATAATCAGGGCTCGATGTTCATTTGTCTTGCTGTCTGAATTTAAAAAAGTCTGACACATTAATTCCCTCATGGTTACTATCGCTTCCACAGCATGGAAGTTATCAAAGGAGGTTACCAATTTAGATTCCAGGGGAAAGAAATGCCCTTTGAAGGTATCAGCCATCTCAATCTTTGCCACATGAAGCTCCAAGTCCACATGGCAATGAACCATCATTCTCAGTTTAATTAGAACACTTTTAGGGACTGCAATCATGGACAGAGAACTAGGGAGTGCTGTTCTCTGGGGTGAAAACAAATCACTGGACACCTGCTATCTCTACCTGGATATTTGTCAAATCCTTAGCTTTAATTAGTGTAACTTTGCACTTCTCTGTACCAGACCGCATCACAAAACCACACAAGACTTTGGTTGTGTTAGTGAGGAATGATTTTCCCATGCAGACCCAACTGAACTCTTTAATCTGGTTGCATAGTTTTAAATTAGAGACTCGAGGCAAGTCTAGATCAAAATCCCTGAAGGTCACTATAGATGAGGTTTCTATATGACAATAGGCATCACTCAACAGGATCCCCTTGTTACGATGCCTAGAGTGATTCACAGCCATGATTGCCAACCTTAGGGGACACTGTCAAGAAGCAGGACAGAGACCCCAAACTGGCTGTGTGTTCTATATTTAGATTTCACCAACCCAGTAATAAGCATGAACTCCTAAAGCACTATAACATTCTTACCAGGGAGTCACAGATAGCCCCTTTGGCCATTCAGATCTTTCTTGCCACCCAGGCAAGCTGGACTTAGTGATACTTGGTTGCTATACACAAACAACTATAAATATCTGGGTTGCTTCCAGTCCCCAGAGACCATTCAATTTGTACTCAGATCTCACACCAAAGACAATGCTTGTATCCAATCCCATAGTAAACTAACTAAAGATTTATTAACTAAGAAAAGAAATGAGAACATTATTACAAGGTTAAAGCAAGCAAACATGCATTCAAATTAGTTACAGTCTATGGTTTTAAAAGGTGACAGAGTTGTAGTAATCTGTCAGTTCTGAATGTCTTTCAGGGCTAACCCATGCTGACCTTGGGGATCTCTTCTGTTTGGTAGCTCCAACTCTGTGAGAGTTCACACAGCAAGAGATGGAAAATTTTCTTGTCGGTTAATTTAATGTCCTTCTTACAGAATTCAGGCCTTTTTGCAAGTAACCTCTTCATGGGTGTGAAGGGGCAATGAACAAAGTATTTGTGTTGTGATGTGCCCCAATGTCCCATTTAGTTTTGATAGCCTTCTTGATGAGCAGGCGATGATCTTGCCTGACAGGTTCACAGTTTCAGAGCAAACATTTTACAGTCATAAAGAAAAAACTTAAATATTACCATATAGCATGTGATAATGATATTATAAGTGAGATTAATGCATGCAGCAATTTACAAACATTTCATAAAGTCTAAAAACTAAACACATTGTTATAAGTTCAATTCCCATCTTAACTATATTAACACACAGGTGAAAAAGACTGGTTTCCAGCAATGAATTGGTCAGTGCTCAGGTGAAATGTTCCCTGTAGAGCCAGAGCTACCACTGCTTAGGATACCAAATATCTAGTATTTTTCCCATTTCTAGATCACCTATTACAGAATTTACTCCCCGAAGCACCTTTGCCAATACTGACCTACCCAGATAGATGACAGTTAAATCTTATGCAATTGCTTTGATTAAGTGCAAAATTTGTCATATGCTGTTGTTCATGCTAGACTTAAAACATCACTGTTTCCTGTGAGGCATGCCCAATAGCCTGAAGCATTCTTTTCTATTTGCCTAACCGCATTTGAACTGCCTCCATGCCAAAAGAGGATAATACCCATTTATCTTCCAGAAGTGTTGTGAAGATAATTTCATTAATATTTTTGAAGCACTCAAAAACTGTAGTGAGGAGTTCCGTAGAAAAGCATATAAGGAAATTCATAATTCTGTCTTGAGCAAGGTTTGAATAGTGAGGAGTAAATAAGGTTTATGGTCACACACTAAACAACAAGGATAAAACAAAATATTGAATAGCTTCTCATTAAGTGAGCACCAGCCATTCTGTGCTTTGAATGAGACGGGAAAATTTAACTTTTGCTACACTTTGAAACTATCTATTGACATCCAAGTAAGATGATGCAGGTCAAGCAAGTTAGATTTCTGCTTTTTAGATTAAAACTTTGGTCCCTTTTTGGAAATAAAAACCAAAATAGTCATGTGATCTTGTAACTGAAAACTGTAACACAATTCACATGTACAAGCAGGCTGAATTAAAATTTCACAGGCAACCATAAGTCTGGCTTTTCCTAACTTCTAAGAGCTTGACTTTAAAATCTTAATAATGTTCTTTTAATGTAGTCTTTTTAAGTTGTAATATTAATATACACGGACCAATCGATCACTAAGCTGGAACCAGATGTGATCTGACATGTAAAGAGATAAAGTGCACAGGTACTGATATTACTTATCGTCTTTATCTGTATATTTTATGCATAGTAACAGCTGAGATATGTACCTTCTTATTTGAAAAGAGTACTAGAGTAAGTTGCATTAAATAGTTGTATTGATTATTGTCTTGCTGACAGGCAAGGAAGAATAGGCTTTATGCATTATATTCACCTATCAAATGACTGATAAATGCAGGAAATGGTGAATGATTTGTCATCAGGAAAAAAAAAATAGGCAGCCAGTGCAGACAACAGTATTGACCGGAAATAAAGAGTATCATAACTTTATTTCCTGGCAAAATAATGTATTGCAGGCTGGAGTATTTTGCCAATCAACGATTTTAGATCAATGTAAATGGATCTATATTTGGTATAGTATTATGAAATATATTTATGCAATTTTTGATTGAAGCAGGACTTGCCATAAAAGTTAAAATTTGTTTCTAGGGTGCATCCTTTGTGGATTAAGTTATTCCCATTTTTACAAACTGGAGGGGTGTGCGTGTGTGTGTGTGTGGGGGGGGATGCCTACACTGTTTTGTGAATCCATTGCTGAAATTAGCTGTCAGCTCCCATCAGGGAACAGTTGATGT
Source organism: Terrapene triunguis (assembly GCF_002925995.2). Lineage (NCBI taxonomy): Eukaryota > Metazoa > Chordata > Testudines > Emydidae > Terrapene > Terrapene triunguis. The sequence goes on along the minus strand of NW_020664368.1, from coordinate 11,574,468 downwards.
TAAAGACCATTGTGTTTCAAATATCAATGAAAATTCAACCTTTGCTACAATTTGAAAACATCTGTTGACATCCAAGGTGGATACTGCATGTGAAGTAAGAGAGATTTCTACTTGTCATGTTAAGACTTTGCTCTTTATACTGCTGCCACCTACTTCTTGTGCATCTTAGGTTTTCATATAATTTAAATGAGCTACTACACTCTGTGCTTCATCATCCTGTAATGAAGTGTACCTTGTGGACCTTTCTGCTGGTGAAAGGATGAAAACACCACATCAAAATGGAATTCTCACATAAAAGTTTAAACTTTTACATATTCTGTTGTAAAAAGAATTTTTTTAAGAAAAATAGAGGCAGTTAAGTTTAAGCACTCAACAGTAAAGACACCTGTAAATATTTTCATAAATATAAATATGAATAGAAGAAAATGAAATGGTTGCATTTGTTCTATTCCTATATTCACCTAATTCCAGGTATAAAAAAAAAGTTGCATTGGAAATTAAGTTCATCCCTGAAAGTCTTAGCTTGAAGTAGCCACTGAACATGAATGTGGCTGAACAATGACATTTTGGGAATGCAAAGGCAGACAAAATGGAAGGAGATTTTGTTTTTCCTATAAAATGTTGCGAAAAAATAACCTTTGTTTGCCTAACTCTTACGCACAAAGGGAGAAAATTCTGAACAGTGGACTGTTACCATGACAAAAAATATTTTTATGTCAAAATGTAAACATCATTATGCCCTCTTAGTTCCTCAGTACCTAAATATTATGGACCAGATCCTCAGATGCTGTAAATCAACATAGCTCCATAGAAAATGGCGATCTGGTCCTACATCACTACTGACAATTAATTATATTTTTAAAAAATCAGCAAATGGCAACCCTTAACTAAAGCTGTGCAATTTGTTCATACTGTGTATGCAGTTAAGAATCAACATAATACAACTGGGCAACTGTTAATAGCAGTAACCATTCATTAAAGAGTTAACTCATGTGCTCTCACTTGGTCCTCTGAGCAGAAGTGCATCCTACTGGGGTCTTAAAAGCTGGACAGACATTGTAAAATTGTAGCTGAACGTAATCTGTCCATTACTGAGGCCACTCAAGACTCTTCACTTAAATTATCCTTATGGAGACATTTGCTTCATCCACTATCAGACACCTTTAAATGGAGCCCAAGTACTGCTCTATGGAATAGCCTGCTATATAATCAGTTTTAGAAAAGATACAAACAGTGACCCTGATTGAGGAAAACACATGCTTAAATCCAGCCCTATTCATCAAAGCATTTAAGAGTATGCTAATTTCAGTAGGATTTAAGCATGAGCTTTAGTGCTTTCCTAAAAAGGGATTCTATCCTGAATAAAGCTGATATATTGGCTCTAAAGATTCATATGTCACTTGATGCTTCAAGCACCATTCCAAAGGACATGCGTCCATGCTGATGACAGGTTCTGCTCGACAACGATCCAAAGCAGCGTGGTCCGATGCATGTTCATTTTCTTCATCTGAGTCAGATGCCACCAGCAGAAGGTTAATTTTCTTTTTTGGTGGTTTGGGTTCTGTAGTTTCCGCAATAGAGTGTTGCTTTTTTAAAACTTCTGAAAGCATGCTCCACACCTCATCCCTCTCAGATTTTGGAAGGCACTTCAGATTCTTAAATCTTGGGTTAAGTGCTGTAGCTATCTTTAGAAATTTCACATTGGTACCTTCTTTGTGTTGTGTCAAATTTGCAGTGAAAGTGTTCTTAAAACAAACAATATGTGCTGGGTCATCATCCGAGACTGCTATAACATGAAATATATGGCAGAATGCAGGTAAAACAGAGCAGGAGACATGCAATTCTCCCCCAACAAGTTCAGTCACAAATTTAATTAACACATTATTTTTCAACGAGCATCGTCAGTATGGAAGCCTGTCCTCTGGAACAATGGGCCGAAGCATAAAGAGGCATATGACTCTTTAGCACATCTGGCATATAAATATCTTGCGACACCAGCTACAACAGTGCCATGCGAACGCCTTTCCTCACTTTCAGGTGACATTGTAATTAAGAAGTAGGCAGCATTATCTCCCATAAATGTAAACAAAATGGTTTGTCTTAGTGATTGGCTGAACAAGAAGTAGGACTGAGTGGACTTGTAGACTCTAAAGGTTTACATAGTTTTGTTTCTGATTGCAGTTATGTAACAAAAACACAACATTTGTAAGTTACACTTTCATGATAAAGAGATTGCACTACAGTACTTGTATGAGGTGAATTGAAAAATACTATTTCTTTTGTTTTTCATTTTTACAATACAAATCTTTGTAATCAAGAATAATATTGAAATAGATATATTTGAAAATGTAGAAAAACATTCAAAATATTTAATACATTTCAATTTGTATTCTATTGTTTAACAGTGCGATTAATCGTGATTAATTTTTTTGAATTAATTGCATGAGTTAATTGTGATTAATTGACAGCCCTATAAATTATACTAACTATTCAAATATTGTGGGATTACTGCAGCTCTGTGAGGATAAAGCCTCCATCAACAGAGATGTTAGCAGCTCTATTAACCTCTTAATTCCTACTACACAATGCACCAGCCCTCTTAGCCACATTCTCAAAAATGCCAGATAGAGCATGCAATTGTGCTGTAGCAGGTACATATGGTTTCACTGCAGTAGTGGTGAATGAGACTTTGCTGGTACACTCTTCACCATGAAATGATTAATACTAGACTTCTGCTGGAAAATAAACCCTTGTTTAAGACGGGATGCCCTAGTTATCTAGCACAGAATGTGTCTCTATAGAAAACCATGTGGTTTCCAATCATATTTGGGGGGCAGAGAGAGGAAAGCTAGAAATTTATTGTTTGGGGTTTAGCTTTCCTAAATAAATGGTTAAGTGTCCAGCAGCCATTTCATGCCCCAGTTTCAAGCCCACTGGATTCACATTGCTGATTAAAACTGTGTTAACATTTAAAATGAATGTAATCAACTAAGCTTTAGTCCTGGATTTCAATTAGATGTGTCCACTAAAGTAAACTTCTAAATTTTATCTCTCTCCTTCTTTCTATAATTTTTCTACAAAAAGAAAAATAAATTAGAATTTTTTTTAACACTGGTATCATAGTTTAGGAATCCAGTGTCCAAAATACTGCCCTAAATCTATGCTACTAATTCTGAAATAGATATTCCTTTGTTCATAATTGTTAAAGGTGAATGCGTGGACTGCAAAATTGGATTATAATAGAAATTGATTTGTAATGTTAGTGCCTGATTCTACCACTCATAATAACAATGATTATCACCCTCTTCTTGTGAGTGGTCTTATGGATGTCAATGGGTAGGCAGATCAGAGATAGGTTATTGTTAGCGTATAATTCCACTGCACTTTTTATCCCAGACACAGCTAGAATCAGTGTCAAAATACAGGAAAGGAGTTTCCAGAAAGACCAGAAGAGGTACCTCCCAGAAAAGATTGTTCTTGTCAGATTTTCTGTCCTGTTTGGCAGATTGAAAATGCTTGAAGAGCATTAGGTTAAATGAAACAAACTTTGAGGCCTTTATTCACACTCAAGTTTAATGCTTTCTGAAGTTCATGCTTCGGTATTCTACAAGTGGTATCTCTTAAAGGGTTCAGGCCCAGTGGTAAGGTGGTAAGGAGGCTTGAACTACTTTTCCCATGGTGTTCCCATGATATGAAAAAAAAAGTCTGAGTTATTAATTGGGCAACTTTTATAAACACTAAATACATATATAGAAAAAATTAAAATAAAGTTGTATCTGTGCTTTCCTACTATGTTTTTATTACAACAATTTAAAGAACACTGAATTGACTGACAAAACGTAGTATTTAAATCGACAGCATTTTATTATCTCCTCTTTACTAGGTAGCACAGTATATTTTTTTCAAATAAGAAGTTAGATGCAGAGCTATTTGTTTTCACTCTACATTTTGTTTCACCCATTTCATTTTTTAAAACTAAAAGGTCTCAAAGATTACAAATATTTATCTATAAATATTCAGTCTGGACCCCTTGTCAGAAGTTGCTCAAGCATAAATATGAGGTTGAACAGAAACCACATTGCTTTGATACCTCACCGATCAGTCTGCATTCAGTGGACCATTGTACGTTTGTTGAAAATATATATAATCTTTGAGAGAGAGGTTTGAAAAAAGTGAATAGGCTTGAAATAAATTGTAAAGTAAAAAAAGAAATAGCTCTGAAGCTAACATCCTACCTGACAAAATATAGAGTGATGCCTCCTAGACAGGAAGCAATAAAATTATCCCTGCTGAAATACTACATTTTGTCAGTAAATGCACTGCTCTTAAAAAATGTTGCATGAGGACTATGTGCAAAAACGTTCAAAAAACTATGATAAAGTTGTAGTTATGTGTGTATTTAGTATATCTATATAGTTTTCTGTTCTTTACCTATAAATCTAATTTATCATTTTAAATAAAACTAATTTGGTAAGAAAATAACAAAAGTAGTCAGGTTGTTGGATACATTGTGATTTCAAATTACGTGATGAAGGAAGACCAAATAATTGATTGTTACACTAGCATTCTCTTTTATACAGTGGTAGTCTTCCATTTTAAATTAAGCCATCTTGGATTTTTGTAAGCCATCTCTTATAGTAAGCTCTCTTGAATATCTTGTAACATAATTGTAGATGACAATTTTTAAGATTTTGCTCTATGAATTCTGCAGTTTCCCTTAGTCTAGTCCCAATATTTCTTTATTGAGAAACATGTCTACTACCTGTGTTTACATTTCCTGTTTCATTATAGTCTGTCCATTACTTATCTAGGTTACACACTTTCCTTAATTTGTGTAGGCTGAAGAAAGTCGTATTCTATTTTTATTTTTATTGTGTTATTCAAGGTTAATATAGACACTTTGCTGTGATTTTGGATGTGCTTATATTATCCATTATCCTTATTAGAGGCAGAACAGGTAGTACTGCCTACATTTATGTTTGCCTGACACCCCATTATGAGACCCTATTTGCAGTTGCTCATAACTTTACCAAACTTCCGCCATGAAATTTTCCATGCTGAGTGTTTGTCTCCAACTGATTTCTATTTTAAATTATTTATTTTCTTTCAGCAAAAATGGTCCAGCTGTTCCTGAGAATGAGACTAGGGGAAAAGATATTATTCTCTCCATGTTAAAAAATTATTACAACCATTTTTTTAGATACTCCAGCCATACCACAGAGAGGTTGCCTTTGCGCCAGGGTCAGCCATATGTTGCTCCCATGAAAAAGTGCCTCAAAATGGCCAAATTATATGTTTTTGAAAATCTCAGTTTGAGATGCTCAGTAGAGACTTTTTAGTTCAGGAGCTAAATTCTCCCAAGATTCCACCTGCACTGAACAGGCCGCAGCCTGGGGTGCCTGAGTTGCACAGGACTTTCCCTGCAATTGATGGTCCTGTTTGTTGTGGGATACTGTGATACAAGACACATGAACTGAAACTGGGAGATGGTCTCTCCCAAGCTTTCAGTGCTCCTGTCCAGGCAATGTGAAGGAGGAAACATGACTTGAATTCAGAGGGAATGAGAAGTGGACTTGGGGCAGATAGGCGGTATAATGGATTGAGACAAGGAATCTCGTGTGTGTGGAGGGATACTGTGACATGGGGGATGAGGGGTAGTGGGCAGGAGGCTAAGATCACGTGAGGAGCCTGGTTCTGGGATGTGAAGGAAAACTGAAGAATGTGAGGTGAAACTGAAGTATCACTGCATTGGATGCCAGACCAGGTAAGCCTTAAAATAATAGCTTGTTATCTGAGGATTTTTAAAGCAGTGTTGTTGTAGCTGTGTTGGTCCCAGGATATTAGAGATACAAGATGGGTGAGGTAATATCTTTTATTGGACCAACTTCTGTTGGTGAGTCAGACAAGCTTTTGAGCTTAAAGCTTGTCTCTCTCACCAACAGAAGTTGGTCCAATGAAATATATTACTTCACCCACCTTGTCTCTCTGCTATTAGAGGACTCATTTATTTATGTTAATAGAGGTGGGTTGTTTCAAGATAATTTGTACCACGACTGTGTCACAGCTATGTGCTGACCTGTTCTAGATATTTCTGTGTAGAGCAATGCAGGAATATCTTCTAAAAGATATTCCACTATATTTATCCCTCATGTAAAGTGAGTTTGTTTCTTGTGACCCAAAACTAGTATTTCGCAGTAGGAAAGTGATCATGTTTGCAAGAATTTATGTTTATAGGAAGCAATCATTGGTCTTGGAGTGGCCAGGTTTCAACTTGAATTGATGGTCTTGGTAGATAAGGCAAATCTTTGGATCTTTATGTTGAGGAAGTCTACACATAGTTCCAATACTGGAATATTTAGTGCAGTGGTTATGATTTTGCAAGATGTTTAAGCGAGTGTCTATCTTTAAGAACATGACAAGACCCATTGAAGTAAATGTGCTTAAAAAGGTAGGTGCACACTTAATTACCTTGCAGAATGGGGGAAGAATATTAGGAAATGAAATATTGTGCAGCACATACAAAAATATAAAAATGCATTTTAAACTTTTAAAATGAAATAACTATTTTTAACCTATAATAAGTACCACTGAGGCTTAAGATTTTGATCTTGTTTGAAATTCAGTTGACATATGTTGTTCTGCCAGCATGTCCAAATTTGAAAATCCAAGCAAGAAAATAAAATAACCACATTGTACAATATCCATCAAAACACTGGCAATGGTGAGATGAAAAAGCAATCAGTGAGGGAAAAAAATGATGAAATCATATTACATTTTAATATGCTTATCAAGTTGACATTTATGTTAACATTTATGTTAACTAGATAGAAAAAACAGTGTCAAGATTTTGTTTGAAAAAATCTTTTTTGCCATAAGTAGCACTAGTTCTGTCATCAAGGATTCAAGGACGCTTTATGAAATTTAAATAAAGACTATAAAGAAAACCCATCCACAATAAAAATAATTATTTAGTGACTAGATGTAGTAGATACACGTGTTTTGAATCAATTTTACTTCCTGACTGGATTGTTTAAAATGTGCTACCCAGAGGTAATGCTCTACATCACCCTCCAATTTCCACAGATGATTGAAATTTTAAATAATAAACCTTTTGGCCCCTGAAGATGCCTAGACATCTCTTGAATAAATTCTTTTATCTGGGAAAATGGAAAAATGTAGGCAGCCAAAATATTTCAATAAGCACCTAACAGAGTTTCATTTCAAATAGAGTATAGCATGTTTGATGCTTTAACCTAGGGCACTTATAAAGTAGTTTTTACTAGTTCAAAATAAGCTCTGATGTCTCTCTGGAGTGGAAGAAGGATAGTAAAGATGGATTCACAAGAAAGAAAGAGATGTCTGGGTGGTTTAAGTTCTGCATCCCTCCTCCTGGAACATGTAGGTTTGGTGACTGGTAAATAAAAAGGTGCTTAATGGTTATAAATAATGTAAACTCCTGGGGAAAGGGGGGGGTCTCACTTCTTTTAAGGCCTGAAGTGAGGAAAATTTGCAGTGGGGGCATCCAGCAAAATCAAAGGAAAATGGAGGGGAAGAAATGAAATTCCTTGGAGAACAGATTACCAGAATTTAACTTGTTTGTCTTCCTAGTGAGACAATAAAGGCCTAAGTGGGATGTATGGGAAACATAGGCCTCATGCTGGCCTGGTGCTAAGGGTTAGGTGTATTACACCCACGGTGCCTTGCAAGCAACAAAGGACCATGCTCAGTAGCCCTATCAATAGCTGACTGCTGCTTTCTCACAACCTTCATTTGTTCCTGCAGGTTCAAGCCCTCAGTCAAATGATTCATCACAGTGAGTGGGGTGGATTAAATAGCTTCATTTAAAGAGGATGAGAGAATGTAAATAGAGAGTTGGGGGAGAGGAAACAGGAGGAACAGCCACAGAAAATGGGAAGAGAAATTATGATGGTTGGTTGGAGAGGAAGAGGAGAAAAAAGAACAGTTTGGGAGAATGACGAAGGAGAAAGCATTGATTATATTTAAAAAAAGAGAGAATGTTGGTGTGAATAAGTGATATTATTATACTATATTATAAAAACTGCATGTCACTAGTAGTGTTTAGAAGAACCTGTAATTCCATTTGGAAGTACTGGTGACATTAACAAATCACTTGAGCTCAGCTCTTAAGGTTTATTATTATGTCACCATTTCTCCTCAGGGAAATTACTTTTACTGTATGTGCAGTTTGGTGTACATAATTCTTTATATTTATCAAATTACATGGCACTCTATAGTACGCTGCATAACTTAAAATAATGCATTAAGTACTCTGGGCACATACATTGTTTTAAGAAAATGTGCACAGGACAACGTGGTTTATTACAACTTTTCATAATTGCCATCCACTAAGGATTCTTAATGTGTTTTATAACCCATTTTATGAGAAGATAATGTAATAAATGTAACTAAATCTAGCAATCATTTTCTGTAATAAGTATTTATGATGCAATTGTGAATGGAAACTTACTTTATGATACCCCAATAATCTTAAGAAGACTATATGCCTGTGAGTAAGTGCATTTGACATAATTGCTAAATTCACTAGTACACTTTAGTTCCTTTGCACCATTTCAGTGATGCAATAGAGCCATAAACCTGGCTTATATGGCTGTTAAGCCAGGTTTACAGCTGCTTTGCATCATTAGAGTAGCACAAAACAGATGGAGCATACTACTGAAATCATCTGATATGTTTTCATGACTGAAATATATCCTATATTACTATTGCAGAATTACCTATGTTGCTGGTTAACCGTTAGGTGCATAGTGCTGGTACTTGGTTTGAGATGAAGATAAAGGAAAGACTATTATAAAGCCATCAAGTTCAGGGTCTGAACCCTGTAATAATTTTACCTGTGGAATTCCCATTGGTTTCAGTGGGAGTTTACATGTAGACTGTGTATATGACCCAATTTATTACAGGATTGGCTACAAGTGTTGTCTTTGGTGTAAGATCTAAAGTGCAGTTGACCTAGGATATGTGACCATTCCTTTGAGATTAGGAGTATCCTGAATATCATTGTGATTTTTTGGTGTAAGGGACCATCTATCACAAAACCCAGCATATCTGTGTGACAAGATGGACCAGAGTACCCAAGGAGACTATCTATGACTCCATGTTAAGGCAGTTATCTTGCTTCAGGAGTTCACACTTGATAGTTGGTTGTGAAATCTAAGTATAGATCTCACAACTTATTTCCAGTCTGTGCCCTGCATCTTAACAGTCTGCCCTGAGGTTTCAGAGTGGTAGCCGTGTTAGCCTGTATCAGGAAAAACAACGAGGAGTCCTTTTGGCACCTTAGAGACTAACACATTTATTTGGGCATAAGCTTTCATGGGCTAGAACCCACTTCATCAGATGCATGAAGTGAAAAATACAGGAGCAGGAATAAATACATGAAAGGATGGGGGTTGCTTTACCAAGTATGAGGTCAGTCTAACAATAAATCAATTAACAGCAGGATACCAAGGGAGGAAAAATAACTTTTGAAGTGGTAAGAGAGTGGCCCATTACAGACAGTTGACAAGAAGGTGTGAGTAACAGTAGGGAGAAATTAATATTGGGGAAATTAAGTTTAGGTTTTGTAATGACCCAACCACTCCCAGTCTTTATTCAGGCATAATCTGATGGTATCCAGTTTGCAAATTAATTCCATTTCTGCAGCTTCACGTTGGAGTCCAGTTTTGAAGTTTTTTTGTTGAAGAATTGCCACTTTTAGGTCTGTTATTGAGTGACCATAGAGATTGAAGTGTTTTCCTACTGGTTTTTGAACGTTATGATTCCTGATGTCAGATTTGTGTCCATTTATTCTTTTGTGTAGAGACTGTCCGGTTTGGCCAATGTACATGGCAGAGGGGCATTGCTGGCACATGATGGCATATATCACATTGGTAGATGTTGGTACTCACACTGTTGAGCCACTGTAGCTAGCTTAACAGTCCTCTTTCATCTAACCATGCTTTTTGGATAGCATCTGCAAGAAAATGGAAAAATATTACATTGAAATGCAGGGCTGACGAGAGGTGGGGAAAACCGGTACAAATTACCGGGGCCCGGCGGTCCGGATGGGGGCCTGGGCCTGGCTTTCCCCCCCCTCTCCTTGGCCCTGTTTAGCCGGTCCGGGGCCCGGCTCCCCACCGCCCCCCTGGTAGCCCTATTTAGCTGGTCGGCGCTTGCTGGGGGGCCTGAAAAAAAATTTTCACCGGGGCCCGAAGCCACTGTCGGCGGCCCTATTGAAATGTCACCAAGCTACCTATATATAAAATGTACACAACCTAAAATAATTTTGTCCATAATTGCAGTATTTTTAAAAATTATTATGATGAGCTTTTTCTTAAGCCCACGATTACCTTTTATAGGGCAGATGTAACAAGAAAATGCAAAACCCATAGTATTAATGTGAAATAATTTTTCTAACTCACTCCATTGAAACTCTCTTCTGGGAATGAGCACTATTCATGGAAGATGAATGATTTTATAGAATTCCTATCTTTCTGAGCCTTTGTTACAGTAGACAATCAGCGACTTTGGTCCCACTTCATAAAAATGTAATGTACCATTTAAATTGGATTTTTTGCATACCACTTTTAAGCTAAGAGATTGTTTCTGCCCTTCTTTTCTGTGTATACCTCTGTCTTTTTTATTTTTAATGCATCCAGCAAATGTAGAAGTGACGATCATTGACTAACATGAGAGAAAAAAAATCATCTTTAAGAAGTGTACATTCTGTTCTACAGGAAAAAAATACATTTACACTATAAAGAAGTCGAAAATTCTCCCTGACCTTATCATTTGTGCCAATTTGTTGCAAATTTTGCTACATTACTTAGCTTGAAATTCTGAAATAATAAGAATTACTGTAACTCATCAGTTGTCAAATAGCACTTACATTTATGGAAGTGTAATATACGGTATGTCTAAAATGTTAGGTGTGCTACAAGTATATCAAACAATTCTAGTATTTAAAATATTTCTTGAATAATTACATGTTTAATAATCTTCTAAAGTTACACTTTTGGTAAATAAGAAGGATGAGTAGAACAGTTACTTAACATGTGGGTGACAGCATCCATTCTTCCATTCACTTTCATTATCTAAACCAAGAGAGCCCTCAAATATCTTTTTTCCCTGACTCCTTTATTCTGACTTTTAAACATAAGAGAATATACAGTTCAGTCATTCTTTACCAATTCCACTCCTTCAATGGAAATTTCTCTCCCTTGCCTTTCAACACCAAAGAGTTCATGCATCCTTCAGTACGCTGCACAAGCATCTTACTTTTCTCAAAATTAGACATTGATGATATAGTTACATATCTGAGAACATATCCCAGATGAGTCATAGATCATTTGAAAACACCTCCACTTCTTTATTACTTCCCCCCTTTCAAAGCGAGAAGTTGACTTTTCAGCAAAAACAGCCCTTCAGTCTTCTGCCTGTACATGGTATAGTACTTCCCTATTTTCCTTCTCATTCTTCTGGGCATTCTTTAAATGACAGGAGAAAAAAAACAACAACACAGAGAATAAGAAAGGTGTCCATAATAATGCTGATTCCTCCTAGTTTTATGCCTCCAAAATTGTCTGCTTTATTCCATATCAGTATACTCGACAACTCACAACACACTTCCCACTGTCTGCTACAAGAACAGGTTTCCACCAAGTTATATTTTTCCACTCTGTTTTACAGCACTCTGGCATTCACAGGCCAAACTTTCAAAGGAATATTGTTTCATACACACACACTTTGTGTGTACACCTGTTTCTGGATACCAAACCAGCATTTTTACACATACATGTTGTTATATACCTGTTTCTAACTACTTGATTTGTCTCCACAAACCTCAGATTTGTGTGAAGACACAGGTGCGAATGAAAATTGCCTCTCTATAAATCCATTGTAGGCCCACATCTTGAATAATGCATGCAGGTCTGGTCGCCACATCTCAAAAAAATATATTGGAATTGGAAAAAGTTCAGAAAAGGGCAACACAAATGACTGGGGGTATGGAACAGCTTCGATATGAGGAGAGATTAATAACACTGGGACTTTTCAACTTGGAAAAGAGACAACTAAGGGGGGATATGATAGAGATCTATAAAATCATGCCTGCTGTGGAGAAAGTAAATAAGGAAGTGTTATTTATTTCTTCTTGTAACACAAGAGCTAGGGGGTTACCAAATGAAATTAATAGGCAGCAGGTTTAAAACAAAAAGGAAGTATTTCTTCACACAGTGCACAGTCAACCTGTGGAACTCTTTGCCAGATGATGTGGTGAAGGCCAAGACTATAACAGGGTTCAAAAAAGAACTAGGTAAGTTCATGGAGGATAGAGCATCTATGGCTATTAGCCAGGATGGGCAGGGATGGTGTTCCTAGCCTCTGTTTGCCAGAAGCTGGGAATGGTTGACAGGGGATGGATCACTTGATGATTACCTGTTCTATTATTCCTTCTGAAGCACCTGGCATTGGCCACTGTCAGAAGACAAGATAGTGGGCTAGATGAACCTTTGGTCTGACACAGTATGGTTGTTCTTATGTCCTTATGTAAAATCCAGGGAGCATGCAAAATGGAAGCCCTTTGAAAATGTAGTCCTGACTGTCAAATCTTGTGTATTACTAGGACTCAATGTCTCCAAAGGGCATGGCTTAGTAGTCAAAGCATCAGTTTAAAAAATATTCCCACCCCTTTGCTTCTCAGAACTAAAGGTTAAAATCATGAGCAGGGTCAACTAAACATCTTTATCTTCCCAGATAAATTGGGATCTATGCAGTTTACATTTTGTGTCTTTCAGGAGAGACTAGACCAGGGATCGGCAACTTTTGGCACACGGCCTGCCAGGGTAAGCACCCTGGTCGACCGGGCCGGTTTGTTTACCTGCCGCATCCGCAGGTTCGGCTGATCACGGCTCCCACTGGCCGCAGTTTGCCGCTCCATGCCAATGGAGGCGGCGGGAAGCGGCAGCCAGCACATCCCTCTGCCCGCACCGCTTCCGCAGCCTACATTGGCCTGGAGCAGTGAACTGCGGCCAGTGGGAGCTGCAATCGGCTGAACCAGCAGATGCGATAGGTAAACAAATCGGCCTGGCCCGCCAGGGCACTTACCCTGGTGGGCCGCATGCCAAAGGTTGCAGATTCCTGGACTCTATTAACTGAAATCATGTCTGCTCAGTATCAATATTCAAATCTAGTTGCATTTTTTTCATAAAAGTAAGAATTGGTTTTCTTGTCCCCTTCTCATACTATGGTATGTGTATCAGTTGGATGCAGGCCTCAAACCCAAAGGTAACTGAGTGCACCTCTCTGGCAACTTATGTCAAATACCTTAGGATCAGTTGTGTGTGATATAAATATTTAGAGAGATAAATGCTAAATAATTTTATTTGTATAGTTCTAATTAAAAATGAATGCAAGATGGCTGCTTGCAGCCTAATGGTATGTCTACATAGCAGCTAGCAGGTGTAAATCCCAGCACGGGTAGGCATACATGTGCTTGCTCTACTCAAGGTAGTGCCTAAAAGTAGCAGCATGGCTGTGGTGGAACAGGCAGTGGCTTGGGCTAGCTGCACAAGTATGTACACAATTAAGAACAGGTCAGACAAATACCTGTCAGGGATGGTCTAGATAATACTTAGTGCTGCCGTGAGTGCGGGGGACTGAACTAGATAACTTCTTGAGGTCCCTTCGAATCCTATGATTCTATGACTAAAAGGGGATATGATAAAGGTATATAAAATTGTGACTAGTGTGGAGAAAGTGTATAAGTGTTATTTATTCCTTCACATACCACAAGAACTAGGGTCCACCCAGTGAAATTAATAGATAGCAGGTTTAAAACAAACAAAAGGAAGTACTACTTCACACAGCGTACAGCCTGTGGAACTCATTTCCAGGGGATGTTGTGAAGCCCAAAACCATAACGGGGTTCAAAAAGAACTATATACGTTCATGGAGGATAGGTTCATCAATGGCTATTAGCCAGAATGGTCAGAGATGCAACTTCATGGTTTGAATGTTCCTAGCCTCTGATTGCCTGAAGCTGGGAGGGGACAACAGGGGATAGATCACTTGATGATGGCCTGTTCTGTTCATTCCCTCTGAAGTACCTGGTATTAGCCACTGTTGGAAGACAGGATACTGGGCTAGACCCAATATGGCCATTATTGTGCTCTTATTGCTTATGACTCTGTCCAACCAGGTTGTTATATTATCAGCTATCACTGTAGTATCTGAGCTGCAGCTGGCATAATTAAAATTACTCTTATTTTGTTCTTATAACATATGGGGAGCGGGAGGAAGGCATACATAGAGCTTAAGGAAATTTAAAATTGTGTCCCATGCAATAACTTTGGCTAAGTAATGCAATCTCGCAATCATAACACACAGAATCATTTTCTGTTCCAATATGTCTTGTATGATATATTTAAAGTGCCAAAGAAGAAAAGAACAGGTGTTTTATGAAAACTAAACATATCTTCTCATAGCTCCATTGCTCAGTTCCATGAAATATGGCTCATAAAGTTAGGCTTGCTTTACTAGACATTATTTATGAAATAAAATTAATCCAGATACAAATTAGCCCTAAGCAGTGCTTAATTTGTGCCAGGACTTGACAGGGCTGAGCCCCAGAATCGCTAGACTTGGCAGTTCATAGCCCCGGCACCTCTGGGTTTGCCACATCAGTTACGAAACTAAACAAATTGCTTGAGCCCCGGCACCTCTTTCATTACAAATTAAGCACTGGCCTTAAGCATGTTGCAACATAAATATAGGTTGAAACAAACACAAAAATTATCACAATAAAAGCTGAAGTTAATAAAACAATATCCTTCTGTATATCCTGCTCTTGCACTGATATTTGAAACCAATGTCATAAGGCTGCCCATGAATCTGTATCATCAAGCTAGTTTATCAAATAGCCATTGCAAAACACAGGAGCTGAAATTCTTCCTCATTATCCTGCTGTTTTCCCTCTTTTGTTGCACTTTAAAAAGTAAACATAGTAATATATACTGTCAGGATGCAACAAGATTTTTATTATCTAATTTAGGATTCAAAAGGCTGTTTCTGTGGATAAATAACGTGTCCCCTTCTGTGCTAAGGAACAAGGTCACATCTACTGATGGAATAATTAATTATTGCACCAAAACTCAACAAAAGTAAAACATCTCAACAGTAAATATAATAAACCTGATCTGCAAATACAAGCATGTATTAATATATTGAAAATTACAAAGCTAATAAAAAGAAAACAAATAACATCCCCAAATGCAGTAACACCCTGGGCTTTATTTGACAATTACATTTCAGCTACTGGGAATAAAGTTGATCAAATTCTTGAAGGAAAACTGAATTTTAACTTGTACTTAATGCATTTTATTTTTTTCAGAATTCGACTTTTTCAGATGTGGGAGAGTCACTATTTCACCACTCTCACTAATATAGCAAGTGAACAACTATACAGCTAACATGTTTTTGAGATCAGCATCTTCTGTTTTCCTAAGGTCATGAAGGAAGAATTAAATTATATTCTGAGTATGAAATCCTATTGAGGGTAACAGAACTAGATCTGAATTTGTTACTTACTATAAACTGAGAGTTTACCAACTCTCCAATAAATATACCAAACCTGAGGCTAAGTCCAAACCAAATTCCAGGAAGAAGATTTTTATTTTCTCTTCTGTGCATGTTGTGCAGTGATAATTTTATGGAAATTAAATGGAGAATGTTTAGAACAGACTTTGGTTATATAGGTAACTAATTACTTTTTTCAAATCATCTCCCATCTAATAGGTCACTCTTCATATTACAAGCATGATTCTCCAAAAGAGGACATAGAAAGCTAAATAACTGCAATTATTTGCATGTGATATATTTTTAAAAGTATGTATTTAAAACCATTTACTGCTATCCTAAGGCAGTGGTATGCCTCTGTCTCCCTGAAAGTACAGGAAAGTCACAGCAGGCTTTAATTTCTTGGGAATTATCATATAATTTAACAGCCATGTTAACATTTCTCCTATGGAACAACAATGCCACATTTTCCAGCAAATGGCACTGTGTGTTACTTAGCTACAATTTAATCAGACTAGAAGGTTCTAACTATTTGGTTTGCAGTGTTGTTGTTTTCCGTGTGGCACCAGGATGCTGGAGAGACAAGCTTTCAAGCTCCGCAGAGCCCAAGAGATCCATGAAGCTCAAATGTTTGTGTCTTTCACCAACAGAAGATAGTATCTCACTCAACTTGTTTCTTTAACTATTTGTGTGTGTGTGTGGGGGGGATTATTTTTGTACAAAAGAATTGTTTCTACAAGAAATGCCACATCAGATGAATTATTTCCTAAAGGACATAAGCACAATCAATAGTGATCCTTTATGATTTTCAAAATATTATTTGACGAAAACATTTTCCCAGTGTGAAAATATTTTTCTAGAGGTATTTGTGTATTTGCACAGTAACACCTAACTCCTTCTTTCTATGTAATTGAGCAGATCCACCACCCTGTACAGTTCCCACTTTGAGCTTGATGGGCAGATGGGACAGTGCTTCATATGTGGTGCCCTTCAAATCCCCAAACACCACAGACAGAGATTCATACACTGAGGGGCCATTCCATATTCCAATCTCAATATTTTAATTCAATAATTGTCATTTTATTATATTAGTTATATCAGTGGTTCTCAAACTTTCTGTACTGGTGACCCCTTTCACATAGCAAGCCTCTGAGTGTGACCCCCCTTATAAATTAAAAACACTTTTCTGTATATTTAACACCATTATAAATGCTGGAGGCAAAGCGGAGTTTGGGGTGGAGGTTGACAGCCCGCGGCCTCCCATGTAATAACCTGGCGACTCCCTGAGGTGTCCTGACCCCCAGTTTGAGAACCCCTGAGTTATATCATGCTACACCAGTAGAAACTTTGCTGATAGTTAACCACATCAATACTACAGTATAGCTTTATGACAAATGTGGTCATTTTATCATAGTTACTAAGTGGTGGAGGGAAAGAAACTATTAAGTTATGTTAGTTATCTTCCTGCCACAGCAAGAGGGTTCCTAATAGCATATTCTCTAATGTCTGTAGGGAATAGTGTTAGATGGTGAAGGCTGCAGTGAGAGAATATGCTGATGATACAAATCTGCATGTATCTTTTTTTCATCCAGCACATGCAACATTGTCTCAGCACTGAGCTGACACAGTATTTGA
This sequence comes from Terrapene triunguis, assembly GCF_002925995.2. NCBI lineage: Eukaryota > Metazoa > Chordata > Testudines > Emydidae > Terrapene > Terrapene triunguis. The sequence continues at coordinate 11,557,239 of NW_020664368.1, read as the reverse complement.
GAGACTTTAGACCATGGGTACAGAACAGGTGGATTACATTGAAACCTGGACAGACTAAAGTTCTCAAAGTGTTTACTTCTTTTGATCAACTGGAAAGCCTCACCATAGTTCACAGTCTCCAGCACTGAGCCTGCATAGTCAAATATCAGCAGTTGCTAAAAACACCTTCTTCCATCTCTGGATAGCAAGAGGACCCTATGTATTCCCTTTATCGCTGACAAAGATCTAGCCATAGTATTTCACTCATTTATCATCTCCAGGCTGGGCTACTGTAATGTTCTTTTTTTTTTCATCCTACACAAGAAGTTCACAAATAACCTACAACTGGTAACCACCCTCACAGCCCATCTCCTCAGTATCATGAGCAGTAGAGCATTTATCCAACCGGTACTCCACAACCTAAACTGGAGCTCTATGTGCTGTTACATCCAATTAGCTGCTATTTATTTTATACTTCTGTTTTTTCCCCTTCAATATATATTTTGCAGTGTTACACTGAAGAATTATCATCGCTATTAACTGCCCTTAATGTTATTTAAAAGTGTCATATTAATTTAATGATCCTACAGGACATAGCAATTATTTCTGTCATTGCATAGCTGGCTTACTTGTCAACAGCAGTGAAATTAATAGGCATCATTTAATAGTCAGAGCTTTTTCTGACCTTTCTTTGACTCCATGGACACCAAAATTATTTGTTCACTCAACTGTGATTACATAAAACACCAATGCTAACAGCTTGGATTTAGCATCTCTGATAGCAGAAGGTCTTCCTCAGCAGGAACGGGTTCAGTGTGTGCAGTGTTGAACAATAGCAGCAAGAACTGTCAATATTATTGAAAATCTGCCCATGATAGAAAGCATAAAGGATGCAAAGCCACAATATTCCTCTAAGGAATGACTTCCTGAATGTTGTAAACAAGCAATGATTGTACAAGTGCCTACATGTAATGTTCCATCTGTAGACTGACTTGGAGCTAGCTGAGCAGGGGAGGATAAATATTGGTATTTCTCTTTTAAAGCAAACTTGTTGAATGAGAAGTTATATTTAACAAATGCACTGTTGATTTTAATTTGTTGGAAATTATGTCTGATTGGCATATAGTTGACAGTAAAATGGATATCGTTACTACTATTAGTTGTGGTATTACCAGCCATGGACCAGGATCCCATTGTTAATTTAATAAAATAAGGATATAAAAGTTACATTTCTTTTTAAATTTTGTGTATAGCATTCTGCTTAGGCTCCTATAATCCAGAGAAATTTACAATCAATAGTATTATGAGATATGAGCCAAAATCTATTAAAGTCAATTGAAATATCATATTGATTTCCATGGGCATTGGGTTAGGCCCTTTTTCTAGTAGATATTATATACAGAGCTGGGTGAATCAGGGTTTTTCTATCTAGTTAGGTAATGTGGACTACAGGGGTGTGATTTCTAAAGTGGATTAACATGGTGAACATTAAGTGGTCTGTGTAGACCCTGCTGGTGCACAATAGATTCCCTAGTGAGATTTAGCATAGTATTAAAACACACTAGGGAACCTTTAGTGTGCACCAGCAGGGTTGACACAGACCAAATAATATGCAGCACATTTGTGCACTTTAGAAATCACACCCCCATAGTCTCCATTACTCCTCCATGCAGACATGCCTGAATTAATTTTTTGTTTTGTTTTGTTCACCTACTCTAGAAGATCCTATAGCCTTGTGGTTCAGACATCCATCAAGGAGAGGGGAGATCTAAATTCAAGTCCCAGTTTCAAAGTGGTGATTCCAATGTGGGTCTCTCTCATCCCAGGCAAGTGCCCTAACCACTGGGATAAAAGGACACATACAGTTTGCTGGGCCTGAAAAACTAACATGTTATATTCATAAATAGTTTTGGGTTGAACAAAACTACATTTTTCTTTGAATAAACTATTTGTCCCAAAAATTTCATCTAGCTCTAGTTATACATGGAATAATTCCACAATCTGGTTCCTGCTGCCTTTTTAAAACATTCCAACACAGAGTACAGCATGGATTTTATTGTAGCACCCTTTTTCACTGATAAAATGAGATCTCTCTCTCTCTCTCTCACTCTCTATAAATCTGACCCATTTTGCATACAAAATGCAAAAAGCTTGGCAATACAATAACTCCTCACTTAAAATTGTACTTATGGTCTTGAAAAATGTGACTTTAAGCGAAATGATGTTAAGCGAATCCAATTTCCCCATAAGAATTAATGTAAATGGGGGGTAGGGGGTTAGGTTCCTGGGAATTTTTTTTTTTTGCCAGACAAAATGTATTACATTTTAAACAAACAATTTAATACAGGTATAAGTTTTAAACAATTTTAAAGAAACAATTTAATACTACAATCATCATTGCTGAGTACGAAGCTTAGTTGAGGTGGTGGAGTCAGAGAGAGGAAGAGGGCGGATTGTCCGGCTGATCCTCTTGCTGTTCTTGCTGAACTTTCTGAACTCAAAAAAACACATCTAGAGATTGTTGTTATGCTTTCCTTTTTTTTTTTCCTTGGTAAATTTCTTTATAGCAAGTCATTAGATGACCAACTCCCCTAATCACTTTGGAGCTGCGTTCCCTGTCAGGATCGTCATTACTCAGGATTTGCAAGCCAGCCTTAACCTGCCTCTTCTCCCCACCTACATCCTCCCCCTTTACTCTGCACACCACGTCCTTGCTTCTCCCCACTCCCTCCCCTGCCTCCTGCCCACGGCAATCAGCTGGTTTGTCGCGTTCAGGAGGCAGGAGGGAGGGGGGAGGAGCGAGGACTTGGCGCACAGGGTCCCCCTCCCTCCCCTGCCTCCTGCTCATGGCAATCAGTTGGTTTGTGGCATTCAGGAGGCTGGGGAGGGAGGGGGAGCCTGCACACTGAGTCCTCGCCCCTCTCTCCGGAATGCCACAAACCAGCTGATTGCCGCGGGCAGGAGGTGGGGGGAGTAGGGGGAAGACGCTGATCCGCAGGGTCTGCTGGCAGGTGGAAGGCGCTAGGACGGGGGCATAGGGGAGCTGATGGGGGGGGCTGCCAGCTGTGGACAAAGCAGGCAGCCAAAGAACGTTATAGCAGAGCATTGCACAACTTTAAACGGAGCATGTTCTGTAATGGAGCAGGGACGTAAGATCGAAACAACGTTAAGCGAGAGGATGTTAAGTGGGGAGTTACTGTATAAATGGCATGGCCGTGGAAAAGTTGGTAAGTCTGGTTTATTTTTTCCTTTTGTTTTGTTTTTAGTATTTACATTTCTAAATATATAAATTAAGATGGAAAAATAAGGGAATTATTAAATATTTCACTAAAATGCTAAAGGTTTTTGGAGGAGTTCTCAAGTCATTCAGGATGCAAATGGCATTATTTATTGTAAGAACCAGACAGGAAACAGAAGAGCAAAGCATCATTACTAGGAAAAAATGTTTTGAAAAGCTAGTCACATCAAAGGACTGTGAATTGTGAATTTTGTGATAAAGTTCAGGTTCAGGTCAGTTCTTATTTTATCAAAACCAATTTGCCCATTTCCAGTTATAAATGTATGTCTTGAAAGAATAACATGAAAGGAGGAAAGAAAAGCAAAAACAGCATTAGGCAAAACTGAAATAGACTAAGGGGGGGGGGGGAAACAATATGAAATGTAGGGTGACAAAAACATTTAACCAGAAAATGCTGACTAATGTGGGTTAAAATGCTTTTTTTGCCTCTGTCTTCACGAACAAGGTCAGCTCCCAGACTGCTGCACTGGGCAGCACAATATGGGGAGAAGGTGACCAGCCCTATGTGGAGAAAGAAGTGGTTCGGGACTATTTAGAAAAACTGGACGTGCACAAGTCCATGGGGCGGGATGCGCTGCATCCGAGGGTGCTAAAGGAGTTGGCGGATGAGATTGCAGAGACATTAGCCATTATTTTTGAAAACTCATGGCGATCGGGGGAGGTCCCGGATGACTGGAAAAAGGCTAATGTAGTGCCCATCTTTAAAAAAGGGAAGAAGGAGGATCCGGGGAACTACAGGCCAGTCAGCCTCACCTCAGTCCCTGGAAAAATCATGGAGCAGGTCCTCAAGGAATCAATTATGAAACACTTAGAGGAGAGGAAAGTGATCAGGAACAGTCAGCATGGATTCACCAAGGG
>NW_020664368.1:11509838-11553094 GCF_002925995.2 Terrapene triunguis | reverse complement strand
AGCAACTACCCCTACAACTCTCTACAGCATTGCAAGGAAACAATCTGCATTAATTCTCCTTAGGACAAGGACTGCAATTGTTCTTGGCCCTTGTGTAGATTGCATGAGCATTTGTGGCAGAGAGAAGACTCCTTATATTTTCCCCGTCTGCCACTTATGAAAATGCCAGAGATTATCTGACTTTTAGTATGGATTGTGTTTTAAAGCAAGGTAACATTTTCCAGAGTTTTGGTGCTTGTAAATCTTCAGTCCTGCTTTGTTTGTGACAGCCCTTATTTCTGCATTATTCCAGTGTTTTCAAAGACTTAGAGAAGCTGTATTTTTATGACATGAAGCAACCTCATAAAACTGTCTCAAGTTGCTAAAGCAACAGAAACAAACAACCATTCTGGACATCTCTATTATCAGCATGTATATTTTATTTGGTCATCATAAATAGAAAACTCATCAGCATGGTGTCAATTGAGTAGGTCTATTTGGAATGCAGTACAATTTCTTTTAAATATCCATTTGCATGAATTAGTATTTCTATATTCCAATGCTTTGGAAGCACATCAAGAGAGGAGGGCCAGATTCTGATTTCAATTAGGCTGGCGTAAATCTAAAGTAACCCCATTGACTTCAGTGGGGTTATTTTGTAGTTTACACAGGTATAACTGGGAATAGGATTTAGCTCCAATGTTAGCATGGCACTTCTTACAGCAAGTAATATCCTATTGTAGAGCAGTAATGATTATTATCAAAAATAATTACAAGCGCTCTGAGCCCTTTAGGGCAACCACACTGACCAGCACAATGAAAAATAAAAGTGGTTTAAAATCCTCTGTAGCTGTGTGTATCTTAAGTGTTATACTTTATCACATTATGTAAATTATGTATATTTATAAGAAAGACTACTGTAACAACTTGGCATGCTCTCATGCAAGTGACTTTATATTATCCACTTCAGAATTAATGTATAAAATGATATGTTTGTGGACAAACCTATCCATCTTGGTGGCAGATGGCAGAAAAGGCTGCTCAAGAATCTTTTCAAAGGACATAGAAAGCGCCTGATAATTAATAAATAGCAGATGCTGTCATTTTGAATCCTATCACATGTTCTTTTGAAAACACTTCATAGTCCATTCCTATGCTTCCACAGCCAAAAATTTTTAGCATTTCAGAATAATGTGCTTAATATCACAGCAATGGGAGACCACAGAAACCCACTACCACTTGGTTCCACATGCTACAAATAGTTATGCCATAATTCTGAAAGAGCATTGTAGCTATTAACATGAGAGTTCTTTGAAACCAGGAGTTGGTACCTTGTAAGCAAGATGAAAATCCCCCCCCCCCCCACACACACACAAACAAACCACTTTTCCTTTCACCAGAAATGGAGATAAGAACAAAAAAAAATGTTGAGTTGCTTGCTTTAGCATACCAATAAAATTAAATGATTTGTATCTATTTTACCCAGTAATGAGAATTGTTTTGCACAGCTCTAGTAACTCATAGACTAATAGAAATTAGAAATGTAAGATACCTTTAATCATCAACAGAGCTATGCCTCTGTTAATTTATTTGTATGATGGTAGCAACTACAGGCTCTACAATGAATTGCACAGACCCCATTCCTGCATTGGCAGTGAGCTGGGCTGCTGCCAAGTGCACTGACATCCACACTTGTGATGAGGTGGGGAATGATGTGCCATAGGGTGAGCTGGGCTTGTAAAAGTTAAGACAGACTCTGGCCTGCATTTGAGTCAAGTGATCAATGGCAATGTAACAGCAGCTTGGAAGCCACACCTCCTCTCAGGAGACTGCCTTTCACATAAAGAGGGAACCTGCTGGAAGGTTTTTCCTGCAGAAAAGTGGAGTCTTTGGCAGGTGAGAGTAGCTCACCAGGAATGTGGTGGTTATCTGTTGGGAAGGAGCTGGAATGGGTGGTTTCCTGTGAAAAGAGTGCCAAGGAATAGACCTACAGGGACCAGGAACACTGGATGAGAGCTGCCTTATACTCATGGAGAGCCAAGCACTGGTAAAAACAAGGGAAGGAACTTATGCACCTAGGTCCTGGGATCCAGAAGCATGAAGGGCTAAACCCAGAGGGCTAGCAGAAATTGTGAAACTGTAGTCTAGGGGAAGAGGTGATTGTTACTGGAAAGGCCAAAGGAAGTGTCTGTTTATTCCTTGCTGGGACTTACCAAACCAGACCCCAAGAGGTGGGACATAATTTGAAACACATGGGGTGCATGCATTAATTGGAGAGTCAGAGGGCTATGAGGCACTAAGATTGCAATAAACGAACCCTCCCACAGAACCCCATTGTGGTAGGTACTATACAGAGATATAGGAAGACACAGTCCCTTCTCCAAAGAGTTTACAGTCTTTGGCCTCAATCCTACAAATCATCATGCTTAATTTTATGCATGTATTTCCACTGAGTTCAATGGGCCTATTCATGTTTGCAAAGTTAGGTTTGTGAGTAGGTGTCTGCAGGATGGATGCTGAATTGAAGACGAGATACAATAAGTGAGTATAACCGACAGTAGGTTGGATGGGAGAATAAAGGTAAGAGGAAAAAATGACACAGTTGAACAACTTCTGCTCTGCACAATCTGTGGTTTTGCACCACTTTAGCTTCTTAAGAATTATCATTTTAAAAATCCCCTATCAATTCATAGCCCTACGTGTTCCTTTAAGAGTTCCCCACTTCAGCCCTGGGAAGAAATGATCTCTAGCTTGTTTTATGTTAGTTCTCTATTGTTTTCCTCTTCTATATAGATTATCCACAACCACCACTATGCCAAGCATTATTACTTTCTCTAAAATATCCTGAACTATCCTCACCAGTCCTTCACAATCCTCACTGTGCATATTAGTCAGGGGCAGCTCTATGATTTTTGCTGCCCCAAGCACGGCAGTCAGGCGGATTCGGCGGTGTTTCTTGGGGTGATCTGCCGGTCCCGCGCCTTCGGCGTACCCGCCGCCGAATTGCCTTTGAAGCCACGGGACCAGCGGACCTCCTGCAGGCATGCCGCTGAAGGCGGCCTGACTGCTGCCCTCATGACGACTGGCACGCCGCCCCCTGCGGCTTACCGCCCCAGGCACGTGCTTGCTGCGCTGGTGCCTAGAGCCGCCGCTGATATTAGTCTTCCTCCTGTGCAGTGCCTGCCTCACCTAGGGCATGCACTTGACTTTTCCTACTCGCTGATGATGCTAATGCAGCAGAGTAGGGCATGCACTCTGTGATATCAGTGCAGTTTGGGGTTCTTAAGTTGCTTCCAAAGCCTGCCAATACCCTGACTCCCTATTCAGTTACGCACCTTTCCTACACCTCTCACACCAAATTGTCAATTTCCAAATAACACAGTTCAGCACAGTTTGGAACTGCAGATAGCATCAGGGCTGCTCAGGTGCCAAAGATGCCACTTTGTGTCTGCTAGGGCCATGTCCTCGAAGTCCAAGTTAAACAAGGGGTTAGGAGGCCACTGCTGCTGAGCATCTTCTTTTAGGAGGATGCTGTGGTTTGCTTCAAGGGCCATTCCCCAGGAAAATTATGTTGATCCTAGGATGGAAATAAAATCTTCACAGGGCCAAGATTTAAGATTTAAGTCCTTGCTCCAGAGGACCGTGGATGTGTGGGATAAAGAGGAGGGTTAGTTGGTTGGCTGGATCCATCCTCCTGCCCCCAGTTGGAGCTGCTGCTGAGTCGATTGGCTCCTACAATGTATCTGTAGTTCTTGGTCCAATATAATCTAAAACATTTCCTATTGATTCTGTTAGGATGATGACAATGTCACAAATCATTCACCATAAACACTACATGCTGTTTGAAATAACTACATGATACTATCATTTCACAGAGAACAATGATAACTGCAAGAGCTGCACAGAGGGAAAAATCACACTGTTGGCAAAACTGGCAGTAGAGCTTATTGTTTTGTTTCTCAACACAGTGAAGCAATTGTGGTCTCTCTTGAAATGTAGGCAAAACCACTTAACCATTTTTCTTACTGTTAACACAAGCTTCCTTTTATGTTGGTGAAAAAATGACATAAAGCTCTTGCTTTGAAGGCTCACAAAGGGAAGAATCATTGGGGAGGTCAGCAGTTTTCAGCAAAGGAATCTTCTTTTGTTGAGGAGCTGTAGTTAGATAGTAGTAAAAGAGGAATTAAAGCTGTCTTTAATTCTTATCAGCTATAGTGCATTCACCCTGTCTGTAACATCCCACTTTGGACCCTGCAATTCATATACATTGTTCTAAAATATGCTTGATACCTTTCCTAGGAGAAAGGCAGACTTTGCTCCAGTGCTTTGTACTACTTCATTGGATCACTGCCAAGCTCCCAGGGCATTCTGCTTTTCTTCATCTCATATATAGCCCTAAATAACTCCTGTCCTAAATCCAGCCCTTTTTCCTCTCTTGGGAGCCCTGAGCAGCCCAATCCCTTTAACTTTACCCAAGTTTCTCTTTCAGGGCCAGATCACACAGGATTTATTGGTTCTTTCAATATAGGAGGTGAGTGTTTTGCAGTTAGTTTGAACTCCTTACGCTCTGGGGTACAGATTATAAGAAAGCCCAAGAGTTTCTTTAAAGTTTAAAATAGAAATCAGAAGGCTATTGGGTTCTTCTGCCACATACCAGCTGTGATGGAGAAGCAAGTGTATCACATGGCTGCTCCCAAAATAGTTAACTCACTGCCAGAAAATGTGTTGGAATGGGGAAAAAGACTTGCCTAGGGAAACATAATCAGGAAGACTCAAGGATGCAGATGGTTTGTGTAAGCAACCAAACCTCCAAAACTTTAAGTTTTTCTGTCACTAACAAAAGCATGGAAATTATCTGATCTTTGAATAGTAATAGATAAAAAGGGAATTCTGTACTTTTCTTTCTTTCTTTCTTTCTTTCTTTCTTTCTTTCTTTCTTTCTTTCTTTCTTTCTTTCTGAGGTGCTTCTCATCTTGACATCTAAATACCATATAACATTAAGAAGTAAAAGAGTCCAAAATAAAAATAGTGTTAAAATAATATGTTGGACACAGAGTGGGCACTTCAGTTTCATTGACATCTTTAGTGCCAGTCCATGTAATACAAGGTTATCTGGGGTAACCCAGTGCAACAATGTCATCCAATCATTATAAACTTTTTTTTCTAGTCCACAGTTCATGAAACAAAGCAACAAAACAAATAATCAGCAGCATATAAATAAATAAATACAATAAAAGGGGGAGAAGAACATTTTATAGTATCTGTCATTTAGATATTCCCCAAGCTGCACATCAATATCAACCATAGATACGGAACCTCTCCTAATATTTCAGTCTATTTTTATGAACCATCTAAATTTAATTTGACGAACTTTGGAGTGCAGAGTTTCACAGTTACAATGGTCTCTGTATCATTCACTCCATTAGTGTCTGCCAGATTCATTTTGGCTTTGAAGCCTCCTATCTAAATTGACACCAAATGTCTAATCTCTATACCCTTTAAATTTCTGATACGTCATATTGCATTACATTACTTCTGTCACCTCCCATCATGTTATGTTGTGTCACACAGTAAAGCCAACGTGAGCTGACATAACACAAGATGATGCGATCTAAGAGATTTAAAGCTGTGCAATGCAGTGGAGCAAAAATGTGACACATTGCTGCTACTAGTGTGTAAATACCCACTTCCAGAGCAGCAGATATCAGCTAAGAGAAGATATGTTGAATGATCTATGATTAGGAGAGAAAAGGAGATAATTCAGGATCTGCACACTTTTTTGGTATATTATATAAAAGATCTCACCACAGTAATATTGTGTTTGACTTAAGCAGACAAAAGCAAATAAATTCAAAGTTACCACATTATCAATTACTCACACATGTGTTGGCTTTGCTTGCACTTATAAAGCATTTTCCAGAGGAGGATCTCAAAGTGCTTTATAAACATTAGTTATATGTCCCAACAGCTAGGAGGGAGGATAAATACCACTGTGCCCTGTTGGCAAATGGGCAAACAGAGGGACAGAGAGGTTAAGGCCATGCACGGCAATCAGTTGCACAGATTAGAAGTAGTCTTATTCTGCTTCAGCCATGCTTGTTATGTACAAATTCTCTTCCATTATCAGACACTCTAGTTTGCCTGGTTTTGCTTTTATGTTTCTCACCTTGCCACATAGGCATTTATAGTTTTATTTATTTTAGTCTGTGTGTCTATTTGTATTTTACTTGTCCAGAATGATTTATGTGATCTCAATCTGTCCCTCCTCTAATTTAGATATGATTTTAGGCCTATGCTTTGCTGAAGCCAGGGATACCTTTCTTTTGTAGCTATCTTTAGGACATGTTTTTGTCCAACTTGTGTGTTCTACAGCAGCTGTCAGCTGTTCCGCACCTCCAAACTCTTGTTATTTTGTAATGCCAGCAGCCTGGGTCCACTTTGGTTAAGGTGGAGCCCTTCTTCTGTGAAGCACTCCTTTCCCCAAAACTAATCAACACCTAAGACTTTTATACTTCTCCTCTGTGACACAACTAACCATTTCATCATAGTTAATCACTATCTAGAACTATTCACTTAAATCACTGTCATAATAATTTAAGATTATTGACGAGTGGGAACAGTTGCAAATTTAAAGCAATTTAAACACTTCAGCATTTTGTTGTTTTATGTCTCTGTGAATTTTATGACACTTCAGTTACAAATCAGTCTGTATTCTATTACTTCATAATGAATGCATCATGATATGATTGATTCAATGTGATAGGCTTCAATATATCATAGTATCCCTTAGGAGACTCATCACAACTTCGGCTCTCTAGCCTGGTGAAGAACAAAACTCGTGCTGGATTCATCCTGGAGTTATACCAGGGATGAATTTCTCCCATTTTTAGGTGATACACAGACTATTCAGGGTGTTTGTTATGGGACAGGGGAAGGTAGGGATGTACGCTTCTATCCTGGTCCTAGGAAATACATTGACAATCTGTAGAGTAGATAATAAAATTTTACTGCATTTCAGCACAGATGTCAACAATAAAATTAATTGATATGCTGAATTTTTTTAATGGTCAGAATAATCCAGATAAAATTGTGGGTCAGTCTGGAGACCCAGGAAGCATATTTCACTTCGGAAATACCACATTTTCAGTGTCTCCAAAAAGAAATATTGTGGGGATTCACTTTTATGGGGGGAAAAAATGGGGCCGGGAATTGTCTTTTTGTCCCATTTGAGATGAAACCCTTTTACAAAAAACATAAAGCTTTCCTGGCCAGCTTTATTTGAAAGACTATCTCCCTAGAAAACTTCAAAATAAAGTCATATGTATGGGGCATGAGCTCCAGCATGGCAGGGAATTAGGTCACATAATGAAGGGGTTGAAAGCCTGAGGGAATAGATCTTGTTGGGATGGGATGGGCCTGTGGGTTTAGGCTTACAAATATGCAGGAGCTTAGTCATTGCAACAACAATCTGAACTCAGGTGGAACATGTGCCATGAATGTTTTCCTCCGTTTTCCTAGTTAATTTTGCTTAAGTGGGAGTAAAATTAAGCAAAATGGGCTTGAAATAAATGCAGTGAGACTGGAATAAAACTGGTGTAACAAAGCCGAGAATCACACCCATAGAGTCTGACCATATTTAGTTTGCATCAAGGTCTGAAGATTTAAAATGGGAGACCAATTATTGTATTTAAATGTGGTTTTCAAAGAAACATTTGTTATCATAAACCAGACTGCCACATAGTTTGGGAGAAGCTACATATTACTGGCACAAGTCACAAGCCAGTTCTAACCGCTGAGAAGAAGTTCAGAGGGATCCAATATAAAGTTGTATTATAATTTGAGTCTAAACAACCGTTCATAAAATGGCCAGTGGCATTGTCATTAGTGTAAAAATAGATTGAACTTAAATTAAAATAAATGTCCTTTTAAAAAACACAGGTGGTCTGCCAATGCCATTTCCCAGTAAAGACTCCTAAAGGGAAAGCTTTAAATCAACAGGATCAGATCTGTCTGATTCTTTCATTTATCACTATGGTTTTGCGTGTAGGTTTCAGATTGCATATTCTTAATACTCCTTAAATTTTTCATAAGCTGCAAGGTTCATTATCTGAAGATGCTATTTCAATAAAGAGTTCACAGCAAATATTGACCTTACCGTACATCACTTTCAAGTAAAGAGGTCAGATACACTATAGCTAGAAGCCTTTTGTATGTATCTGTTCACAGTCCGTGGAGGGCGAGGGGGGAGTGAAGTTAATACATGCATGTCACTAAAGAGTTCTTCTGGGAAAACAAGTAAGTGGCTATAAATTTGGCACCAGGATATTTCTTCTAATGTGAATTCTTGTGTAGTACCTTTCAGAAATTCACGGACCCTTGCTTCAATAGCTATTTGTGATATGCCTATAGTATTGCGACTGCTGGTTCAGTTTTCTTGGGAACATTAATAGGCTAGATCAGTGGTTCTCAAACTAGGGCCACCGCTTGTTCGGGGAAAGCCCCTGGCGGGCCGGGCTGGTTTGTTTATCTGCTGCATCCACAGGTTCAGCTGATCGCAGCTCCCACTGGCCGCAGTTCACCACTCCGGGCCAATGGGGGCTGCGGGAAGCGGCGCGGGCCGAGGGATGTGCTGGCCGCCCTTCCTGCAGCCCCCATTGGCCTGGAGCGGCGAACCACTGCCAGTGGGAGCCATGATCGGCCGAACCTGCAGACGCAGCAGGTAAACAAACTGGCTCGGCCTGCCAGGGATTTTCCCTGTGCAAGCGGCGGCCGAAGTTTGAGAACCACTGGGCTAGATCCTCCGCTGCTGTATATTAATGTAGCTTCATTTGATGTATCTACATGATTTACACCAGCTGATGATCTGGCTGATAATTTAATAGATCTATTCAGTGTGCTTATCTTCTTTGTGCAACAAAGGAGTTGGCAACATCCATCAAGGAGGGTAGCTGCCCTACCAAACACTAGAGAAGTTCTCCCATATTTGCAGGTTCATATTTGGTCATCTGAATATTTTGTTGTCCCTACGGGGAAACAAACCTTTCCTGCAGGAACTAAATTCCTCCCTCAGGCCAGTATCCTCTACAATCTAATAACACATTTAGGAGACCATAACTGTTCCTGTATATTAACATGTGCTGACAAACCATTTTTAGCCTGCAGTAATATTTTCTTCCTTCCATGAAACTTCCCTTTGACTGAACAGTCAAGTTCTAGCAATATAGAATCATTCCAAGGGAAGGCTGCGTAAACCAGTAACAGCAAATGGCTGAAAGACAGAACACAGGGTTCTTATATCACTAAATGTGTGACTTTGAGTAGGTGACTTTGTGCCTCAGTCTACATAATTGATAATCTGAGTGAAAATTAAGGTCTACTTGAAAAGAATAGGCATCTAAAGTGTGGCTGGGTACAGAACATGAAGAAGTATCTAGTGGTGCTAATCAATGAGGAAACTAAAAAGGGATATAAAGAAGCATATATAAAAAATAACTTCAAGGGTTAGGTTTTCTTTTTATCGCTTCTCTTTATGACTGTTCCTCAAAAGGAGAGTTTCGAAAATAGTTGCACGTGATGCATCATTTACGTAAAAGTTTGTATCAATAGGCATGGCTAATTCACACAAAGAGTTTGCTCATCATTTTTTTTGTAAATTATTCATGCGGGAAATTTTTAAATGTGTATCATTAATGTGAGCTGTAAGAATGTAATTGATGAAATCCTGCCTAAAAACCCTAAGGAAAGTAATTTGAAAAGGCAATTTGTTAAAATAATGTCTATTAGCACTGATTTTCCCATGCTTCTACCGGTTAACCTAGCAGCTTCATTTATCATTGGAATCAGATTAACTCTTTCAAACTGTGACCTAACCTTATCAATGTTACTTTAAACAGCATCCTGTTTAAATGACTATGTACTGTAGTGCAAACTTATTATTAAATATGGGACTCAGAAGTCAGTGATTAAGTTTCAACTCCGATTAGGAGCCAGAGTCTCCTGGGAGCTGCCATAATTTCAAAAATTGTTTCCAAACTAGCTTTCAATATTTAAATATTTTCTAACTTAAATTTAATAAGTAATATCTTATATTGAAAAGTATCCTTTTTCCAGAAAATTACTTCTTCCTCTCTCTCATTCTCACACATTCACATGAAAAATTTAAATATAATGGGCCAATTTCCCCTTATCCATCAAGAACACAAAGACACAACATGCATTAAAAAAGCATGCAAGCACAGTGTATGGACAAAAGGGTATGCAGCATAAGAGGAGTGCAAAACTGCAAGGCTCACCATAGGATCAAATATAAAAGAACATAGTTGCTGACATACAAAGCTCTCAGTAGTTGTGGCCACAGAAAGTATGTTGTGTCCCAATAAGTGAAATAAATTACAGTCCCAACAGGACAAAATTCATACTCACTTGTGGGTTCAGCAGTTATCAATATCAACAACTGTGGTGTTTTGTCAGAATCAGGAATATGTACAGTCCTGAAATGCGCAACTCTTTAAACCCTCCTGTAGACAAATGTCCTTCAGCCTTGTGTATCACTTAAAGGCAGCTAAGTATGGTAGAACGAATGGTGTCAGGACACAGAACCAAATTTGCCGAGCAATATTGGGATGCATTTTAATAGCCTGACCTCCTGAATAACACTGTCCATAGAACTTTCCTAAAATAATTCCAAGAGCATAGATTTTAGAAAAATATCCGATCTTGATTTTAAAATGGACCCAAACTCTTGTATGCTGTCACAACTGTGGCTATGCTAAGGCTGTTGGTAGTATAAAGATTGCATAAAAGTCACATCCCTAACCAACAGCACTATACTGGCAAAAGTTTCTAGTGTAGACCTGTCCAGTATTTCTGAGAGTAAAGGCTATATGGAAAGGGTACTGAAAGGAATTCACTTTGTCCTTCCTTTCTTTTATTTTTTTCACATTCTTTCCAAAGCAGCATGTGAAACCAAAACATGTTTGCACCAAACTTTTGAACATATAAGAGCACTCCATATCATGGGAGATGCTGATTGTGTCTCAGTGCATGTGAGATAAAGAACACGCTCTCACAAGGAATAAGATGGGTGAACAGAGAGAGAAGAAAATGGTGTTGATGCCCTGTCTAGTTTTCCCTCTGGCTGTTTTTAAGAGAGGACATTTTCAGAACTTTGGAACTTTGTATTTTCTCACCATTTTCTCTACAGAAATGTCATATTTGTCAGTGATTAACATTGTTCATTTTCAGGCATGTTGATTTTTATTCCCTGTTCTAACTGAGGTGGACATAACACCATACATCCAATCTTAACACCCTAAAACTTTGGAGGGACTTGGAATCCAAACCCATATTCACGTCCAAGAGTAATGACTAACTACAGTGGTCTACAGCGGCAAAGAAATCAAATGGACTTCTCTTTTACTAGTGCCTTCCTGGGCATACAACCATAGGTACTGTCTCTTTGGGTGCTCCAGGGAAAAAAATAGCGGGAACTTATCACCCACCACCATCCAAGCTCCCCTACCAGCCCCCACTCCCACCTGTCTGCAGCCCCTGCTGATCAACTCTTCCCCCTCCCTCCCGGTGCCTCCTGCACTCCACGGAACAGCTGTTCAGTGGTGTGCAGGAGGCACTGGAAGAGAGGGGGAGGAGTGGGGATGGGGCACACTCGGGGGACGGGGCAGAATGGGGTGGGGAAGAGGTTGGGTGGGGGCAGGAATAGGTGGGATGGGGTGGAGCCTTGGGGAAAAGAGTGGAGTGGGGATGGGGGTGGACCGGGCATGGGGGTTTGGGAGAAGGGGTGGAGTGGGAGGAGGGTCTGGGGCTGAGCAGGGCTTGAGCACCCCTGGGGAAAATTAGAAGCCGGCACCTGTGCATACAACACTGCCAAAGGGAAGAGGAAGAAGGGAAGAAAGGTGGTGAGACGATAGCACTTTCCCCATCTGCACTATCCAATGGAGATAATTGGCTGAGGAGGGGATCTCATGCTGGATTTTTCTAAGGGGAGGCACAGCAATTGCAATCTCTGGGAGCACATGTCCCAGAATTTTCCAGTGATGCAACTTCCCCCTCTCCTGTGCCAGAGTCAGTACTTAAATGGTATAATCATAAATATCATGTTTATCAATGGCACTGACGTACATTTAAAATGACTTAAACTGACAGGGGTAGCTCTTTTAAACAGAAATAGGGAAACCTTCACTCAGACTCAAACATAAATACCTAATACTCACTTCTGCCTTCAGTTAGATGGGTGCAGCCCCTTTTTCTGTTGTCCCTAGTATTTTCATTAAGTGGACCATATTCTCAGCAGCTGTGAATTGGCATAGCTCCATTATCTTAAATGGAACTATACTCATTCCTGCCAGTCTAGGATCTAGCCCAATTTTTTAATAAATAAAATTTTTTAAATATTTACTATAGGTTTTCAACCTATAATGTTGATCAAATCTGGTGAATCTACTTATTTTCTTATATAATTGAATCATTTCCCTGAATCAGGAAAGTACATAAACACATGTTTAACTTTAATCATGTGCTTAAGTCTTATTGAGTTCAATGAGACTCATCATCATCATTGGCGATCCTGATGGGACTATAGCACACTCTCAAAGCCAACTGCACATTCAAGTGCCCGTCCTGAAAAGGGATGCTTTCCTGACCTGGAGCAATAATGGGCAAAAATGAGCAAAACAGGTACTCAATGTTTTTTCTATTCATTTTTCTATTCATTTTGCTGGTATTCTTGGTAGTGGTACAGTATTACAAAGCTACAGAATTCCCTTTAAAAAAGAATGCATCTGTATTTGTAGGAACTGTATTTGAGCTTGGGTTGTCATTGCATGGTCATTTAAGTTTTTAAGTGCCAAATTTAGGCTCCTATACACTGTAGATTATGGATGGAAAGTAATTTGGAATAATTATTTGTCTATTATATGTGCACAGTAATGGCATACAAACGTAGCATTATCCACTATGTTAATGCCAGGCATAGTTCTTGTTGTGGCATATTCTACATAATTTAGAATTAAGAGCCTGTCTATATTTTGCTATGAAATGTATTTGTCAGTTACAGTCTGACATCTATCTATTCAATGCATTGCTTCATCTTGATTCTGAAATATATAATTATGTAGGAGTAACTCAAAATTTAAATAATGCAAAGAAACATGACATCATGAGTTGATGGCTCCCATCAATCCCATTACTATTGTCTTAGGTTCATGAAACCACTAGACCTTTGAGAATGCAATGAAGCTCACACAGCTTCATCAAATATTGCTAGTACTGGAAGAATAATACAGCCTGATGAAATCTTAGTTGTTAAAGGTCCAGCACTAAATCTCTTTCAGGAGTGTTGAAAATTACAAGCAAAAGCTCTGTGTAAATTTCCAGATTGTCTATTATCAGTGTGTTTTACATCATATGTGCCCTACTGAAAGCACATTCTAGAATCACCAATATATCATACCATGCCATGATGCCATGGGATAGGCTGAGGTCTTGTTAATTACAGCAGGATGCATGGGTATAAAAATCCTATCAAAATGTTTATTCTTGTGAGATTTCTAGCCCTCTTTTGCAAACTTGGGAAAGTCATAAAAACCACTGAACTTTTTATGCTTATCTCAGCGAAACATGAACTCTACAGGCCATATTTCTCCAGCAGCTGAACTCTCAGCTTGGACCACGATAGACAAGAGAGTAGGACCAAGGGAGATTATGATTCCCATGGCCTGTCTGTGCCACCACAGCAAAAGAGACAGCAACCAAGAGACTCCTCTTACTTATGCCACTGGCATAGGTTCTATAATGGAGTCTACATCAGTGGATGTTAGATGGGGTTAGCTCTACCTCCTCACCCCTGACGCACCTTCTCCATCAGGGATAGTTAGGGCAGCTAGTACAGCTGCTGCCTCTATTAACTTTATTCCAGCAGGGATTTCCCCTCTGTGAGGGAAATTCCCTGGTGATCACTTATGGCTACATTCTTTGTGTCACTAATACTGGAATGAGAATCTGACCCTAATGCTTTGGAGTTCACCCATCACATTATTAGTAGTAGTATAAAATGAATGTACAGAAGCCTAGGATTTTCACCACTCTGTGGAATGAGAGATCCAGACTACAATCTCAGCAAAATCAGACAGTTTTTTCCTTCATTATGCTCCAGAGGTGGGGAATAAATAGTTTTGCTCACTGAAATTTCCCACCACACTGTGTTATTATATCAATTATATACAGCAAATGTGTTTTCAGCAATAAAAAAAATCTTGTTGGTACTGAGAGCAACAGCAAAAATTAACATGGATATAATAATATTAAACTTGCAAACACACTGGGAGATTGATTGATGTATGGGATTAGAAAGAAAAATGTAGTCAAGGAGAGCAAAGTGCATGACGAGAGAAAACACATATTGCTGTACACTTTGTATGTTTCCATTGTTGGCATAAAATTTCAGTTTGCTCAATATATTTAGTACCTTCAGACATTCAGAACCATTTTTTAACAGAAAGCAGAACAGATCTGGGGAAAACATTTTTCTTAGCCGAGTCTGATGCTACATCTATTTTAGACTATGCTATTACTTTGACTGAGCCTAGCTGGATTACTTTTAAAAGATAGCTTGTATTGATCTTCTACATAGAAATAGAACTCATGTGTTTAAATAACTTTCTGTATTGGTTAACATGACTAGATATAACCTACTTTGTCAGAACATACCAGTTCTTTTATTGATTACTCGTTTGTCCCAGCATAAAATAAACCTAAAATATTACTATACTTGGGAACACCTCTAAAATGTATTCTTTTTCACTCTTTCTTTCCAGCAAAAGCAGCCAACAACCCATGAGATCCCTTTTCTAACTTTCACTGGGGTTGTTTTTGTTCCATATTCCTCATTCTGGGGAATGGTTTTGAGACAGGAAACTAATTCTCTGGTTTCTGCCTAAGGAAAGGTATGTTAACCCACATAATTTCATCACCCAGGGGCTGATCCAAAACCCACTGAAAGCAACAGAAGTCTTTGCATTGACTTCAGTTCGCTTTGAGTTGACAGAGTTTTGAGTTGCAGTGCAACCCCATTGGCCAGGTCACAATTCCATTCACTCAGATTTGGCCTGGACACACAACATCTCTTCTGTGCTGCTGCCCGGCTTTGGAAGGTAGGCTGCATGCCTTGGAAAGACATGCTGGAGCACCCAAGGCTGGTGCTCTTTGTGGGGTACTCAAGGGGGATTGTCATCCCTCAGGAAACAGGTTGAGGGGAAGCCTGAGATTAGACACCCAAGAGAGTGTCTGTCTACTGCCATACTGATGTCTGACACCTGTTTCTATTGTGTGTGTGTTTGTGTATTTCTAGAATTTGAACTTGAACGACTTTAAGAAACTGCAAACTGTGGCTGCAAATATTTGAACCAAAAAATCCCAACTTTCTTAAAGCCTTAAAAATAGAGTCTAGAGTATAACCAGAGGAGAACATGCCTCACGGTTAATGGAACTGGCCATTAGCTGTCATTGCTATTCCTGACAAACATGATCAGCTGCCTGATAACAAGGAAACCTTTACTTTCACAAGGCCCTATTTTACAGCCCTTACACTAAGTAACACTTTCTCACATAAGTAGTCCCATTAACTTAGATGAAATTGCTCAGGTGAGTAAGTGCTATGTATTCTGAGGCAGCATGGAAAACAGTATAATGATGGGAGTTTTATGGTTAGTATGCCAGAGCTGGCTAGAAGTTTTCCTGTGTCTGGTGCCACTGACACTGATTTACCACAATATACAAATGCCCATCACAACTAAGCTGTTCAAGGAGAAGAGTCTGTGTATATATCTCTTGTCTGAATTATCTTTTCACTTTGACTTTTTGCCAGTTGAAATGGTTACTCAAACAATAAAAAAGCAATGGGTTAGAAAGCTTAATCTTCCACCCATCTCTTTCTCACTTTCTTCTTTATAATCCAACTAATAGTGCTCTTTACAAACTAGTGCAGTGAGTCTCAAACTTACTTGATTGTGCCCCCCCCTTTTTTGTGTCTGTAGTAGTTTACGATCCCCCTCCTTGCACACAACTACATAAACCCATATATGCGGTGGCAGTGCTTCAGTTGAATCTGTTTCAGCTTCTTTGTTTTCAACTGAGTTGTTGTTTTTTCTGAGCCAACAATCCATTGTAATAAGAGCAAAAGCAAAACTGTGATTGTGGTCCATGCTTAAAATTAAATGTGCACAACTCATCGTAGCAAATGGATTAATGTACAGATGGCAACGAAGGCAGCAGATGACCAAAGTCCACAGGTAAGTCAAAAACATGGAGACCTGGGAGAAGGGTCGGGGGGAGCATGGGCTGTTATAGCAGGGATAAAGGAGATACAAAGCAGAACTGGAGGGGGTGGGAATCAAATCAGTATCTTAGATGTCTGTATACTAATGTGATAAGTATGGGGAATAAGCAGGAAGAACTTGAAATGCTTGTAAATAAACACAACTATTGCATAGTCGGCATCACAGAGACTTAGTGGGATAATACACATGACTGAAATATTGGTATAGAAGAGTACAGCTTGCTCAGGAAGGACAGGAAGTGAAAAAGGGAAAATATAGGCTTGGTCTACACTTACCCCCCAAGTCGAAGTAAGGTACGCAAATTCAGCTACGTGAATAACGTAGCTGAATTCGACATACCTTACTTCGAACTTACCGCGGTTCAGACGCAGTCCACACGCGGCAGGCAGGCTCCCCGTCGACTCCGCGGTACTCCTCTCGTTGAGCTGGAGTACCGCAGTCGACGGGGATTACTTCCTGGTTCGATTTATCGCGTCCAGACCAGACGCGATAAATCGAACTCGGAACTTCGATCCCCAGCCGCCGAACTAGCGCGGCAGTGTAGACCAGCCCATATACACTTGGACTGAGGTTGAGATGGAAATAGGAAACAGACTTGTTGAATGTCTCTGGGTAAGGAAAAAAGGTGTAAAAAACAAGGGTGATGTCATGTTTGGGGGGCTACTAGAGACCACCTAACCAGGAAGAAGAGGTGGATGAGGCTTTTTTTAAACAACTAACAAAATCATCCAAAGCACAGGACTTGATGGTGGGGGTGGTACTTCAACTACTCAGATATCTGTTTGGAAAATAACACAGCAGGGCACAGGTTATCCAACAAGTTCTTGGAATGTTTTGGAGACAATTTTCTTTTATTTCAGAAGGTGGAGAAAGCTACTAGGAGAGATGTTCTAGATTTGATTTTGACAAATAGGGAGGAACTGGTTGAGAATTTGAAAGTGGAAGGCAGCTTGGGTGAAAGTGATCATGAAATGGTAGAGTTCATGTTTATAAGGAATGATAGGAGGGAGAACAGCAAAATAAAGAAAACGGATTTCAAGAAGGCAGACTTTAGGAAACTCAGGGAGTTGGTAGGTAAGATCCCATGGGAAGCAAGTCTAAAGAGAAAAAGAATTGAAGACAGTTGGCAGTTTTTCAAAAAGACATTGTTAAAGGCACAAGAGCAAACTATTCCATTGCGTAGGAAAGATCAGAAGTATGGCAAGAGACCACCTTGGCTTAACCAGGAGGTCTTCAATGATGTAAAACTCCAAAAAGAGTCCTACAGAAAGTTGAAACTAAGTCAAATTACAAAGGATGAATATAAACAAATAACACAAGTATGTTGGGACAAAATTAGAAAGGCTGTCATAACCATACAGCTAAGCGTAGCCTAGAATTCCTCCTTACCTGTAAGGGGTTAAGAAGCTCAAATAACCTGACCAAAAGGACCAATGGGGAAAGAAGATACTTTCAAATCTTGGGGGTAGGGTGGGGTGAGGTGAGGGGGATGACTTTGTGTGTGTTCTCCGGGAAGGCAGAGAAGGCAGAAAAGCATCAGGGTCTGTGATCACTTCGTAACCAATTGGTGAGGAAAGGGGTGTAAGGGCTTGGGGGGATATTTTGGGGGAACAGGAACTCCAAGTGGTCCTTTCCCTGATTCTTTGTTAATCACTCGGTGGTGGCAGCATACCATTCCAAGACAAAAATGAAGTGTGCCTTGGGGAAGTTTTTATCTAAGCTGGTAGAAATAAGCTTAGGGGGTCTTTCATGTGGATCCCCACATCTGTACCCCAGAGTTCAGAGTAGGGAAGGAACCCTAACAAAGGCCAATGCACAAAATGAGATCAAAGTAGCTAGACACATAAACGGTAACAAGAAAACATTCTACAAATACATTAGAAGGAAGAGGAAGACCAAGGACAGGGTAGGCCCATTGCCTAGGGTGTGGGGGGGAACAATAACAGAAAATGTGGAAATGGCAGAGGTGCTTAATGACTTATTTGTTTCGGTTTTCACCAAGAAGGTTGGTGGTGATTGGATGTCTAACATAGTGAATGCCAGTGAAAATGAGGTAGGATCAGAGGCTAAAAAAGATAAAGAACATGTTAAAAGTTACTTAGACAAGTTAGATATCATCAAGCCATCAGGTCCTGATGAAATGCATCCTAGAATACTCAATGAGCTGACTGAGGAGGTATCTGAAGCATTAGCGATTATCTTTGAAAAGTCATGGAAAACAGGAGAGATTCCAGAAGACTGGAAAAGGGCAAATATAGTTCTAATCTATAAAAAAGGAACTAAGGACAACCCAGGGAATTACAGACCAGTCATCTTAACTTCTGTACCCAGAAAGATAATGGAGCAAATAATTTAGCCATCAATTTGAAAACACCTGGAAGATAATAAGGTGATAAGTAACAGTCAGCATCATTGTATAAAACCAACCTAATAGCTTTCTTTGACAGGGTAACAAGCCATATGGAGAGGGGGAAGCATTAGAATTGTTATATCTTGACATTAGTAAGCCTTTTGATACTGTCGCACATGACCTTCTCATAAACAAACTAGGGAAATACAACCTAGATGGAGCTACAATAAGAGGGATCGGCAACCTTTGGCATGCAGCCTGTCAGGGAAATCTGCTGGCGGGCCGGAACAGTTTGTTTACCTGCAGTGTCCACAGGTTCAGCCAATCTCAGCTCCCACTGGCCGTGGTTTGCCGTTCCAGGCCAATGGGGGCTGAGTGAAGTGACGCGGGACAAGTGATGTGCTGGCCGCCGCTTCCCACAGCCTCCATTGGCCTGGAACAGCAAACCGCAGCCAGTGGGAACTGCAGTTGGCCGAACCTGTGGACAAGCAGGTAAACAAACCGTCCCAGCCCACCAGCGGATTCCCCTGATGGGACGTGTGCCACAGGTTGCTGATCCCTTTACTATAATATGGATACATAACTGGTTGGAAAATCGTTTCCAGAAAGTAGTTATCAGTGGTTCACAGTCAAGCTGGAAGGGCATATTGAGTGGGGTCCCTCCGAGATCTGTTCTGAGTGTGATTCAGAGTTCAATATCTGCATCAATGATTTAGACAATGGCAACCCCTCCCAGTTTGTGGATGATACCAAGCTGGGAGGATCTGCAAGTGCTTTGAAGGATAGGATTAAAATTCAAAATGATCTGGAGAAATGGTCAGAAGTAAATAGGATGAAATTCAATAAGGACAAATGGAAAGTACTCCACTTAGGAAGGATCAATCAGTTGCACACATACAGAATGGGAAATGACTGCCTAGGAAGGCGTACCATGGACAGGGATCTGGGGGTCATAGTGGACCACAAGCTAAATATGAGTCAAGAGTGTAACACTGTTGCAAAAAAATCATTCTGGGATGTATTAGCAGGAGTGTTGTAAGCAAGACATGAGAAGTAATTCTTCCGCTCTACTCTGCGCTGATTAGGCCCCAACTGGAGTATTTTGTCCAGTTCTGGGAGCCACATTTCAGGAAAGCTGTGGACAAATTGGAGAAAGTCCAGAGAAGAGCAACAAAAGTGATTAAAGGTCTAGAAAATATGACCTATGATGGAAGATTGAAAAAACTGAGTTTGAGAGAAGACTGAGAGGGGACATGATAACATGCTTGAAATACATAAAAGGTTGTTGCAAGGAGGAGGGAGAAAATTGTTCTTCTTAACCTCTGAGAATAGGAGAAGAAGCAATGGGCTTAAATTGTAGCAAGGGAAGTTTAGATTGGACAATAGGAAAAACTTCCTGTCAGGGTGGCTAAGCACTGGAATAAATTGCGTAGGGAAGTTATGGAATCATTGGAGAGTTTTAAGAGCAGGTTAGACTAACACCTGTCAGGAATAGTCTAGATCAGTGGTTCCCAAACTTGTTCCGCCACTTGTGCAGGAAAAGCCCCTAGCGGGCCGGGCCGGTTTGTTTACTAGCCACGTCCACAGGTTCGGCCGATCGCGGCTCCAAGTGGTTCGCTGCTGCAGGCCAATGGGAGCTACTGGAAGCGGCGTGGGCCGAGGGACGTACTGGCTGCCGCTTCCAGCAGCTCCCATTGGCCTGGAACAGCGAACTGCAGCCACTGGGAAGTGAAGGGGACTGGACTAGATGACCTCTTGAGGTCCCTTCCAGTCGTATGATTCTATGATTCTATAACTTTGAATAATGCTATGCAAGTGTAACAAAAATCCATCAAAATGCACAGCGCCATCTCAGGACCTGATATGTCTGCAGGAATAAACGTTGCTAGTTATTCATTGCTGGGGTAAAATGTGTGCAGAACATTTCCCCCCCTAAAACTTCTCATGCTCCCCCTCAGAATACATTCCACGCCCCCCTCAGGGAATACATTCCGTGCTCCCCTCCGGGGGCCCACCCAGCCCTGTTTGAGAACCTCTGAACTAGTGTACTGTGCCACTTACTATAAATAGTGAAGGAAGGGGAGAATGATTTTGTTGTTATGTTACTGAACTAAGACTGAAGCAATTTGGGTTTGATTTATGGCTCAGCTACAAACTTCTTGTGTGACCTTTGGCAAATCCCTTAATCCTTTTTGTGCCTCAGATGCCAATCTGATTACCCAGCTCTATCTAATTCTTTACTTAAAGAAATAAATTTATACCTCTTGCTGGAAAGCAGCATTGCAGCCCCAGTGCAATATTTCTATCACATTATATTAAAGCATATGTTAAAATTATCTAAAGCATGGCTTAATGAAAAAGTTTCTATTCACCTGGGTATAATGCTTAAATTATCCAAAAGTAGCAACTTTGTTTTAAAAAGTCATAAAATGGATATAGTACATAATCTGCAATATACCAAATTAGGGTGAATAAATTTAACAGCCCAATTTAAATATCAGTATGCAAATAATCAGGTACCATCACTCATGGGAAGTTATACTAGGAGCAGCTTGCAGAAAATAAAAACAGTAATGAGTACACATTATCTCTCAATAATTGAGAGTTTAAGGTAGGTTATCTGTGAATAAATATGGTCCACTAGAGAAGAATTTCACCTACTTTCCCATCATTGCTTCTCATTGGCACTGTAGCTCACTTCTCTTGGTATTGCAGACATCCAATGATATGAATGTCCCTTGACCACCCAGCGCCAGGTCCAGGCACCAGCTGACCAAGCACGTGCTTGGGATGGCACCTTAGGCAGCCAATGTTGGGATGGCGGGGGGCGCTTGCCGTGTTTTTTGTTTTTGTTTTTTTTTTGTTCGTCGGGGCGGCGCTCGAGGGTTTTTTTTGTTTGTTTGTTTTTGTTTCGGCTGGGCAGTGTGGGGGGTGTTTCGGCGGCGCTGGGGGGAGGGGCGGGAGCTTTGGCGGCGTGGCGTGGCGCTCCGGGGGTTTGGGCGGCTTGGCGTGGCACTCGGGGGCGGGGGGGGGGGGGGTTACGGCGTCGGTGCTCTTCTTTTTTGCCTGGGGCGGCAAAAAAGTTAGAGCCAGCCCTGTGACCACCTGCTGGTGTCCAACACCATGTGTCAGCACATCAGCCAGGCATAGTGCTGGCTGATTCCTTATTCCCATAGTACTCACTCGTTACTGGGAGCCCAAGGCTCCCATGATCAGTGCGTGTGTTTGAACCTTGTAATCCCTGGATCTCAAGGTGTCAGCCAGGGGTACACAATACTCCACTTTTCAAGCTCCGACATCGGGGAAGACCAGGGTTCTGTTCTCAAAAGGAACTTTGCCATCCACCATGATGACCCTCTTCTGTTCCTCATTTTTATTGACAATGTCTAGTCACAGCTGACTCTCTTTTCCAGGGACAGTGGAGTTCATGGCAACCTTCTCCATGGGTGGTAGGATAGCCTTGATTAAGCAGTCTTGGATGGTGTTGTGGTGCAGCCTCACATGACAGAGTGGGGTGTGCAGCTGCAGAAGACATGGGGTAGCATCTCATTAGCACAGTCACACTTTCTGCATTGCTTGTCCCAATTCCTGTAGCGGATGGCTCCATTCAGTGAGACACAATCGAGCCAGGCCCTGTGTATGAATCTCCAGACAGCAAATCAGGTGAGTATGCCCCTGGAGAAGAAGTGGGCATCCCATTGCATGTCACCTCAAAAGCCTTGCCCTGGTCACACTTCCGTCTCAGGTTTTCCACTTATTGCCAATGGACAGCATCTTTCACTGTACTCTTGAGTATGGTCCTTGCTCTTGGAGTAATGATTGTATGCTCAGTGTTCTTGACCTGTGCCATCAGGACTCCCAGCTCCTGACATTCTTCAGACCACATCCATTGGCAGCTGATACACTTCTCCAGCCATCATGTAGCATTGCAGGGATGAGTCCAAAGTGAAGCAAAGTCTCACCCATCTCTTCCAAATTCACCTTCAGGGAGCTGCTCAGGTAGGTGGCAATATCTTGGCTGGAAGGGATCCTGGTGATTCGCTTCCTGATTACGTCATGCACAGCACTCACCACAATGTTCCTCACCATAGCATTCAGGCATGTCAAAAGACAGAATGTGTGAGTGATAGCCACAATGTCACACAGATCACCCATTCAAAGGACGTTGGCACCACCCTGTGTGTGTGAGATGTACAACAGTTCATTACCGGCCCCCTGAGGGAGGTACATACACTTCTTCACCAACAGCCTTTTGATGTTATCTGCCTTGTTGAGAGGAACCTTTGCCATGGCAGATCCCCTCAGGATGAATAAAATATGAGGGATCAGGACGGTATCAAGAGCCAGCAGCAAGTAGTCAATCTTGGCCTTGTCCCATAGGATGTCCACAATGGTATCCTCAGATATCTACATTTTAATAACGTCACTGTCAATACTTTGTTACAAATTCTGTTTTTTTTTTTTTTAATTTTTCATTGAAACAAAAAATTATCCAAAGTCATTTTTCAGCATGTGTCCTCACTTCAATTTGTGCAAAACATAACTTTTGCATTTCCTTACTTTTTAATGATTAAATCTGTAATTAAAAATAGTCAAAATTTTTAATCATTTTTTCAACCAAAAAGTCTTTGAATAAAATAAAAAATGTTCACAAAAAATACTTACAATTTTTTCAGCCCTATCTTCAACCTCAACATGCAATAGTTTCTTGTGTTATGTATATACATACATACTGTACATCTTTTAAAACTGTCCTATTTTTTTAATCTTGAATTTAAAATAATGCATATGGCAAGATAGTTAGAAATCTTTTAAAATGAAATATTTATAGCTTTGTTCTTGTTAAGAGTATGGCTGATTTAAGTTCGTGCTCATTAAAACACTCCATACATATTTTATTAATATTGCTAAGATGATAACATCGTTGTACTGTTTCATGTATTGTAATTATATAGATAGCTACCAAGAACAGAATGCTTAAGAATGTAATGAAGAACCAAAAGCCAGTTATTAATGGTAACTACCAAGAAAATTAAAGGATGTGAAATTATAGGAGTCGACAGAGCTAACAAGGATGTTATGTAAGTGTAAATGAAGTATCACTAAGGCTTCAGAATCCTTAAGGATATAACAAAAGAGAGAGCTCTCCACAGTAATATATAACATAGCTCTCCAGGAAAGCCTTCAAATCCTTAATCATGTGAATAAATCTTATACAAGTCAAACAGTCCAACTGACTTCAATGGGTGTGTTTGTGGGTATGATCCCACTGCATGGAGGTCAATGGGAGTTTTGCCATTGGCTTAAATGGGAGCTGAATGAAGCCCTTTGCAAGTAGGGTTTGCGGAATAGAGCTGTTGGTGATAGTACCTCTCAACTAAGATACATAAAACGTGACCCTGAGGGAATGTGTATGTGTCATGGCTGGGGAGGGGTTTCTTTCCACCACTTGATCATTGTATTTACAAGAATGTGGTTTGGAAGAACATTCTAACAGGTAGCTAGGAAAGCAGGAATGGAAAAAAGCTATACTTTGTACTTAATACCTTCCCAGTATCCACAGAGCCTATTGAAAATAGATTGGAACTGATAACTGGATATAAAGACAAAGGAAAAGAGTGGCTGCAGTCTTAATCCCTACAGCTACATTTTCTTCTTTATGTTTTCTTTTTGCCTTTATGAAAAAAACAATACGATCAGCTAGTTTGAGGTACAGAGCCATAATGATCATCATTATCCCAGTGGCTGTTCTTCCATTGCACTCAGTTCCTGACCCTTCTCCTGCAAAGGAGTTTTCCATTTTTGGAGTACAGTGGTAAATTAAAACCCTAGCCAGCGTAATCAGTGCACATTGTACATACAAAGGCTTATTATGTTAAGGCCTGTTGGCCTCCCTTTCTTTTATCTAAATGTAAACCAAATCCAAACAGCATTTCCATATGAATGTGAAATGTGTTGATCATCAAGCTGTATTTCATTTGGTAAGTAGTGTGGTCAAGTAGAATGAACACATCCACAAGATCCCAAATTTCAGTAGTTGTAATCCTAGCTGTACTAGTTACTATGAGCAGGACCCACAGGCCTACATTCAAAAAAGTTTTCAGTACCCAGATTTGATGTTTGCAAAGTGTCCAGTGTTTAAGTCTGGGCTATGTGTGTGAAAAAAGGTTTGTGCATATGCAAATATATGAGCTGCATTAACACTAGGGCCATTCTGTGTGTGCACCTCAGGAACATGCAAAAGTGTCTGTTTGCTCTTTTTTGGCCTTTGGGCCACATCCTGGGTGCGTCTTACTGTGTCTGTCTTGAAAAATTGAGATATGAATTAGAACTGGCAGGGAAATGGACAAAAAATATTGAGTTTTGGGGAAAATGTAATCTCAAATAAGGACAGAAATAAAAAAAACTTCAAAAATTGTGGAACTGGAAGGCCATAATAATTTGCTTTTGAAAGACTCTAATGTTCCTGCCATGAGAATGTTTCAGTCTTTCCAAAATTAAATGTGCTTTCTTCCATCCAGGAAAGCTAAGGAGTCCTGGCTGCCTGGTAGCCCATCAGGTGAAATGCTGGAGAGCATGGGAAACTGCAGAGCCTAGGATCTGTGAGAGCCTCGTGAGAGCCTGCCAGGTGGGCTGCCAAGAAGCTAGGTAGCCATACTGGCAAGATGTCAGGTAGCTAGGTGAGTTTCCCTCAGAAACCTGCCAGGTTTCCTTCAAAATTTCATCAAACTCAACACATTCCTTCAGATTTCAATGAAAAGATATTTTCTGATAGATGGCTTTTCTGTCAGCAAATTTCTGACCAGCTTTAATATTAACATTTACCTACTTTTCAGGGATGTAGTTGTTTTGTTTTTACATCACTCTGAAAATAGAGGGCCAGATACTCACTGCTATAAATTATCATAACTTCATTGACTTCACTAAAGCTACATTGATTTACACCACTGAGGAGATGGCTCAGAAAGTATTTTCATAAACACTAAGGGCTGGATTCACAAAAGGATTTATATACCTATCCTCCACTTTAGGTGCCTAAATCCCTAAATCAAGCCACAGTGGGATTCACCCTCCCCCCCACACACACACATACCCCTACAGAATGTGTATGTATGTGTGTGTGTGTGTGTGGGGGGGGCATTATGAATCCCACTGTGGCATGAGAGATCTTGTTTTGAATCCCGGCTCAGACACAGACTTCCAGTGTGGCTTCAGAAGTTCACTTAATCTCTGTATGCTTGAGTACCTGATCTGTACAATGAGGATAATAACGTTCACTTCAGATGACAAACTCTTCGGGGCAGGGAATGTCTTTTACTGTGTGTTTATACAGCACCTAGCATAAGGAAACTCAATTGGAACCTCTAGTGCTGTCATGACGCAAATAATAATAAATCACATTATTTGTAGTCACCTGAAGTATTTTTCAAAATATTTTTAGCCATCATATGGTGATATGCATTACAAGCCAATTGCTAGAAAATAAAGGGTAGTCAATTTATGATGGAACCATTTGTTTATGCTCTATATTCTCTACTTGCTTGTGCCCTTCTGAGGTTCCCCCACCCACCTCCACATGCCCATTATTACAGTATGGACCATTTTGCTGATATGGTGCAATATACTATGTTTTCATAATTTCTAAATGAATTCTCTAAACACTGTATGGCTTTAATCAGATATTGTATAGGTTATGACTGTGACCAGTAAATGTTTAGTAGCTGAATGTGGGCTCATTCCATTAAAGCAGTGATCATGCTCCACACACATTGACTTAAGTATGGGTAGAATACTCTTCAGCACCTCATAAGAGGCACTCAGCACCTCACTGGATTGTGCCTAATATTTCTGATAGTAGCAATACAAACTCTAAAGTAAGAGAAAATGTACTTAAGAATTCACAATAGCTACAGACAGCAGAACACTATTTATATGTCAGGGAGAAGGTATTAGTTAAGGGACATTGAATCTGCAACTCTTGAAAAAATAAAACCCAGAGTCATTCCAAACAGTTTAAACATCATGGTCCAATGTATAATGAACTGTGAAACATCTGAATGATACGGCTAGGTGTACATTTCTTCCTAAGGCACAGATCAAACCATTTGTGCTCTTCTAATCATCTGAATGCTAGCTTTGTGTTGTGTGGCTTAGCAAAATGAGAGCCATAATACAGTATGAAAGCTTTGGTATCCTAGTGAGTTTTGAGCTGCAGAGCTAAGAATTTACAGGTGGTAATGAAAGCATAATGTGAAAAAGGTAAACAATGAATATCTACAAAATGGAGAGAGAAAATGATCAATAATATATGTATCTGCCAAAGGAGAGAGAAAAGTAATTGTTAGTGGCAGATATGTAAGATTATGAGGTTGCAGACAAGGATAATTGAAGATATTTGTGATAAAATAGATAATGAAATTTCCCAAGGTCATTGCCCTGCTTTTAAGATGGATATAGGTTCTCTGGACAATTGGACAAGTCAAAGAAAAGCTGATTTTCCAGACCACACATACTCTTTTATGGTTTAGATATTGATTAACCAAAGCAGAATTTCATGTTGTTTTTTCCACAGCAGTTTTTTAAGATACACTACTGCTTTTCTCCCTAGGTACTGTTGGGATCCATCTTTCTCCTCCAGAAGATTTTGTCACATCTCCAATATTTCCTGTATTTCACATTGTTCACTCTGCAGTCTCCCTTTCCTTCTCTAATCTCCCTCACCTGCATGAAAACTGTATCATCTGTTTACAATGCTATATAGGTATGTATGTTTGAGAAACTGGTATACCCAGAGCATTTGTCACAGCCCTCTCTGAGAGGAATGGGTCTGAGGTTTCCAAACTAGGGTTATCCTCGATTGAAAGATTTCCTGCAGTGTCCTGATGCTGCGTAGTCATCATATTCAAATGCAACTTTAATCCTACTACTTCTCATCATCACTATAAAAAGAGAATGGTCCCTTCTTTTGGTTTCAGTAACCTATTTGTCATTACTCAGACCTGTTTCAGAAAATAAAATCAACCTGAAGTGTTAACTGAGTCACCCAAAAAACCTACCAGGAGAAGATGGGCTAATGCTGTGACAATTCTGATCATCCTATCTCGGAGGCCAGAGTAGATCATTATTGGCAACCTCTTCTCTGCTTAGAGAACTGTCCTTTGCCAGGCTTGTGCAAGCCAGTGTGTGAATATACAAGTAGCCTGCTGCACAGTAACTGTCCATGTGGACCCTGCTACCACACACTAAAAGTTCCCTAGAGCATAGTGAGGTAGGTTAACCTTTATTACACACTATGTCCACATAGAAAGTTAGTGTGCAACATGCTAGTGTGCTGTAGATTTGTACTCCAGCTTGTTGTGCACTGTCTGACCATGTAGACCAGCCCTTAGTTTTTCCTTTAATGGCATTGTAGATTTTATCGTAAATGAACCTACTTAAAACAATTTTCATGTACTCACTGGGCAGAAGATTAACTTTTAATATTCAAATTCAGTTATATAATAGGTGGGACACAGTGACTACTTGATAAGAATACTCCACAACAGTTTACTACATGCAGTGAGGAAACATACTAAATAACAACCTGTGATAGAGCTCCCTTCAAGCCTCCACTGCAGCTCCAAAGAAAAGGTGGGAGAAGAAAGAAAATGTCCCCCACAGAGATCACAGAATTAATGTGCCTGAGTGCTATGGCATGCTCTGTTTTATATATCAGGAAGCATTATGCTGTAGGACCAGGCAGAGTGTGGGGGATGTTTATTAATCCAAGGTATACATGACAGCCTAGTGTCCCTGTGTCTGGAGGAAGGGTAAATTTCTTGGGTTTTCTGTGTAGTATTCATGCAAACTTTTAGAATATTTTATATATTACACACACATGCACAGACACATTAAAACAACATTTTAAAGGTTGCAAGTTAAATTCTCAGAAGTTGGGAAATGCCAGAAGTAATGCATCCCCATGCATACACATTATGATACAGGTTTTAATAATATGATCAGATACTACTTTTTCCACAGCATCCCTGTCCCATTCAATGCATAGAATGGACCTGCGTTGGGAATGAATAAGGATTTTCGAATCCCTGCTACAAAGCGTAGGAGTGAAGAGCTTTTCAAAGAAAAGATCAGCAGGATTGTTTAACATGAGCAAAACAATATGTATTTCCCTAGCCTCATTCTTGTAAATGGCTGGACAGTTTAGCTGACATTTTCAAAAAAAAAAAAAAAAAAAGTTGAGCCTGAAGCACTTGGAAAATTTCAGCTCAAATGGTTAAAGCTTGGCAAAGTTATAAGCAACTGAAAATAACGTCTTATAATGGGAAGTGTCTGGCAAACCTGATAAGAGATGGAGCTGCTGCTGTCCCTGTGTGACATTACCCAGGATACAAGCTGGATTATTGAACAGCTATGTCCCCTCTATTCTCCACCCTGTGGTGCATTTTACACTGCTTTGCTGTCAGAGTTTCCACTCCCTGGTCTACTCACACACAATCTCCAGCATATAAATTACTCCCAGCTATATTGTCAGGGTGCTGTCAGAAGCCACTCTTGAATACACTGCAGATTCCCAGTCCCAGACTTTTCCCAGCAAATTCCCAGTCCCAGACTTTTCCCCGGAAATATGCATTTTGTACCCCCCAGCTCTCTTCTGGACAACAAAAGCTCATATAAACTGCATCATTTTATTAATAGTAAATGATATGCACAAATCCTGTTATCTCAAATGATGTTTCCCAAACACTTAAATCCAATCACACTGGTTTAGATAAAACAAGAAAAGAAGTTTATTATCAACAGAAAGATAGATTTTAAGTCATTACAAGTCATGCGGCTTAAAAGTCAGAATTTGGTTACAAAGAAATAAAAGGGAAAATGCAACTAATACCTAACTTAACAAGCTAAAAGAATTCAAAGCAAACGTTTCTCTCATCACATGCTTCAGCAACTTTACTGGCTGAATTCCTATCAGCTAGGACCCCTCCTCAGTCCAGTGATGCTTCCCATGTCCTTCAGGTGTTATTGATGCTATGAGAAGAGATGAAGGGAGAGATATTTTGGAGCATCTGTTCCTCTTTCTTATAGTTCTCTTTTTCTTTGAAAATCATATACAGCTGAGGATCAGGAGACATAGAGTCTGTGGGGATGGGAACCTCCAGCTATTTCTTTGCCAAGATGTACATTTCTCACTCAGACTTTTTTTCATGCAGAAGAATGGCCACTTAGCTAGGTGACAGTCCATTTGATTTTGTTGATACCTGACTTAGGTGTCAGTTTGCCTTTTGTTTTTTGAGAATATGGTGTGTGGCTGCTTTCCCAGATTTGGAATATGTCTTTGTAAACTCATAAAGTAGAATTTTATAACTTTACATGCAGTCTTGCCACACATATTTTACCAGGACAATAATGATCAGCAATTATGAGTTTTCAAATTATACTTTACAGGGCATAATTTGTACAAAATCCATTGTAGTTTTATAAAAAGGGTGAACCTAGGGATACAGACTGCCACACCCTGCCTATGAGATATCCTTTATGTATAATTCATGTAGCATATATGAATACAGGGCCCTTTGCCTATAGTTATCTGTGACACACTTTCTGGTGTTTTAAGTGTTCACTGTTGACCTAACTTTGTTCCCAATGGTGCAACTCCCAATGGCTTTGATGGAAGCAGAGTTATGTCAATGCTGAGCATTTGTGAATATCCCACCTTTAACCAAACATAATTTGATTCTAGGAAGTCATTCTACTTCAGAGTCCCATATAAACCATAGCAAGACTTTTCTTTTACAGCACTTTCTGTTTGGTTTGCAATATCTTAATCCTATAAACCATTTTTTCTCAAACTTTTCAGGTGGAAACCTCTTATTTGCAGTCCAATATTTTCATAACTATTTTAATAAGTAGTTTTTTAAAAGTATATTAGGAACAAAAAGAATACTAACAATTGTACTGTTCCATTCCTAGATGGGAACAATAGAATTATCAATAATAATGCAGAAAAGGCAGAAGTTTTCAATAAATATTTCTGTTCAGTATTTGGGAGAAAAAACAGATGAAGTCGTCATATCTTATGAAACACTCTTTCCATTCCACGAGTATCTCAGGAGGATGTGAAAGAGGAACTAAAACAATTAGATATTTTTAAATCTGCCGGCCCAGAAAACTTGCATCCAAGAGTTATAAAACAGCTAGCTGAGGAGCTCTCTGGACCATTAATGTTGATTTTCAACAAGTCTTGGAACATCAGAGTAGTTCCAGAAGACTGGAATAAAGCTAATGTTGTATGAATATTTAAAAAGTGTAAACAGGATGACCTCTTTATTTGGCACTGGTGTAAATGCATATATGCACTGTATGTAAAGGAGAGTGGTATAATAAAGGAAAATACAGGCTGTTACAGCAAGAAGCAATATTAGAGTTGCCTGCATATTATTATTGTTTAACTGATCACATAAAATTATGCATGGTTAACAATCATTTCTGCAGCTCTAACACCCTTTGCTATATAAACAGAAACAGACAAATAAGTTTCTCAGGAGGATTCTGTTGCCAAAAACTGAGAAAAAGTTTTCTTTTTATTAAAAAATATAACAACATGTTAAATGGCAGACCAGAATAGGAAGTCATGACCGCTGGCAGCACACTGTCACTCATCTTCCTCTAGTGAATTAATTTGCCATGAACATTAGAAATATCATCCTTCATGTCAGAAGCAAAGCCGTTAGATTTGTATCCAGAGGATGAAAGGGAATTAAAGAGGCATCTAGGAACTCTCATACTATAGTAATTATATTCTTCAGTGACTGAGTTGCTTGGAATTCTAACTCATCTGTTGTTTAAACTGAAGGACATCTGTCTATTAAATGTGATTCCTCCATGTGTGTGTGGTTGTTGTTGTTTTTTTCAAAATGCCAACAGATGGAGAGGAAACCAAATTGGGAAGAGATTGGATTTTGTGACAGAAAAGATAAGGGATCATTTCAATATAGAGAGGTGGACAGAGAGACAGACAACATCATAGGTAGATGTAGAGAGAGAAAAACACAGAGAGAATTTAATTTTGTTATTTATATTTATATTTGTATCTATACACAATGTTTTTACCTTCAAATTTTTTTTATTTAAACAAATGCATCTTTAGACAGCAGAAAAAAGCAGGGTCAGAGGTGAAAGTACAGCTGCCAGGTTTCTGGCTTTTGACTGGAACACCCAGTCGAAAAGGGACCCCGGTGGCTCTGGTCAGCACTGCTGACCAGGCCGTTAACGGTCCGATTGGCTCTATGTGGCTCCAGGAAGTGGCGACATGTCCCTCGGTTCCTAGGTGGAGGGTGGTCATGGGGGCTCCATGCACTGCCCCCCCCCACTGATTACCGGCTCTGCAGCTCCCATTGGCTGGGAACCGTGGCCAAAGGGAGCTGCGGAGGCTGCACCTGCAATTGGAGGCAGCGCGCAGAGCCACCTAGTTGTGCCTATGCCTAGGAGCCGAGGGACATGTCACTGCTTCCAGGGAGCCACCCAAGGTAAGCACCAGCCACAGCCTGCAACCCGCACCCCCTCCTGCGCTCCAACCCCCTGCCCCAGCCCAAACAAATTAACCTGCCCAATAGAAAAAGTTAAACTACTTGATTTTGAAATTGAAAAATTATCTTTCATTTTTGATATTGGCATGGATCTTGGTATAACAAAAGATGAATTGCTTCTGTAAAAAATTGCACTGCCAGTTAGTCCTCATTATTTCTTGTCTATTTCTCAGTTTGGAATATATACCTGTTTAACGAGCCCTGAGAAAATACACCGTTTACTCAGTTTTGTGAATGAGCAGGGGGGAAAAAACAGTATTTACCTTATTTTTGTTTTAATCAAAAAGGTAACTAATTTAAAAATACATCTTCATTATAGTTTAAAGGGCCTTTCCTAGGTACTCTAAAGCTTTGATTGTTATCTCTTGTAATTTTGGTGGCCTAGGGAGTGGAGTGACAATAACCATTTTTATTTTTGATGGAAATCTTCATGAAAAACTTTCATTTAATACAAGTGCATTTCCTAATTAAATTAAATTAAATTAAATTTATATTTTTGTGAACTGGCTGTTTTTGCATTAAATGCTTATAAAATTTGGATCCTCAAATATATATTTTATACTGTAAAAAATTGTTAAAATTTGTGATAATTTTACTCTGAAATGGGTTCACTTTTGCTTGCAGGTGAGTGTGGGGAGGTGGATTTCCTTCTCTGAACCTGACAGTATAAATAGGAGACTGGAAAAAGTGAGAGAGCACCCCTTGTGGTTTCTCTGTAGTTATAGCAAGTCTAGCGTACTGTTCTATTGTGCTCGGTTATTGGTAATGAAGTCACAGTTTCAATAAAGTCTACAGATGCCAATGTAATCCAAGGTGTTTGCAAAGGAACAAGAGCTATGAATGGAGAGGACAGGAGGTCTGGAAAGTAGCTCTTTGAGCCTGGTCCACTGAGGCTCAGTGAATGTGGCAGCAATTAAGAGGCCGCTGCTCTCGCTCTGGAGCTGCAAGGCCTCACTGAGGTAACCACTGCTCTGCAGCAGGAAGACAAACCCCATCGGCAGCAGAAATAGGTGATACCATGAAATAGCACTCAGCTCTGTGGTAGGGTGATGGTCCTCAGCTGACTGTGTCTAACCAGGCATAAACCCATCTCCTCCTCTTCTGCACTACAATTGCCAATTGTGAAGTAGCTTATGTTCATTAACACGAGGTAACACAATTGTAAATTGTAGTGAAGTCAAAGAACAAATGTTTATTCCTCGTTAACACTACAATTTACAGTTGTGTTCATTACCATGTTCTGATAAAGACAGATTACAACATGATTATACTGTAATGTAGACAAAGCTCCAGGCTTCAGCTACCTCTTTTGATATGTAGTGTAGAACAAGCAGCAGGCAAGATGTAGGATGAGTGAGCGATGGTCCAGGTAAAAGCATCAAGCAACCCAGATCTAGCCTACAGGACATAGGGAGTTGATAGAAAATAATATGTATAAATATTGATCTGAGGCAATTAGATTACATAAAGTTGCTCAATGAACTTGCATTATATCATACTGAAAAGTTTGTAATGCTTAGCAGCCTCAGACAACATCCTGATTAACAATTTCCATAGTCATTCAATAGAGATTGACTGACACAGATTGAAAACTTTTGAACATTATTGTCCATAAGGCACACACTCTAAGCACACACCATTTATGCACAGGAGACTCTGCGTTTTGCATAGCTCTGTGTTTTGCTTTAAGTTTTTATACTGATTATCAGTCCAGCTTCTCACAGACTACAGGGGACATTGATTATAGTACGTATTGGCTGCAGGCTTCACTGTCTCGATGGAGGTCCTCCCAGTGCTGACAGAGATCGAGTTTTTTTTCGTGGTAACCTGATAGGGATGCTATGATGATTAATTCGTTAATGTGTGTGAAGTGCTTTAAGATGAAAAGTTCTATATAAGTACTAAGTATCATAAGGAAAAGGTATGTGAGGGGAATAAGGGTGTGAGCCTGGGAGCTAAATACAGCTTCAAATACTTCCTTTTTACTAGTAAAAAAAGAGACACTTTAATTCTTTCCAAGTTGAATATAATCTGGTTTCCAGAAAAGTAAGAAAAGATTTACACCACCAACCTACTCCCCTTGAACCTGATGTAAGCTTATATATATATATGTTTTCTCTCAGTGCTTTCCCTCTAATTAAGAAAAAATACTGTGGATCCCATTGTTTAAAGGGCTCAAGCAACTGCCTAACTATGAACTTATAATAAAGAGAAAACACTGCTCACTTAGGGTATGTCTACACCCAGCCGCTAGTTCGGCGGCTGGGAATCGAAGTTCTGGGTTCGACTTATCGCGTCCTGTCTGGACGCGATAAGTCGAACCAGGAAGTGATTACCGTCGACTGTGGTACTCCAGCTAGACGAGAGGAGTACCGCGGCGTCAACGAGGGAGCCTGCCTGCCGCATGTGGACCGAGGTAAGTTCGAACTAAGGTACTTGGACTTCAGCTACATTATTCACGTAGCTGAAGTTGCGTACCTTAGTTCGAATTGGGGGGTAAGTGTAGACCAAGCCTTAGATGATTTCCTTCTGGCATTTTAAAAGGAGGAAAAACACTGGCCACATGCTGCAAGGATGAATGGAGAGAACAGTCTATTAGGAACAACTTTGAAAGCACCACCATTGCAACTGGAGTATCTGCATGGGTGTCTCATGCTGTGACTGAAGTTTATGAATGTACAGAATTCAAAACTTAGAATGATCATGAGTAAGGAACATAAACATTGATGTTTGATCAATGGCTCTAGTCTGCTAAGAAGTACAGGGGACAACTGGGGACAGTTTTTGGCCCACAGTTTAGAACTAAACAAGGTTTGTACTTTTTAGACTAGATTGGAGCAAGTGCTGCATGCCTGTACAAAAGAAAGGAAAGAGTTCAAGAAGCCCTCCCCACCTTGAACACATGCCCCAGGGGCATCCACAGTCTCAGGCCTTGTGCTCCCAGCACACAAAATTCTAAGTTGAATAGTGCTGGACACCCCTTCCTCTCCAAAGGGAGGAGCCTAGACCTTACTGCTATTCTGCTCCAGCCAATACAGCTGTGCTAAAATAGGATGTCCATGCTACAGCCATTCAAAGGGCATCACAACCCTATTCAGAGCTCCTGCAGACATTCTGCCTCAGGCATTGCTGGGGACCGCCACTGGGGCCATCCCCCACAAATCAGATTGTAGCCGTAAAAAATATCTTGAGTAATAGGCACAGCTTAGCTGACCTGTAAGTATTATCACAATATAAATGTAATGATAATAATAATTAATAATAAAGAATTAATGCATAATAAATGGAGCAAATAGGATTCATAGGATTCATAGAAAAAAATCTCTGGAATTGATCATGCTCTGTCCTCATTTCCTCCTTATCCATTGTTAGGTTCTAATTCCTCAGTGGTATGTTTGAGACAGTATTGCAAGGTGCTGATCATAGATCTATATCTATATCTATATATGTCCTAAATGCACTTGAAAATCATCAGTCTTCATATTGTGCCAGTTCATACTAATTTCATTCCCGAAAGGAAAAGGAGATCCTATTCATCTTGGTGACACTGACAACCTCTCCCACCTCTCCAGAAAAGATACAGCATACAAAACAGATAGCAATGGGGGGAGTGAAGGTATGTTGAATATTCAGTTTCTAAATGCTTTCAATATACATCAAACTTGTGCAGTGTTTGTTTTAATATGGTAAAAAAAAAACACCTGTCAGTAGTACTATAAATGGTTTGAAATGACACTTCTAATTTGTTCACAAGAGACAGCAAGAAGACTATCACACTGCATATTGCTGAGCTAGGTGATAAATATATTGAGTTTTTAATTGGGTTACTTGTAGTGCCTCTGCTAAATTCACATTTATAAAATAATGGTGTGCTTGAGCTAGTGTGGTCTTAATGATAAAAGAGCCACCTTTCAAAACACTGACCAGAGGATTAGATTGCCTTTTCAAATGTATCCCTT
The DNA here is from genome assembly GCF_002925995.2 of Terrapene triunguis. Taxonomy (NCBI): domain Eukaryota; kingdom Metazoa; phylum Chordata; order Testudines; family Emydidae; genus Terrapene; species Terrapene triunguis. The sequence continues at coordinate 11,516,868 of NW_020664368.1, read as the reverse complement.
TACATACGGATGACCATGTTCTCCAATTTAAGAAAGCAAGAGACCCTCAGTTAACAGATAGGTTAAATTCATCTCACAGAGTAAGCTATAATTCTTATATTATTACATGTTTTCCTAAGCATTCATTTGGTTGGGAGTCTGGAAAATGCCATTTGTTTATGAGTTAACTGGCGTTTTAAAATACTAGGGTAATTATTGCCCCTACTAACAATGTTCACATTCTAGCTTTGGTATAGTTTGTCAGATTTTATTTAATCTCTTATAATTGTGTTAATCAAAATACAATGTGTATATTCTACCCCCTGTAGAAATGTGAAGGTTGTCACACAAAGCAATGAAGTTACACTATTGTAAGATACTATGTTTTCAACTAGTAGAATGTTGCAATATTTTTATATGGGGAAAAGTAACTAAACAGCTCTGTGAAAATCAGCTCTATGTTTTTAGCATTGTCATCATCAGACAAAGAAGATAATTTGTCACTGATGTAATCAGGCAAAACTGCAATGAATCAATTTCAGAAGAGAGTTTAAATAAGTCCAAGGGAGTCTAAGATGATGTAACTTACACCTTCTTCCAGCCTCCTCATTGTGTATATTACACTAATTTAGTTTCCCTTCAACTCCCATAGAATCTCTTAAACCTACTTACCAAAGCGTAGCTGATAGCACTTAAATATTGCCTCCAAATGTGGCCCAATGGCATCAGTAAAGACATACTCAGTTAAGCCAGTACATCAAAATACCAAGAGTATGAAATGTTCATCTTCTGATACTGTAATAAAGCAAAAGGGAAAAAAAAGTAATAGAGTATTCAGTGATGCATTATGTAGTATTATAGTGATCCAGTTACAGATAATGAAAAATATCTTCTAATTACACAGCATTGTTCATCACTCATTTATTCATCTCTTCAGTCTGATAGTAATGAGTCTGGCCACAGCATGCATCCTTGAGTTATAACAGACATTTCATACTCTGGTACTTTTAATTCACCAGCTACCAAACTATGCTAATTACCAAAAGGCTTACAACACTTTATTTCTTCATGTCATCTATCAAGATTACAAGTAGTAGCAATATCTTTCTATTGTATTGAAATAATATAACTGTTTCACTGCAAATGTAATAAAGAATGTACCATGATGTGAAGACACACAATAGAGAGATATAGACCATTTAGAATAGGCATTACCATTTTATAAACCATCATGATATATATGGCTTTAACCACATGGCTTCAATTCTAATGTTAATGGGAGTTTTGTAGCTAAGAAAAGTGCCCAAAATTTCCTTTCCAAATGCTTTCTTAGTTTGTATTACCTTTTCTAGAAATTGTAAAACTGTTGACAGGCACATTTATTCCATTTGTACTAAAAGATTCCAGTCAAATGAATAAGACAGAGTCTGTCTGGGCAAAAATCACATTGGGGAAGAAAGCTACTAGAGCCTCTCCTGGGATAGTGCTTGGGGTGTGCTATAGACCAATGGTTCTCAAAGCCGGTCCGCCGCTTGTTCAGGGAAAGCCCCTGGCGGGCCGGGCCAGCACATCCCTCGGCCCGCGCCACTTCCTGCAGCCCCCATTGGCCTGGAGCGGCGAACCGCGGCCAGTGGGAGCCGCGATTGGCCGAACCTGCGGACGCAGCAGGTAAACAAACTGGCCCGGCCTGCCAGGGGCTTTCCCTGAACAAACGGCGGACCAGCTTTGAGAACCGCTGCTATAGACCACAGAGATCTGATTTGGATATGGATAGAGACCTCTTTAATGTTTTTAATGAAGTAAATACTAATGTGAATTGTGTGATCATGGGAGACTTTAACTTCCTAGATATAGACTGGAGGACAAGTGCTAGTAATAATAGGGCTCAGATTTTCCTGGATGGGATAGCTGATGGATTCCTTCACCAAGTAGTTGCTGAACCAACAAGAGGGAATGCCATTTTAGATTTGGTTTTGGTGAGTAGTGAAGACCTCATAGAAGAAATAGTTGTAGGGGAGAACCTTGGTTCGAGCGATCATGAGCTAATTTAGTTCAAACTAAATGGGGGATAAACAAAAATAGATCTGTGACTAGGGTTTTTGATTTCAAAAGGGCTAACTTTAAAAAATTATGGAAATTAGTTAGGGAAGTGGATTGGACTGAATAACTTGTCAATCTAAAGATGGAGGAGGCCTGGAATTACTTCAAGTCAAAGCTGCAGAAACTATCAGAGGCCTGCATCCCAAGAAAGGGGGAAAAGTTCATAGGCAGGAGTTGTAGACTAAGCTGGATGAGCAAATATCTCAGAGAGGTGATTAAGAAAAAGCAGAAAGCCTATAAGGAGTGGAAAATGGGCGGGATCAGCAAGAAAAGCTACCTTATTGAGGTCATAACATGTAGGGATAAAGTGAGAAAGGCCAAAAGCCATGTAGAGTTGGACATTGCAAAGGGAATTAAAACCAATAGTAAAAGGTTCTATACCCATATAAATAAGAAGAAAACAAAGAAAGAAGAAGTGAGACCACTAAACACTGAGGATGGAGTGGAGGTTAAGGATAATCTAGGCCTGGCCTAATATGTAAACAAATACTTTGCCTCAGTCTTTAATGAGGCTAATGAGGAGTTTAGGGATAATAGCAGGATGACAAATGGGAATGAGGATATGGAAGTAGATATTACCACATCCGAGGTAGAAGCCAACAGCTTAATGGGACTAAATCTTCCCAAGAATATTAAAGGAACTGGCACATGAAATTGCAAGCCCATTAGCAAGATTTTTTAATGAATCTGTAAACTCAGGGGTTGTACCATATGACTGGAGAATTGCTAACATAGTTCCTATTTTTCAGAAAGGAAAAAAAAAGTGATCCGGGTAACTATAGGCCTGTTAGTTTGACATCTGTAGTATGCAATGTCTTAGAAAAAATTTTGAAGGAGAAAACAGAGGAGGAGAAGGACCTCGGAGTATTGGTTGATCACAGGATGTTTAGCCTAACCAAAAAAAGGCTGAGGGGAGATATGATTGCTCTCTATAAATATATCAGAGGGATAAATACCAGGGAGGGAGAGGAATTATTTAAGCTCAGTACCAGTGTGGACACAAGAACAAATGGATATAAACTGGCCATCAGGAAGTTTAGACTTGAAATTAGATGAAGGTTTCTAACCATCAGAGGAGTGAAGCTCTGGAACAGCCTTCCAAGGGGAGCAATAGGGGCAAAAGACATATCTGGCTTCAAGACTAAGCTTGATACATTTATGGATGGGATGGGATGATGGGATAGCCTAATTTTGGCAATTAACTGATCTTTGACTATTAGCGATAAATATGCCCAATGGCCTGTGATGGGATGTTAGATTGCGTGCGATCTGAGTTACTACAGAGAATTCTTTCCTGGGTGTCTGGCTGGTGAGTCTTGCCCACATGCTCAGGGTTTAGCTGATTGCCATATTTGAGGTCGGGAAGGAATTTTCCTCCAGGGCAGAATGGCAGAGACCCTGGGGGGGTTTCACCTTCATCTGCAGCGTGGGGCACAGGTCACTTGCTGGAGGATTCTCTGCACCTTAAAGTCTTTAAACCATGATTTGAGGACTTCAATGGCTCAGACATAGGTTGGGGGTTTGTTGCGGGAGTGGGTGGGTGAGATTCTGTGGCTTGCATTGTGCAAGAGGTCAGACTAGATGATCATAATGGTCCCTTCTGACCTTAAAGTCTATGACTCTAAATTAATGTTGTATACATTATTCAAACCAACTCGCTGAAAATTCTCAGTCAAAAATTTTCCAACTTTGGTATCTAAAATAAGGCACTTAAATTCATATTTAAGTACCCCAATAAATGACCTGATTTTCAGAAGTACTATTTTGGGCTCCCCAAGGAAATGCACTAATACAGTTCAGAGTTGAGTGCGGTGCAAGACCCCTGTTTCTGAGGGCATACATTTCAGATAATTTCCTGGGTGTGTATTCCTCTTTTATTCATTATTTGAAATTCAGAGTGGGAATGAGTGGGTTAATACGTACTATAGTTCATACTACCAAGGGGAAAAAGTAACTTCAGTTAATCACAAATGTAACTGGAGTTCACAATTAAAAAGCTAGAGATTTTGCTTCAGCATCTCCTTCCTTTAATTTTTTATGTAAATTATCTTGTCAAACTCTCCCTAGATGGTACATTGACAAATAAAGCAAAGGAATCCTATTGTTAATTGTTTCACTGAGGAAACTGAAGTAACAGTTTGATTCTTCAAGTCTAGCAATGTTAAACATAATGTCTCTGTTAATAATAATTTGAGGGAGATTCTGAGAACTTTTAGGTATGAGGGCAACATTTTATGGAGAGTTTTCAGTATCACTGAGATGAATTTGTCTGGGATATTGCCTAAGAAAATTAAAGACATTGGTTTGGCATTAAAGTGAAGTTCTACTCTATATAAAAACAGCACTTTTCTGCTTTACTGACATGCTCCCCATGCGTATTCAGTCACTTTAAGGGCAAAAATAAGGACCAAATTGCTGTCCTAGAAACTTCCTCCTGGGGATGCGCAGCAAAATTCAAGACTGAGTTTGTTAGGCTAACAATTAAAACCCCCATAGTCCTAGCTATGACCTTGATGAATTTCATCTGGAGTTGCTGGCACACATTAATCATGTCATAGTCACTTTTTGGAGTCATATGGCTCTTTAAATATATATATACACATACACATATACATACACACATACACATATCTATATCTATACACACATATATATATATATATATATGGCTTCCATGATGTTTCCATAGACTCATACACTTTAAGGCCAGAAAGAACCATCATGATTATCTAGTCTGATCTCCTATGCAGGTCACAGAACATCAGCCACCTGCTCCTCTAATAGGCCCATAATCCTTGTATGGGTTACTGAAGCCCTCAAATCTAGATTTAAATACTTCAAGTTACAGAGATACCACCATTTACTCTAGATCAAACCAGCAAGTGACTTGTGCCGCACACATCAAAGGAATGGGAAAATCCTCCAAGGTCTCTACCAATCTGACCTGGGGGGAAATGCCTTTCCAACCCTAGATATGGCAATCAATTAGACTCAAAGCATGTGGGCAAGACCCACCAGTCAGACACTTGGGAAAGACTTTTCTATAGTAGCTCAGAGGTCTCCCCATCTAGTGTCCCATCTCCAGCCATATGCCCCTGTAGGCAATCTCATCATAAAATTATCAAGACAGTCTTGAAACAAGTTAGGTTTTTTGCCCCCACTACACCTCTTGGAAGTCTGTTCCAGAACTTCACTCCTCTGATGGTTAGAAATCTTAATTTAATGTCTAGCCTAAATTTATTGATGGCTAGTTTATATCCATTTGTTCTTGTGCCAACATTGCCCCTTAATTTAAATAACTCCTCTCCTTCCTTGGTGTCCATCCCGCTGATGTATTTAGAGAGAGCAATCATATTTCCCTTCCTTAAGTCTCCTCTCAGAAGGTAGGTTCTCCATTCTCTGCTCATTCTAATAGCCTTTTCTTCACTATTCCAGTTCGAATTCATCTTTCTTCAACAACGGAGACCAACCAGATGATGTTTCACCAGTGCCTTGTATAATGTTAATAACTCTTCCCTATCTCTAATGGAAATATATCACCAGATGCATCCTATGATTGTATTAGCCTTTTTCATGGCCACATCACATTGGTGGCTAATAGTCATCTTACCCCCAGATCTTTCTCTTCCTCTGTTGCTTCCAACTGATATGTCCCCAGCTTATAGCAAAAATTCTTCTTAGTCCCTAAGTGCATGATTTTGCACTTTGCACTATTACATTTCATCCCATTTCTATTACTCACAGTTTTCAAGGTCATCCACATATTTCTGTATGATATTCCAGTCCTCCTCCATACTGGCAATCTGCAAACCATATTCCCAACTTTGTGTCATCCACAAATTTTATTAGCACACTCCCACTTTTTGTGCTGAGGTGATTAATGGAAATGCAGAATAAGACTGGTCCCAGGACTTATCCCTAAGGAACTCCACTAATAATGTTCCTCCATATTGACAGTTCACCTTTCAGCATGACCCACAGTTGCCTCCCATTTAACCAGTTCCTTACCCAACTTTCAATTCTCATATTAAAGCACATCTTCTCCAATTTAACTAATGATTTTCCATGTGGATCAGTATCAAATGTTTTACTAAAATCCATATAGATTTAGATCTACTGTATTTCCTTAGTCTAGAAAGTCAGTTACCTTCTCAAAGAAAGAGATCAGGTTGGTCTGACACAAACTACCTTTTGGAAAACCATGTTGTACTTTATCCCAATTACCATTTACCTCTATGTTCTTAATTACTTTATCATTCAAAATGTGTTCTAAGAACTTGTGTTCTAAGGTATCTTAGATGCCTATATACAAATGCGAGAAGTATGAGTAATAAGCAGGAAGAACTGGAAGTGCTAATAAATAAATACAACTATGACATTGTTGGCATCACTGAAACTTGGTGGGATAATACACATGATTGGAATGTTGGTGTGATAATACACATGATTGGATGGATACAGCTTGCTCAGGAAGGATAGACAGGGGAAAAAGGGAGGAGGTGTTGCCTTATATATTAAAAATGTACACACTTGGACTGAGGTAGAGATGGACATAGGAGATGGAAGTGTTGAGAGTCTCTGGGTTAGGCTAAAAGGGGTAAAAAACAAGGGTGATGTCATGCTAGGAGTCTACTACAGGCCACCTAACCAGGTGGAAGAGGTGAGGCTTTTTTTAAACAACTAACAAAATCATCCAAAGCCCAAGATTTGGTGGTGATGGGGGACTTCAACTATCCAGATATATGTTGGGAAAATAACACAGCGGGGCACAGACTATCCAACAAATTCTTGGACTGCATTGCAGACAACTTTTTATTTCAGAAGGTTGAAAAAGCTACTAGGGGGGAAGCTGTTCTAGACTTGATTTTAACAAATAGGGAGGAACTCGTTGAGAATTTGAAAGTAGAAGGCAGCTTGGGTGAAAGTGATCATGAAATCATAGAGTTTGCAA
>NW_020664368.1:11504198-11504838 GCF_002925995.2 Terrapene triunguis | reverse complement strand
TATAAAAAATGGAAACTAGGACAGATTACAAAGGATGAATATAGGCAAACAACACAGGGATGCAGGGGCAAGATTAGAAAGGCAAAGGCACAAAATGAGCTCAAACTAGCTACGGGAATAAAGGGAAACAAGAAGACTTTTTATCAATACATTAGAAGCAAGAGGAAGACCAAAGACAGGGTAGGCCCACTGCTTAGTGAAGAGGGAGAAACAGTAACAGGAAACTTGGAAATGGCAGAGATGCTTAATGACTTTTTTGTTTCGGTCTTCACCGAGAAGTCTGAAGGAATGCCTAACATAGTGAATGCTAATGGGAAGGGGGTAGGTTTAGCAGATAAAATAAAAAAAGAGCAAGTTAAAAATCACTTAGAAAAGTTAGATGCCTGCAAGTCACCAGGGCCTGATGAAATGCATCCAAGAATACTCAAGGAGCTAATAGAGGAGGTATCTGAGCCTCTAGCTATTATCTTTGAAAAATCATGGGAGATGGGAGAGATTGCAGAAGACTGGAAAAGGGCAAATATAGTGCCCATCTATAAAAAGGGAAATAAAAACAACCCAGGAAACTACAGACCAGTTAGTTTAACTTCTGTGCCAGGGAAGATAATGGAGCAAGTAATTAAGGAAATCATCTGCAAAC
>NW_020664368.1:11472171-11504188 GCF_002925995.2 Terrapene triunguis | reverse complement strand
AATGGGAAGAGACTGTCTAGGAAGGAGTACGGCAGAAAGGGATCTAGGGGTTATAGTGGACCACAAGCTAAATGAGTCAACAGTGTGATGCTGTTGCAAAAAAAGCAAACATGATTCTGGGATGTATTAACAGGTGTGTTGTCAGCAAGACACGAGAAGTCATTCTTCCACTCTACTGTGCTCTGGTTAGGCCTCAGCTGGAGTATTGTGTCCAGTTCTGGGCACCGCATTTCAAGAAAGATGTGGAGAAATTGGAAAGGGTCCAGAGAAGAGCAACAAGAATGATTAAAGATCTTGAGAACATGACCTATGAAGGAAGGCTGAAAGAATTGGGTTTGTTTAGTTTGGAAAAGAGAAGACTGAGAGGGGACATGATAGCAGTTTTCAGGTATCTAAAAGGGTGTCATAAGGAGGAGGGAGAAAACTTGTTCACCTTAGCCTCTAAGGAAAGAACAAGAAGCAATGGGCTTAAACTGCAGCAAGGGAGGTCTAGGTTGGACATTAGGAAAAAGTTCCTAACTGTCAGGGTGGTTAAATACTGGAATAAATTGCCTAGGGAGGTTGTGGAATCTCCATCTCTGGAGATGTTTAAGAGTAGGTTAGATATATGTCTATCAGGGATGGTCTAGACAGTATTTGGTCCTGCCATGTGGGCAGGGGACTGGACTCGATGACCTCTCGAGGTCCCTTCCAGTCCTAGAATCTATGAATCTATGAAAAACTTGCATACAATGGACCTGTAGTTTCTACATCAGCATGCTCCCAGGACATAGCATGGCAAAGGACAGGCTCAGCATCTTGGCAGCCTGACAATAGAGAGAGAGAGAGACGGAAGATGCTAGTTTGAGTGGTAGAGGCCTCTGCCAGCTCGGGCAGTTATTGTAGCAAGTGCCTGGATGGCCACCAGCACACCTGCTCAAAGGAGGATGGTGAGAGAGAATTAGAGCAAGGATGACTGACAGTTTAAGCCCAGGGAAGTGAGCTAGCCCAACTAATGAGGAAGGTGCTCATGATAGGTCAGCTCCCTGAGAAATAATGTTGTGAGGAGATAGGAGCCATGTTGGGGAGAAAGAGAGGAGCCAGCCACTGAAGGGAGCATATGCTTTTTTGTGAGCTTGGGAGTCCCATGCCTGCATGCAGGGTCACCACTGAAAACTGGCACTTTGTGCTTGGCAAGAATATCCCTAAGCTTGTTCTGGTCCCTGTTTATGGCAGCTTTCAATTTACAGGTTTAAGCTGGACTTCCAACTAGTTAAGGAGTAGATTAGTCCTTTAGTTCTCTAGCTAAAGCAGTTATTACATGGTAAGAAATATTTCTTGCTGATAGATCCCGAGTTCCTTCCTGCTTTAACCAGTGGAGAGAGCATTCAAAAGGGAGTAGGTCAGTTCAGTCTGGGCTGAGGAGGAGAGTGGTTGTGTGCAGCAGCCTCCTGCCAGGAAGCTGCCAGGATTCCAAGCCACTGGGGTCAAGCCTCCTAGCTGCCTCACAGGAAGCCAGTTGACTGTGGAAACCAAAGGGATGACTTTCTGTTGCCTGCAAGGAGCTTCTGCAGATGAAGCACAGGGAACACAAGAGGGACCCAGTGTCAAAGCCCAGAGATTACGCTGGAAAGGACTGGGTTGAAGGTAGGAAATAACCCAGGGAACATGCTCGGGGGTATTGGGACCTGAACCTTGTGTCATGATATTTTGTTTTGAAAGGCCCTAGGTCAGAACCCAGTGGAAGAGGGTTGGCCCGGGTTTCCCTACCCTGCCCGGTCTCACCACTGGGCAATACTACTCCAGTGATATTGCCACTAGGCGAAGCGGCCCCTTGGACTCTTGCCAATGGGTGATACTACCCTGGTGATATTTCTGCTAGGCAAAACGGCTCCTTAGGGCCCCACTGTTGGGTGTTATATCCCGGATTTTCACCAAGAGGTGGTGCTGCCAGCCCAGAGCCCTCAGCAAGCACCCCAACAGGCAGTGGTTATGAACATTTCTCTCATGAATAGCATAGGATAGTGCAGACCTCAACAGAGACCATCAGGCCCTCCTACTGAGAGCTGAGAGAAGTAGGCTAGGATGTGAAACTGAGATTCATCCATGTCATGGAGTTTGTGATTGCATCAACACTTATTTAGGTAGTCAGGGACATTGTATGGAACATACTTATATACTGACTGTGTCCTAAAGCAGTGGGATAAATTGCTCTCTGCTACTACCGCATACATCACCCTCACCAGCCAGTTAGGGCCTCAGCATAGCGTACATACCAACATGATATTATTCTCCTCACAGGGTTGGGCTCCAATGACCCTAAGAGTATATTTTTCATTGTTACTTAATGTTTACCTTTTGTTTAATACAGTTACCTAGTTTGATATAGTGCACATCTTTGTATTATGGCTTGGGAGTCTCCATATATCAGATGGGACAAGATTAGATGCTACTGAGAATTTTTTCCTTCCAAGCAGGGACCCTGGCACATTTTCCTGGAAGGAGCATGGGTTGTGGAGACACCGCCAAGTGATTTGTATCCAAAGAAGACAAGGAAAATACTCAGCCGAGATGGGAGGCGGGACCAAGAAGAACCCAGTCCTCTCCCTCAAACTCACAAGAGGAATTGCATTAGAGGTGGTAACTAGATATGATAAGTGGGTTTTATATATATTGAAGTATTTATTTAAAGTATATTAAGATGGTACCCATGATTTTAGGCACATTTCCTTCATAAATCTATTACAAAGTTATTTCATCCCAATCAAACCTGGTTTATTTTAGGGAGGAAAAACTCTTTCAATTTGATTAAGATTCTATTAATATATTTTAGGAAAAGATCTGTTATCATTAACACAATGTGCTGAAAAAGGTACGAGAGAGGACTGATTTGGTATTTTAGTCTTTACTGTAGTTCTTGAAAACTGTAACTTTGGGGAAACATTTTACTCTTGAGTTGACTACTTTATTCCAACCCTAAGGCATCAATGATAATTAATAACTCTGTGTCATTCTGGTTTACTCTAAGCAGATGTACTAGTTAGGATTTTCCTTTCTTATCTCTCCCGTTTTCTACCTTGGTAAGTGACCTTTATTAAATTATGTTTCAACCCAGGAATTCATGACATTCAAATTCCATAGGGCAAGCTGAGCATGCCATCTCCTTAGCTCTTATGGGAAGCTGTTCCGAAATTAACTAAATCTCAGACTCTTTGCTCTCCACATTAATGCAGCTTCCAGAGAAGCAAGCTACATTATTATTAAGATGAAATCTTATAGAATAACTTGTGCCTTTCAGATTCATCTGTATTTCTCCTTTAAAAGTTTCAAACAGGTTTACGTATTTGAGTGTTACCTGATCTTCTTAAAGCTTAATAACTTATTTGAAGAAAACTCTGGCTTCTTTCAAATCTGTTTTGTCCTAATGCTCCTTTCCTCCAATGTCTATGCTATACAGAATTGATTCTTAAAGGGTTACATTTTCTGAGATGCTCTATTTATTGCAGATGTTGCTTGTATTTCTCCCGTGGGTTACACAATAATATTTCAAATCAATTTCCACACCTATCTGGAAAACTACTGAGATAAGTGGTGGGTCTCAGGGTTGCATTTGCCCACAGTTTTTTATTTATTTTCATTGAACTACAGCACTGGGGTGAAGTAGGGGAGGAACTCCTGAGTGCCATTTAATCCAAGGTTATCTACGATAGGATAGAACAAGCACCTCACCTGATGGTCTCTCTTGCTATTTTAGGACCAAATTCTGCCATAGTGACTCATACTGATTTAAGTGAGACTGAATGTGAGTAAGAGGACAGAATCGGGCCCTTATTGTTTGTTCCTGGAACTGTTAGTGCATAATGTTGGGACAACACTGGGAAAGTTTCTGGGGTTACAGGGTGCCATCAAAAAGCACAATAAGTACTGCATTTTTCCTTTTCATGCTTGACTATAACTTCCAGAAATCCAGTTCCTGTTTTTATTTGGACACTATTGAATTCCTGTTTTGAGCTGGCCATTAATGTTTTCTACCTTCTGACCTGCTTTATCAAAGCTTATAAGAGTTTTTCTTACAAATTCAGACACCATTAATCGTTTGATAGCCACTGGATGGGAAAATATTAAGACAAGATAACTGCTGTAAAAAGCAATGTGAAAAAGATGGATGGGATGCAACAGACAGCACTTTAAGCAACTAGGTAGAGCAGTGAGGTTTAGCAAGTTGGTTACATGCTTTAGGTTGGTTTTCTTCTTTTGAAGGAATGAAAGGGAAGGGCTTGATATATTAAAATTGTATTTAACAAATTAAATTAAAATGTGTTAAACACAAATATATTACACATAGTGTTTCTTCAATTTCTTTTTGAAGGCATTACAGAGCACTTTAAGGATCGAATCCAGCACCTTTCTCTGCAGCTGCAGAGAGTCCGTTGGTAGCAAAACAGATGTGGTTGTTCCCCATAAGGTCTGAAGACTGTATGGTAGATGGATATGTATGGTGTGGGAAACCCCTTGCATCACAGTCCACAAAGCTGGAAGGGGGAACCCTGGGCAGATTGGGAGTGTGTGGGGGGGAGATGGTGGGAGTGAACTGGATGATTAGCAGTGACTTGAGTATGCCATCCTACCCAAAGGTCTTAAATCTATACGGGCCTGTGGAAGCTATGCCAGATGTCAGACTCTATTATCCACTGCAAATGGTTACACAGTTGCTTCACAACTGGGGATGGGATCCCTTCATTTAGGTCCTCATTAGGGTCTGTGCTTAGAGCCGAACTACTTTGACTGGCTGCTGGGGTATTGGTGGAGGATTATGTATATGTTATTTGCATAAAATCTTAAGATAGTTCTCCAGCTAGTTTTCCTTTAAGTGATGGCTGATTTGTTTGATTAGCAGTCCCATTTATAATATACAGAAGCCCATTATTGATTGCTAGGGCTAGAAGGCCACGGTTTGCTTGGATTAGACTAAAGTGGCTGGCTTAATTAAATTAATATTTAACATGCAGCATCCTTGTTCTGCCTGAAACATTTGGGAAGACATGATTCATGGTTTTTAATAGCTGGCTTCACATTTTAATGAAGCCTGTACCCCTTCGTGTTGGAACTGTTTCTCCTTTTAATGCATTTGTCTCTAGTAGGTTGCATGTGCTTGTGGTGTTTATATTGGCCCAGATTTTTAAATAACTGATTTAGGAGCCCAAGTCTCATTTTCAAAAGGGATTTAGGAACACATGAGCCTTATTTGAACAGTCAATGGGATTTAGGCTCCTAAGTGCCTAAATCCTTTTTGAAAATGAGACTTTTTGAAAATGAGCTCAGCAGCAAAACACCTTTAAAAAGCTGGGCCCTTGTCTTGTACTGTTTGTAAAGTACCATGTGCACTGATGGTACGGTATTCCTATTCATATTAAATTTATACCTTTGAGTGGATAGTTACTTCTCATATTTGTTTCAAATTCTTTCAGAATGGTCCTTTAAAAAAAATCATATTAGTAGATATATCTTATATAGGCGGTTGTGTTCTCTCCAATGATTAACAGGTTAGCTTATCTGAAACAGAATATTACTGAAAAATAGAGAGAAAAAATAGTTTAGTGAGTCATCTAGTTTCTACCAATTCTTGTTGTGGCTTTTGTTGTGTTGTTCTTCATTACTCTAAATTATACACAGTTCAATTTGTCTTTTTGTCTTGTAGAGTTCAAGGTCAGATTAATGTCATGCTGAACTGTGATGAAAAGTTGATGTATCATTAATCTTCTGGTACTAGATTGTATTCTATTCTTAAATCTGAAAAGTTCTTCAGAAAGAGCAGGAGAAGAAATATAACACAGAATTTTCAATGTACTTAGTTGAATCAACACCACAGTAACATTTATCTCTTTTAAAGCAGGAGGAAACTAGTTAGTCAGACCTTCACTAGCAGATTTTGCTCATATTCATTGATCTGCACCTGTAGTGCTACCTTATGGGAATTAAATTTGACTCTTTCTGCTAATACTAATTTAATCAAGCAGGAGTGAGGGAATGCAACACATTCTGAAGAACACCAGGGGGAAATTAGGGAAGCAATCTGGGGAAACAGAGGAGAAAGACAACATTGTGGAAAGTATCAGGGGGTAGTCGTGTTAGTCTGTATCTACAAAAACAACAAGGAGTCTGGTGGCACCTTAAAGACTAACAGATTTATTTGGGCATAAGCTTTCGTGGGTAAAAACCTCACTTCTTCGGATGCATTGTGGAAGGGACTTACAGACTGAGTTTGCTTATGTAGCCCTTTCCCTGAGATGTGGTTCACACTCCCTCCCTGGTGCTTGCTACTTGGAGCAGTTTCTCTCCTCTCTTCCCATGGGTTGGGTCCTGAGTTCTTTTTCTGACACTTGGTGCCTCCACCCAAGTTGATTCCTCACTGTGCCTGAGACACAAAGGATGTTGTCTCTTGAAAATAAAGCTACAAACATGCAAGGAGTATCAAGACCCAGTACAAAAGAAACTATAAAAAACTCAAAACAAACTCCAGCAAAGAAATGACACACCCCAAAATAGCAAAGGAAATTCTTAATGGGAGCAAGAAAATAGGATCTGGGAAAGGAAATGGGTAGGGTTAACTGATAAGTACTAAACATTAACAAATCAAAAAACTTTCCCACCCACAAATCTTTCCAGATCTCTCCCTGACACTGTCCCGGGCAGCCTGTATGCTGAGGATAAGTCCACAGATGAATGCTGCAGCCCTGTGAATGTTGGCTTAAACAAAACAAGGGGTCATTTTCCAATGTCTTCACCCCTGGGCAGGGCACTGTCTTCTCCTGACTCCTATCATGCTCACTGGCTCTGTCGTCTGGAGTCTTGTGGAGGTCTCGGCTGGCTCTCAGGAACTGTCTCTGAGTCAGATCTCTGCCACTCTGAATGCTGACCTCCACAGGGCCAAATGCCTAACCATTGAAACTTTCCCCACAGCAATTCAGGAGTTAGAGATTCTCTGAGCTGTTCTGTTTCTCTCACACACAGCTCCCAAACTCAAACTAAACCTTGTCTCTTTATCTCTGAGTCAGGCTGTTCCCCTCCCACTGAGGGGTCTGAGCAGCCATGGTTCATCACTAGCCCAGTAAACTGCTTATCCAAATCACCCCATGCAGAAGCTTACCTATTGGCCTAAGCAGGGGTTAGTGCTGCCCATGCCCTGCCGCCACCACTCCGCGCCACCATGGGGTCAGCCGCACCGGCTGCTGCAGCTGCGGAAGTCACGGAGTTCCTGAAAAGTCACAAAATCCATGACCTTCATGAAAGACTCTCAGCCTTAACTATGGATTCTTCACTTTTCAGTATACTGATTTTTTAAAAAAACATACATGTGATTTTTTTAGAGCAAAAACCACCAGAGCAACCAAGAACATTTAAAGGGTTAACTGTTGACTTAATCTTTTGTTATTTCTAACACTCACCTGAGACATCATGGTAATAGTTTCTGTTTCCTTGTCATTCAGTTTGGTTTTTTTGTTATTACTGTGAAATAGGCAATTTTAATAAAACAAGAAATTAGGGATATGAATTAATTATTGTTTAAATAGTTAAATTTCTGGTTAAAGATTATGTCCAGTCAGTATTCACTACTCTTCTATTAATAGTATTCCATAGTCTTTCCTTACATGCCTGCCCCCCTCCCAAAAATATCTCTTTTTGACATATCAAGAAATCTCAGAAGAATCCTAGTTGGAAAAGAGAACTGTCTTAGGTAAGGAATTACATAGTCTTTTTGCCAATGTCACCCCGATTATATAGTCATCAGTGTTTTTACAGTAGAACAAGAAAGCTGGTGATAGGTTTGTTTTCCCTAGGGTCCATTTTTTTCAACTGTGAGCTTGACAAGGAACTGAGCTACAGTGCTGAAAACCATCTGACTTGATACATCTAAGATGACTGGGCTAAGTTGGCAGTTTCCTATTGGGAGGAAAAATCAAAAGTTTGCTTCTCTAATGTGTCACAGAAGCAATCTCTTATAAGTAAAACTGATTTCATTTATGAAACATGCTAGAAGAGCTATATACACATATGTATACACACACGCAGAGCTGATGTTTTTACTGTAATGTGCATTAAAATAATGTCCCATTTGGGATCAACATTACCGAAAAGAGCCACAGTAGTTGGTTTATATACTATTATTCACAGAAGTGTGAACTCATTGTTTCATTTATATATTATTCTCACAGAAAAATGACTGACCAAGTATTATTATTTTATCAACTACAATTGGTTAAACAACATAGTAAAAGCATCCTGTTTGGTTAATAATTAAATCACACAGTGTTTTAATACCACGTGCTGCAAAGAGCCGCAGGAGACATAAGAACGTAAGTCTGAGTATCACTGATCTTGACCATTCCTGACAGGTGTTTGTGAAACTTGTTCTTAAAAACCTCCAGTGATGGGGTTTCCACAACCTCCCTTAGAGTTATGAAGTTTCCCCCCCCTAATATCTAACCCAAATCTCCTTGCTGGAAACTAAGCAGATTAAGTCTTGTCCTACCCCGGTTGACATGGAGAACAATTAATCACCATCTTCTTTATAACAACTTTTACACATTTGAATAAGTTACCATGTTCCCCGCAGCCTTCTCTTCTGTCGAATAAACATGCCCAGTTCTTTGAACCCTTCCTCAGAGATCATGTTTTCGAAAGCAATTGTCATTTTTGTTGCTTTCCTTTGGACTCTCTCCAATTTGTTCACATCTTTCTTAAAGTGTAGCACCCAAAACAGGATACAGTACTTCAGCTGAGGTTTCCTCAGTGCTGAGTAGTGCTCAGTAATGTAAGAATTACCTGTCTCTTACATATAACAGTCCTGTTAATACATCCCAGAATGGTAATTGCCTTTTTCACTGCAGCATCACACTGTTGACTCATTCAATTTGTGATCCCTTTCTGCAGTAACTAAGGCCTGGTCTACACTGGGGGAGGAGGGAGATTTGGACCTAAGATACACAACTTCAGCTAGAAGAATAGCGTAGCTAAAAAGTCGACATATCTTAGGTCGACTTACCTCGCATCCTCATGGCGTGGGGTCGACTGCCACCGCTCCACCGTCAATTCCGCCTCTGCCTCTCACCGTGGTGGAGTACAGGAGTCGATGGCAGAGAGATCGGGGATCGATCACTACCCACTGATCTGGCGGGTAGAGTAGACGTATCCTAAGCAGTTTCCCCCATTTTTTATTTATGCCTTTGATTTTTTTCTTCCTAATTGTAGTGCTTTGCACTTGTTTTTACTGAATTTCATCTTCATGATTTCTGACCAGTTTTACAAGCTATCAAGATAATTTCAAATTCTAAACCCTTCCTCTAAAGTGCGTGTAACACCTACCAATTAGGTGTTGTATGAAAATTGTATAAGCTTGTTCTCCATTCCATCATCCAAGTTGTTGGCGATATTGAACAGTACTGGTCCAAGGACAGACTCCCTGTGTGACTCCACTAAATATAACCTTCCAGTTTGATGGCAAACTGTTGATAATTACTCTTGAGTATGGTCTTTCAACTAGTTATGTACCCCCCTATTATAATTTCATCGAGACCATATTTCCCTAGTTTTATTATGAGGATATCATGTCAAAAATGTTGCTAAAGTCCAGATATATCATGTCTAATGCATTCCCCTATCCACTAAACCAGTCACACTGTCCAAGAAAGAAATTAGGTTGATTTGGCATGATTTGTTCTTCACAAATCCATGCTGGCTATTACTTATCACCTTACTATGCTCTTGTTTCTGACAAATTGATTAATAATTTCCTCCACTACCTTTCTTAGCATCAAAGTTAGGCTGACTGGTCTATAATTCCCCACATCCTCCTTTTTCTCCCTTTATGAAGGTAGGTACTATGTTTTCCCTTCTCCAGTCTTCTGGGATATCACCTGTCCTACCTGAGTTCTGGAAGATAATCACTAATGTTTCAGAGATTACTTTGGTTAGTTCCTTAAGTACGCTAGAGTGAAGTTCATCAGGTCCTGCTGACTTGAATACATCTAACTTGTCTAAATATTCTTTAACTTTTTCTTTCTCTATTTTGGCCCCAAATCCTTCCCCCTTGTTGTTAATTGTGTTAAGCATCTGGTCAAAATGATCCTTTTCAGTGAAAACTGAAGGAATAAAAGACATTAAACACAGCAATCATCTGTGTTATGTGCTCTACTTCCTTTCCTTCATCATTCTATTAATCCTAATAGCTATTGGACTGCTTCTTATTGCCTTTTGTGTCCCATGCTAGTTGTAATCCATTTTTTACCTTTCTCATTTTTGTATCTACATGTTTGTGCTATTATTTTATACTCATACTCAGTAATTTGTCCTTGTTTCCACTTCTTTGGTACAATTCCTTTTTGGTTTTCACATAATTAAAGAGTTCCTGTTGCAGCCATATGGATTCTTACTATGATTCCTATCTTTCTTTTTCATCTGGATAGTTAGCTGTTGTGCTTGAATATTGTCTCTTTTAGAAACTGCCAGCTCTCCTGCACTCCTATTTCCCCTTAGATTTCCTTCCCCTGGAATCATACCTATCAATTGCCTGAGTTTGTCTGCATTTTGAAGCCCATTGTCTTTATTCTGCTGATCTCACTCCTTTCTTTCTTCAGAATCAAAAACTTTATCGTTTCATGATCACTTTCAACCAGGTTGCCTTCCACCTTCAGTCCCATTAATCAGAATCAGATCTAAAATAGATGCTCCCTATTCCATTCCATTCTCAAATTTCTTGCCCCCAACCTCTTCTTCAACTTGGACAATCTGTGTCTTATTGTGTTGTTTTTGCAACAGATATTTGGTTTAAGTCCCTCTTACCACCAGAACCCATGCTTTGGAGACCTGTTATTTATTCTAAAAATACTTCCACCTCCTCCTCCTGATTTGGTGGCCTATTGTGACCCCTACCATGACATTGCCCCTGTTTTATTTTTCCACTTTTATCTTCACTCAGAGACTTTCAACAGAAATGCATGTCAGTTCTGTATAAATTCTTCATTATACAGTGCAACCACTCCTCCACTTTTTCCCTGCCTGTCTTTCCCGAACAAACAACAGTAATTGATACTAACATGTTAGTCATGCAATTTATCCCACCAAGTCTCTGTAATGCTAATTGTCATAATTTTGTTTGTGTATTAACACTTGCAGAGAGGGCAAGACTCCTGGCCCCAGGTAGTTAAAGTGGCAGGATTTCCTTGCAAGCACCATTCATTCCCAGGACTCCTTTCTCTCTCTCCACATCTGCCTTATGTCCTTATACTGGACCTTTCAAACACTTAAAGTGCCATGTCACATAGCACAGTGGGCTGACCACTAGGCACTACTGCCTTTAAAGGCAGACTATCCCATCACTATCCCTTTTTGTAATGCACCTGTAGAGAATAAAAACCCTGTTCATCTTCTGTCTGCTCAAAAAATAAATAAATCATAGACCTGTCTGAACACCATGCACTGCATATGAACAAAGGAAATAATCTGCATTATGATCATTCAGTCTATGAGATAACATTATATAAAGGCAATAACAAACATCTTTGAACATCACTGACATCCATGCCATACAATATTGACTCTATTTTCCCATTGATCCATGAAATGAATTTCCACTAATGTCAATGAGAGTTATTCATGCTCAGCAATGGGAGACTAGACCCATAAATGTCTTCCTTATCCAACAGACTCTCAAATATAACTGTTTCCAGTCATCAAGGAAGAATAGATTTGGCAGGCAGACATTTTTATCATACATTAGTATTTGCTAATAAGAAATCAATCAATTCTACACATAATTGTGCTAATAATGTGAATTCTTTGAGTTCTTTGCCAAATGAAAATGAAACCAACCATATAAAAGCCAAATAAAATAAATCAAAATTAATGTTACAGATGATGGGTCAAATTAAGAAGTGATGTGTAAAGTGGTGTAAAATAATCCCTTCCTATTCTTACAAGAGCATAGACACCTCAAACCTAATTAGGCTCCTTTGTACTCAGACTCCCCTAGACCAACATACACTCACTCTACCCATGTGTAAGAGCATCTGGGTTGGTAAGAGTTGTACACTGAGGAGCTGGAAGATGGTGGTAAAATGTGTAAGTTATGGTATAGACATCCTATAGATATATCTATACTTATGGCAGCATGTAATGTTTAGACGCTGCACACTGCATGGGTTTAAGTAGCAGTAGAGATGGTGAGTCACAGTTTAAGTGAGTAGAGACATGCCAGAACCCTTGGGGATTATAGCCCACAGGTCTCCATATGGCTAACCAGTGCCTCCCATGTCTACACAGATATTTTTAGCAGTGTATTGTCCAACTGCCTCCCTGCTACCAAAGCCTTTCCCTGTAACAGGGAAAGGGTCTGGTAGTGAGGAAAATCTGTGATGGGAGGAAGGCAGGGAGGAAAATCAGATCTCCCCACTGCCAGAGCCTTTCCCTGCCACAAGGAAGGGTCCCAGCAGTGAGGAAAGTTCTGGAAAGGGAAGGCTGCCAGAGTGTTTCCCCACTCCCTCCCCGCTTCCAGAGCCCTTCACTACTGTGTGTAGCTACACACAATAGTGAGGAGTTAGACTGCCTTTTGCTGTGACATGTACCCTACATGCCACCGCTGAAAGTGTAGACAAGGCCTCTTTTGCAGAAGGGTAGAGCAGGTATAAATATGCCTAGGAAAGCCTCACAAGCTTTAATGCATTTATCCTGGCAATATGCCTGTGAGGCAGGGAAGTATTTGTATTATCTCAATTTTCACAGATGGGGAACTGAGGCACAGACAGACTAAGGGCTACTCCAAGAAGGGATTTAGAATCCTAACTGCCACTTCAAGTGCATAAATTCTAAAATTTCAACTGTCAAAATCCCCACTCAGCTGCCACCTAACCCTGTAGGCATCTGGGAGTTTGGGTGCAGAAATTCTCACTTAATAAAGTCCCTTAGGTGCCTAAAAATCTGCTGCACAGCCAGCTCAGTTGTGACAACTGAGTGCTTATCTTACATCTAAGCCCCAGCAGCGTCCTCCAACTAGATATTTCCCGACCTATCTTGCCTGCATGCTACCATCCATTAGCCATGTTCACAAGCTACTTAACGGATTGGGCCCCATATAAAACACAGCTGAGGCAGTGCTCTCCCCACCACACCACACCCCTGGACACCCCATATAATTTTCAGACCAGTTGTTAGAGGATGTGCGAGACCCAAGTTCAAGTCACTGTTCCAATAAGTATTTAAATTATTTATTCGCAATGGAAAGGCTTCAACAGGAGAGATTGAGAGACCCTCATCCCAGAACTCCTTTGTGAGATGGGAGATGTGGGTTCAAATTCCTGCATGCTTCTCCTCTGCATTTTATTGTCTAGTTTAGGTGGCTCCCTGATCAGCTTGCTGGCTTTTATATGTTATTTCAAAATGTGCACCAGTATCCTGAAGCTGGATTCAAATACAATTAATGAGAGTGATCTGAGGAGGAAGCTATTTCCACCAAAGCAAAATATTCTGAATGAGCAAGCCACAAATAATATACAGTGTGTTTATGCCGAGCAATGGTGAACAATTCTTTAGAGAGAGTAAATGAGGAACTAAACGAGATACTCACAAAAATACTGTGGGTGAGACTGTACAGACACTTATGACATTAAATTCTTCCTCAGAAGTCAGTGCCATTCCACTGGGGACCACTAGAAGTCTCTGTAGGCTCTGTGGTTTGGTGCTTCAGAGAGAAACTGGAAAAGCAGAGGACTCTCCATACTCCTTGACCTGACTCCCTACACACTACTCAGTTTTCTTCACAGAAATCAGGGATAAAATTGAAATGAGATCTGTATTAACTCTGGGAACATCAACACATTTGGAATATTACTGTTTAAAATATTAAATTAAAAAAAACGACTGTTCTGTCTCTCTCCCCCACAGGTAGTCAATATAAGATATTTTTCTTTTTAATTATGTGTCTTTAAATATCCATGAACTCATCAGTTTCTATTCATTTCCCGGAGACTCAAACAGCTTGCCATATGGTTAACTGTAGGTGTAGCTTATAACGCTCAAGATATAGCATCAAACGCTGCACTGAATCCCACATAATTCTCCCATTGACTGTGTATCTGAGGACAAAACTTGGCCCATACAGTATAAACATGCTGCTCAGCACACTGATAACACTGAAAATGCACAGGAGAAGCCATAAAACTCAGAAGCACCTCACATGGCAATGGAAGACACTTTTTTGATCACTTCTATTTTCCTGAAGTGTTTTCTGGTTGACATTTAGTCAACATTAGTCTTCATTATATCTCCAAGTGTTGACACCAAATCAAAGCTGCTGCAGTTGATGTGTCCCATAAGAGAAAATATGACTCCATAATTTTTTTCTATTGTTCCTGAAGGTGAACATAAATTCCATAAAAGCAGATAATGTAACAACTGTTTGTTCAATTTGAGATAAGTTCTTACTTGTACCTTTTCACATTGATGTTTTTTTTTCTTCTTAATAAGAACAATAATGCATAAAAAAATCACACAAGTTACAGTCTGCCAACTGTAAGTGATTTGAGTATAATACTACACATGAGTCATTTAAAAAACACTTTTTCTCTGGGCTCATATTTGAAAGGAAGCTTCAGTAAATGAGAACTTACATGCAGAAATCGAGCGCTGGGAAGCCTCCTCTGTTTCTAATGCTGGAGTGTAAATGTCAAAACTACAGATGCTACCTTTCCTTCAGATTAATCTGATTTAGCCATATGAGAGGCATGTTGTCTCCTTCTTAAGTAACATAATCTTCACCCAGGCACTGTTTACTTTAATTTACATGAATCATGTTTAATAATACCCAGATTTTGACTTACTCCAGGGGTTCTCAGCCATGGCAATCAAAACTGCCCCTTCTTCACTATGGTGAGATGGGAGGTAAGATACTGAAACTATGTGACGGTCAGACAAGGAAAAGTTTGAGACCCAAAGACCTACTGAACTGAACTGAATCAGCAAGCAAAATTGAAGGAAACTAAGCTGCCATTTCTAAAAAAAGCACATTCCATTTAATTAAAATTAGAAATGAGCTTTAACCCGACACTGCATCAGAACCCTCCGTTCCCCTGAACTTTGGTAAGTGCTAAATTCTATGGCCTGTGTTACACAGAAGGTCAATTTAGTCAATCACAATGGTCCCTTCTGGCCTTATAATCTATGCAGCTATGAAAGCCAGAACTGGAGACATATTGCTTTGTTGATGCTCTCTCTATAAAGGGTCCAGTGGGAACTATGGCTGTGTCTAAACTTGATGCTTGGGGTGTGATTCCCAGCTTGCATACATATACTTGCACTAACTCTCATTGAGCTAGCATGTTAAAAGTAGTAGTGAAGATGCAGTAGCATAGGCAGCAGCGAGCAGTGGCCTGGGCTAGCTGCCATGAGTACTAACCCACCTGGACCCCGTGAGTACATATGCATGGCTGCCCATGCTGCTGCTACTACTACTACTACTACACAACTATTTTTACTGCATTAGATCAGTGAGTGTTAGCACGAATACATTTACACAAGCTGGGGATCAGATATCTCACTTTAGTGATTTTTAATAACGTGTTTGCCATGGTACTGAGCAGGCTTTGGTCTATGTATGCCAAACTCCAAACATTGTTTAAAATTATTTAATGTTGGACAGTCACATGGCCATATTAACACATTTAACTTTTTGGGCTCATATATTCCATCTATTTTTAAAAAATATGTCCCACATTGGAGAAAGCCCCACATCCAGAAGCAACTCACCAGCTGGTACCCCCTTGTGGCTGTATGTGGGGTTGCTGTGCCTTCCCCTTTTTGTCTCCTCCTATTAATTGCCTCCATCAGGGTCTTCCATCTCCTTGTCTTCTAGAAATATCACTTAAAAGTTAATTCCCCTTCCAAATATCCAAATCCAGCAGTAACTGGTTAGGCCCCGACCTGGCTTCTCCCAGCTGGTATCCTGTAAATACTGTCTTCCAGCTCCACCGTGGGCCAGCAGCTAAGTCCTTCTAAAATCAAAGAGAAATTAACAGAACCATACACTTCTTTTGCAGAGTAACAGGTCCCAGGGCTTCTCCCTGAGCCCCTCAGTAGAATTCAAAACTGCAAATGAAATTAAACAACACCAAAGCATCTTTCACTCCATCAAGCGTTGAGCGTCTCATCCCTCTTTGGCTCCTCTTCAGCTCCCTGTTCTTGCAGAACACCATCCCCAGGGCTGTCTTCCTGAAGCCTGCCCCTTGGTTCCAGGGGCCCACTACAGGTGTTATTTCCACTCCCATCGCTTAGCTCTCCAGTCACAAACCAGCTCAGCTGTTCTCCTCCACAGCCAGGCACTTCCATTCTTCCTTTTATCTTTTTTTTTTTTTTATGGTGAAGCAGCCTTGACTGTATAGTCTATAGCCACACCAACTATAATTCCTCAATATTTAATTCCTCAATCTCACTCTGTTCTGCATCTTTCAGTTAATGTAACTGCAAATTTTTAATACCCCATTTCCTTGATGGTTTTTTTTTTTTCTGAACAAGTGCAATTTTTGTTACCTGAAGATGTTTGAATTCCCCAGGCAGCTTTCCTTTTCTTTATCAAAGCCCTTACATTACCGTAAAAGGTGATTGGTTGTTTCTTCCACCTTATACAGTGCACATAGTCCATATTTGCATCTTTATTTGAAGAAAAAAAAAAGTTTTAGCTACAATGGCCAGTTAGTATACTAAACAAAAGTAATTCATTAGTCCTATCCAAGCCCTGAAGTATGTTGTTATCCTCAATTCTAGGGCACAATTTAAAAAAAAAATCTCTCTCTTTAATTAATCCTAATTTTTTGCCATTCCTCTTTTAAATCTTTCAGGACTAGGCTTTTGAATTCCTGTTGCTCAAACAAATTTTTATGTCAATCTTTCCATTTTCTTGCAGTGCTTTTAGCTGCTTTGGCCACCATTTCATTCCCTGCTAAGTTAATGCTACAAGTATCACCATCTGTACTAACTCTAGTAGAAATAGAATTTCATTAATTCAATCATTTCTACATACTGAGATACACTTTTATCACCATGAAGCCTGAGATTGAACTAAAAAAAAAAAAAAAAAAAGACTTCTGCTGCTGGGCATACATCCCAGATCCAATTTAATGCTAGCATTATTTCTACTAGTTCAGTTGTCATGACAGCTACTTAATCAGATATTCTTTTAGCTGTACTAATTCCCAATTTTTATATACAATATGCCATCCCTACTCTTCCTGTGTTTTTATTATTATTTTTTGGACCCATCTCTATATATATTTGATAAAACTGACTCAACTTTTCATCTATATACTGGTACACTTCTTTATTTAATACCTACTATCTCTTTTTTACCATTTAGTTTATAAAATAAATTTAAAGTCATGTTTTGATATGCAACTTTCAATCCATAACTTTTTTTCATTACTAAAAGTTTTGATTTCATTCAGCTTTTTCCTTTTCTTTCAACAACTTTTAACTTGAATGACATGTGGAGTTCTAACATTGTGCACTATATTTCACCTATCAAATTCCCTCATATATTTGTTTGGTACTTTCATCATTGCAGTTCTTATTAACTTTGGCCCAGAAAGTTAAGTCCAGTAATTTCATTCACAGTGTAACTGGGTTTTCAGTACACTCTATCTGTAGCATGCATATAGGTGTTGTAATAAATGCATCACACACAATTCATAGTGCCTGGGCTTGTATTAAATCTATTTTTTATTAATTTCTGATTCTAATGCTGACCTAAAAGCTTGGAAGCCATAATCAATAAATGCTCTTATTAAGTATCTGTATACCGGGGTCGACAACCTTTGGTATGCGGCTCGCCAGGGTAAGTACCCTGGCGGGCAGGTTTGTTTACCTGCCGTGTCCGCAGGTTCGGCCGATCGTGGCTCCCACTGGCTGCGGTTCGCCGTCACAGGCCAATGGGGGTGGCGGGAAGTGGCGGCCAGCATATCCCTCAGCCCGTGCCGCTTTCCGCCGCCCCCATTGGCCTGGGATGGTGAACCGCGACCAGTGGGAACCGCGATCAGCCGAACCTGCAGACGCGGCAAGTAAACAAACCTGCCCGGCCCGCCAGGGTGCTTACCCTGGTGAGCCACGTGCCAAAGGTTGCTGACCCTGCTGTATACCATCGGTCGTGTTTTCTTATCCACCCCCAATTAGTCCCAGCAAGACTTTTAAGGAGGTTAATCTGTCCCGTACATTTATCTTTAACATAGTTTATATGATCTTTCCAAAGAAATTTATTTTATCCCTAATAATTTAAAACTTTTAACCATATCTATTTTTCTCCATAAAGATACTACTTTGTAACTTTGCTTTTTGTAAAGATCAATCCTTTGGTTTTAGCAATGAAGAACGTGAAACGCCATACATTCCTCCAGTCAGAGGTCTCACATAACACTTTATTGATTCTCTTTTCTACCATCTCAATATTCCTGCTTCCAACCCACAGAGCACAATCATCTGCAAACAGAGTTACACATACACCATTACTTATTTGTTTGGGGAGATAATTTATCATAATATTAACTATGGTTGGACTGATAACACTTCCCTGTGGTATATCATTTTTTAATATTATTTATATTCAGCATAACATTCCTGACTGACCTGTGTGGTCCTTTTACTCAAAATTTCTGTAATACACCTGTACATTCTTCCCACTATCCCTATTGGTACAACAAACTTCCCCTCTATCACATGTCATACATCTTTTCATTGTTTAAATAGACAGCTCTCATGAAACCTTTGTTCCTCATATTACTTCTTTGTATTTCAGTTTCTAATTTAACAATGTGATCAATAGTGCATCATCCTCTCCCAAAATCACTCTACATCTTGTTTATAATGACATTGTTTTCCAGATAAACACCTACTCTTTCATTCACCAGTCTCATCATAATTTTATCCAGATAGGACATAGAGGCAATTGGTCTATAGACATTCACTATTTTGGATAGTTTGCCTGTTTTCTGTGTTGTAATTATTACTGCATGTTTCTACCCTACCAGTATCACTCCTTCCACACCCCCAAATAGTGTTATATAATAACAAAAGAATCCTCATACTGCTCTCTGAGGGATATTTAAACATTATGTTACATATATTATATTTACCTGGGGATGGATTTGAGGTTCCTGTTCCCCCTGGGGCACCTAGCATTGGCCACTGTCGGAAGACAGGATACTGGGATAAATGGATCTTTGGTCTGACCCAGTATGGCCGTTCTTATGTATTCTTGTTGATATCAATAGTTTTCTCAAGTAACTGCATACAAAACCATTTATTCAGTCAAATTGATCATGAGTCCCATCAGTGACTTGTCTTTTAATCTGGTGAAAAACTTAACTCTGATATTACTCACCCCTCAGAAAGTTTCTGCTAAAACTTCTGCAGGCACTAATTGTTGGGCTCCTTCCCTTTTTAAGTCCTACGCCCAGCACAGGTGTGGCAGAATGGGATTAATTAAACAGGCCTCTTGGATCTTATACGGCAAGATCATCCTGCTACAGTAGCCCAAGGTGATGATAACAATAAGTGTTTGGCAGAACTTGGAATAGAATTCAAATCACCTAAGTCCCAGTCTGGCCTCCTACAGAGAAAAACATTATGTATGTAATGAATGTAATGGTATGTATAACCCATCCTGGCTCTGAAAGGTTAAATTTCACCTGAGACACCAATTAACCCACCTGCTTGCACGTGGAGGATGGGCCAGGACTTCTTAAAGATGAAGACCAGCTGAGAAGAAGCTGGAAGGTGCTATAATGGTGGGAAGTCTGGAGCACAGAAGCTGCAAATAAAGAAGGAAGAACTCTATACTGTCCTTCTTGGCACTAGAGAGTGGAGAGAGATCACAAGGCTCAAGTAGGAAATCTAATGGGAATAGTTGGCCCTGGGATCATCTCCTGAGTAGGAAAATCTTGTTGGAGTCTAGGAGGAAGACAGACCAGCCACTGCAGGTGGGTGGAGCAGGTGCTGGTAGTGAGCCTTGATAAAAGGGCAGGATCTGGGCTTCTAAGGTGAGAGCACTGGGAGGTGCTCAGTGGAGTAACAAAAGCAGAAGAACCTTAAGAGGGATGAGAGTTCAAACCCAAAGGGGGTAGAAATTGGTTTAAGTTTGTACTTTTGGTTTGGGATTTATTGGGGATTCCAGAGGAGAGCCCAGTGAGTCAAAGAAGGGTAAACAACTAACAAAACAACTAATAAAATCATCCAAAACACAGGACTTGGTGGTGATTGGAGACTTCAACTACCCAGACATCTACTGGGAAAATGATACAGCAGGGCACAGGGGACAGGCTATTCTGGATTTGATTGTGACTAGTAGAGGGTGGAAGACATCATGACAAGCAATCGTGAAAACACAGAGTTCATGGTTCTAAGGAATGGTGGGAGGGAAACCAGGAGAATAAAGACAAAAGATAACAGACTTCAAGAAGGCAGACTTTAGCAAACTCAGAGAATTGGTAGGTGGGAAGCAAGTCTAAGGAGGAAAAAGAGTTCAAAAGAGTTGGCAGCGATTATATATTTATTTATTTATTTTTAAAGAGACATTATTAAGGGCATGAGAACAGACTATTCTAATGTTTAGGAAAAAATAGGACATATGGTAAAAGGCCACCCTGGTTTAATCAGGAGATCTTCTGACCTGAAACTTAAAAAAAAAAGAGTCCTATGAGAAGTGGAAACTAGGTCAAATTACAAAGGATGACTATAAAAACAACAACAACACAAGCATGTAGGGACAAAATTAGAAAGGTCAAGGCACAAAATGAGATTAAACTAGCAAGGGATATAAAGGGTAGCAAGAAAGCATTTTACAAATACATGAGAAGCAAGAGGAAGACCAAGAACTAGGTAGGCCCATTACCCAATAAGGAGGGAAAGACAATAACAGAAAATGCAGCAATGACCAAAGTGTTAAATCCTTTTTTGTTTCAGTTTTCATCAAAAAGGTTAGCAGTGATTGGATGACTAACATAGTGAACATCAGTGTAAATGGGGTAGGATCTGAAGCTAAAATAGGAAAAGAACAAGTTAAGTACTTAGACAAGTTAGATGTCTTCAAATTGGCAGGGCCTGATGAAATACATTCTAGAATACTTAAAGAACTGGCTAGAGATCTCTGAGCCCTTACCAATTAACTTTGAGAACTTGTGGAGGATGGAAGATATCCTAGAGGACTGGAAAAGGGCAAATAGAGTGCCTACCTATGAAAAAGGAAATAAGAACAATCTAGGGAATTAAAGGCCAGTCAACTTAACTTCTGCACCTGAAAGCTAAGGGACTAAATAATCAAGCAATCAATTTGTAAGTACCCAGAATGATCTGGACAAATGGTATGAATTAAATAGGATGAATTTCAATAAGGACAAATGCAGAATATAGTACTACAGTTAGGAAGGAATAATCAAATACAAAATGGACAATTTCTGGTTCAGCAGCAGTACTGCAGAGAAGGATCTGGGGGTGATAGTGGATCACAAACTAAATATGAGTCAACAATGTAACACTTTTGCAAAAAAACAAACATAATTGTGGGATGTATTAGCAGGAATGTTGTAAGCAAGATACAGGAAGTAATTCTTCCACTCTACTCTGCACGGATAAGGCCTCAACTGGATTGCTGTGTCCAGTTCTGGGAACCACACTTCTGGAAAGATGTGGACAAATTGGAGAACGTCCAGAGGAGAGCAACAAAAATGAATAAAGGTCAGAAAACATGACCTAGGAAGAAAGATTGAAAAAATGGGTTTGTTTAGTCTGGAGAAGACTGAGGGGGGACATGATGACAGTCTTCAAGTACATGAAAGATTGTTATAAAGAGGGAAGGACAAGAAATAATGGTTTTAAATTGCAGCAAGGGAGATTTAGGGTAGACATTAGGAAAAACTTGCTAACTGTAAGGGTAGTAAAGCAATACAATAGATTGCCTAGGGCGATAGTAAAATATCTATTCTGGAGGTTTTGAAGATCAGATTAGATAAACATCTGTCAGGGGTGGGTCTAGATAATACTTAGTCCTGCCTCAGTGCAGGGGACTGGACTAGATGACCTCTCAAAGTCTAAGTTCTACATTACTATGATTCTATTAAACTTATAGAAGCTTTTGGAGAGGCCTGCTGACAGGCTATGGTACTGAGAAGTTCAGGGAGTCAGCAACAAGGAGTCTGATAGAGCAGACATTGATTGCTACATATAGGATCCTGGACTGGAACCCGGTGTAGTGGGAGGGCCTGGGTTCTCCTACCAGCCACCATGGAAGGTGATGTCAAGTCCTGTTTTCAGGCTATAAGGTCTTTTGAGAGCCCTGAAATAGGGGAGTGTTAGGATCATAGCGCTGAGTGTCAGGGTTGAAGATCTGATGCAAGGACATTGGACTTTTGTTGTGGGGGGTGGAGCTAAAATGTGAATGAGACCTGAGGGCTGAGTTATGAGAAGAGGCAAATGGCTGCAGCACTGGAGCAATTGTCAGTAAGGGGTGCTAGAGAAGAGCTACTATGAACTCCCAGCGACAAAGGGGCATTCGTTCTGAGCAATATACAGTCAAGTGTGCTAAAAGAGTTAAGTAGAGTCCACTGACAGAGATCTGTGACAAATTAAATTTGAAAAGCTAGGGAATTTTCCTACTATTAATATGGACCCTTTTGGTGTGGAATGGCAGACAACTACCTATATTTATTACCGTGGTTGTTCTGCAGAATTCCATCCTGAAGCTATGCTGTGTTTCAGGACACTGGTAATAGAGCATTCTGGTACCACATCTATTTTAATAATACTCATTTGGAAAAGCTGGACTTGAACTGTTTCAATGCAGCAGTGCATTTGGCAAATATTACTTTCAAGGCAAGCAACATGTATTGATTCCTCCGGCTCCTTTTGTTAACGGTTGTTGCAGAAACAGAGGTCCAAACCCTACATTAATTATTCAAGCAAAACTGTCATTGAAGCCAAAGGCAGTTTTACTTGAGTAAGGAATAAGAGTGAAATCCTTCCTTCCACCCCAAGTCTCAGTAGCTTTGATTAATGCAGTGGGGGCTACATGGAAGGGGGAAATGAGGTCCTTCCTAGATCATGAAACAGTAGCAGAGCTAGTCAGTATCTCCTGGAGCAGGGCTAGCCCTCTCAC
This sequence comes from Terrapene triunguis, assembly GCF_002925995.2. Classification (NCBI taxonomy): domain Eukaryota; kingdom Metazoa; phylum Chordata; order Testudines; family Emydidae; genus Terrapene; species Terrapene triunguis. Next base: position 11,481,027 of record NW_020664368.1, on the reverse strand, counting down.
ATTTACAGCCTTGTTCTGTGAAATAAGTAGTAGCCCATCCCTTCTGCAGTTATACCTCACAGTAACTGCATTTACTCAAAGTACAAAGAGAGCTCCCCATGGAGTTGTTCTCTATTCTTCCATGCATTGGAATCTGAGTGTTTGAGTGTTTCCTGGCTTCTCTACAAACATGGCCCAATCCAACTTTTAATAAAAGCAATAGGAGTCAATATATTAATCTCAGTGGGAGTTAAAATAGGGGGCAGGATTTTACCCTAAAAAAAGACTGCAGGAATGGATCCACAGTGAATAAAGCCATTTTCTTATCCTATCATATGTGTGAGAACTAAAGTCTTAATTTAAAAGCAAGACAAAGCAGCACTTGATCATAAAGACTTTTTTTGAGCAGTGTGGTCTGAATCTGAATCCTTCCTTGAACTGTCATTTAAGACGTGAAGGAGGTTCTGCCAGTCCTGGCACAGGCATAAATTGCTGAAGTGCTAATAAATGTCTTTTTCTGCAGTAATACAAATACTGCCTTCATCTCTGTCCCATGGGGACACAGGATTTCTCTCATATCATTCAATTTCTGCTAAACTCCCATCAGATCACTTCCCATTCCTAATCTGCAGACCATAATATAGGGAACTAAAATACCACATTTCTTTGATTTTACAGTTTCCTCGCATGACAGATAAAAGAAACCAAATATAAAGGAAATGAAGAAAACCACCACAAACACAGAAGAAACTTTAATAAGTAATTTGTTCACATCTAACGCTGTCAGGAAATATGCTGAATAAAAGAAAACCCATAATTTTATTCTAATTATAACAGAAATGTTGCTTGTAATTGGTATGTATATAGACACAATATAGTCACTTTGATATGCATGAATTACTGCTGCTCATATTTATATTACATTAGAAGATTTCATGACCCATTTTCCCCCCTGAAAAATAAAAACAATAGGCTTTTGCTATGTGCCAATAAAAACAGAATGTTTACTGTTCTGTGACCATAGTTCTTATTGAAGTAAATCCAAGCATTGACTTGAGGATTATTCAGGCAATATGGTACACAATTTTGCCAGAGTCCTGCTGTCACTTGACAAAAGACTTACATAAGTATTGTATTTAGGATCAATTTTTGCTATTCCTCTCCATCATCCTCTTTTTATTCTAAGGATATTTGAATAAACATGGGGTCTGTTTTTAAAGAGCTCTTCTGCTTGTGCTGTTTTGTCCCCAGCTAAAGTCATAATCATTTGTTTGTAACATCAGAATTGGCTGATGAGGAAATGATTGATGTCACAAGCACAGGATTATTACTTCTATTGAGGACCCAGCACTCCAAGCCATCAAATTCAGAAACAAAGATTTTCTTTCATGCAAATATACTTACCATCAAAAACACAAAAGAAGACAAGTACAGAAAAATATGACACATTGAAAGAATTAATTGTGTTTCCAGGAGGTATTAGATAAGCGGTAGGCGAAGGCGGCACGCGAGCTGATTTTCAGTGGCACTCACACTGCCCAGGTCCTGACCACTGGTCCAGGGGGCTCTGTGTTTTAATTTAATTTTAAATTAAGCTTCTTAAACATTTTTAAAACCTTATTTACTTTACATACAACAATGGTTTAGTTATATAGTATAGACTTACAGAAAGAGACCTTCTAAAAATGTTAAAATGTATTACTGGCACGCGAAACCTTAAATTAGAGTGAATAAATGAAGACTTGGCACACCACTTCTGAAAGTGATGATTTTGTGGCCTAAAATATTCCTCCTTACTGAGCAGGGCTGGTCCTTCTTGTCCTCTTACCAATCTCTCTCACCAGATTTCTTTTTGCCATTTGTGGGGGAGCGGGGGGAAGGATCTGACATAAAATCAGATGCATATGGACAAGGTATATCGCCCAACTAAAGTGAAAATGGACAATGGTGGCATTTACAGATTGTGGCCTTCAGATCTGTGCATTGATCCACGTGTGTGTCTCTTCCTCCACATGTGGAAAAACAAACAAACAAGCCTTCATCTGCCAAGCCCAACAGAGAGTCCTCCAGAGGTCCAGGAATCCACAAGGGGGAAAAGGATAGGCAGTAACAATAAGTATATTCAAAATAGTAGAGATAAGGTGCTTACAGTTTCTCCCTCCTATTTTATCTTCCTTCAGCTTATAACTTGCATGCATAGCACATAGATATATTTGCATAAAATCACAAATTATTGTCATATGTTCTTTGTAATACAGTAGTAACTACAGGCAGGGCCGGCTCCAGGGTTTTGGCCGCCCCAAGCAGCCAAAACAAAACAAACAAACAAAAAAAGCCGCGATCACGATCGCGATCTGCGGCGGCAATTCGGCGGGAGGTCCTTCACTCCCAGGCGGAGTGAGGGACCGTCCGCCGAATTGCCGCCGAATACCTGGACGTGCCGCCCCTCTCCGGAGCGGCTGCCCCAAGCACCTGCTTGAGAAGCTGGTGCCTGGAGCTGGCCCTGACTACAGGCCCCTACTGAGATTAGGGCCCCTTTGCTATATAGACACAGAAAGAAACAGCCCCTCTCCTGAAGAGTTCATTGTCTAAATAGACAAGACAATGGGTGAAGAAAAGGAACTATGCTTATCCTCATTTTATAGATGGAGACTGAGTCACAAAACAATGAAAGGCCTGATACAAAGTACATGAAAAGACTCCTATTGATTTCAAAAAGCTTTGGATTTAGCACCTATTGACTTTCCCATAGTCACACAGGAAATCTGTGATCAGGAATTAAAACCCATATCTCGAGTCAAATACCAATGCTTTATCCACAACACCATCCTCTCATTTTTTATAAAATTGTAATATCCCATATGCTAATAACAATAAGCCACTATGATGTTATCTGGTTAAAATATGACCATATAGATCATTGTTGCAACCACTGTTATATATTTGCCACAAATCTTCTACAAAGGTTGTCAAGTAAGGTGTCCATGGAAAGGTTATGATTTGCTGAATATGATTATGCTATTTGTATGCATGTATCATTTTGGTATTTGAAGTTATGAGTATTAGCTCTATACCTGGATTTCAATTGTTTGCTCCTGGGGTAACACCCACAAGGTAGTTAGCCAGCACATCTTGGAGGGACTATTCAAACTGAGTGGCCCATCAGAATAACATTTAACTCACAGCTGAAGACACCCACCTACCCTGAAGGGACTTTCCTATGAACATGCTTTTGAGGTATAGGTAATGGACTTTCTTGCTGTGACTAGGCAAAATCATGCATGGATATGTGACTTGCCCATGTGACTCCAAACACCATCTTGTTACTGTAATTTTCCACAGTAAGAACAATGGGATTTCCTTCACATGGCAGAAGATAGAAAAGGCACTGGAAACACCTCCATTTTGCCTATTTCCTGCTCAAAACTATGGACTATGGACTTATACTAATGGCAGCCTTCTAACCAAGGGACTATGGTCCTTCCAATGATTTGGAAGCAACAAGATACTTATGAAGCCAGCAGTTTATTCCATCACTGCTACAAGCCTGATGGCAAATATCAAAGGTCTGCTTCAACAATGCAGGAATCACAGTTCAAAGAATACGTTGCAAAAATCTTACTTAATAGAAAGTATTAGGTAACCAAAATATAGGCATTATGGCAGTTCACTCTATAATAGTAGTTCCCTCCATGTCTTCTCTTGGCTAAATTCAATTTTGGAGCTATTGTATCACTCAAAGAGAATTGTTTTTGCGTCACCCTAAGGATTTTCCTTGATAGCCGCTTTGTCAGACATGCAGCATCCTCAAACTTTCAAAGTCTTCTGAGGACTGTTAGGCCAGCCAGAGGGATTATGGTCGATGGCATCATACCAGGTATCATTTAGAGAAATTTCCAGGTCTGGCTCAATCCTCTGAATGTATGAATCTTTGGGGTGACCCTAGGGGCGGTGTCAGTAGGTAGGGTCAGGCTGTGTACCTCTTCAAGCATCAATGACTTTGAAAACACAGTGTGCTGAGGTGTTTTTGTCCATCCTGGCAACAGAGCCAGCATGCAACTCTGTTTTTGAACATAATGAGTGATTGAAGGAAGGCCTATCTTTGCAAGATTATGACATTTCACACAATGTAAAACCGTTTTATGCTCAGGACTTGGTAGTGACAGCACATATGGAACGCCACTAGCCATTTCAATTCTGTCTGTAAGAGGATCCAAGTTTCTGAACCGTATAGCAAGGTAGTGCAGAAGCTTGATAGATCCTGAACTTTGTCTCATAGCAAAGACATTTTTGTGTTCATAAGCAAGACATGGACTTTGTACATGCAGACACCTAGCGTAACAAGTCAGAAATTAAGATGTATAAGAGTTGTGAGACTGTTTCCCAGATTAGGTTGGTAAAATATTACCCTTTTCCTTTCTGTGTTGTGCTGTTTTATCTTTGACTAATAAAGCTGATTGAGCATGGGTTATCTGATATCTCATCAATAATCTAACTTGAACCCTCATAATAAATAATAATTATCATAAATATCTCATTGGGAAGTTGCGGAACCTTACACCTGCTCAATGTTTCCCTTGTGGTCATTAGTTAGAACTCATATATGGAAACTGAATGGGATGGGAGGTGGGGGGAAAGCGAGTTGGACTTTCAAGGCTTCAGCAGAGAGGTTGTGTTAGCAGGATGCTTGCATGCTCAGTTTCTGGAATATCTCCACAGCTGTGGCCTAGGCAGGCCAGAGAGTTCATGTAGTCTGTACCCACAGAAGCTTCCACAGCTGATACTTAGTCCCTAGTCCCTGCATGGAGAACCATGTGGGCAGACCCTGACCATGGAACCAGGTGCAGGGGTCTGTCTGCATGCAGTCAGTTGCAGAATCAAGGTCTTAAATTCTAAAATGATTCATGATCTTTTGAGGTGAAAGTGTATGTGTAATTTTGCTATTGTTTGTAACAAACATACACAAAAAAAAGCCTGTTATCACAGCACTCCTATGTGCACCCAAAAATGAACTGAGGAGAGTATTATAAAGAAATAGAGCTGATAAAAACACACACAAAAAAGCATTCTCACACAAAAAAATATTCTGAACTTGTGTTTATAGTGCACTTTTCAAAAAAGGTCTAATTTTAGTTTTTCTCACACACAAAAAAAATGACTTTATCAAACATTTTACTGAATAAGCAACCAAAAATGGTGACAATTAATTTGATTGTAAAAGTATTTTAAAAATGTTGCAAAAATTGAAACTTCCTCTGATGACAGGAGTTTTATTGGGAAAAATTTCAATTTGCACAAAAAGCCATTTTTTGGATGAAAAAAATATTAGGAAAACACTGACTACATAAAAGCTGCAATCTGTATAGTGAACAGTATGTGACTCTCATTGCAAGGCTCCTGAATGGAACCCTGCTGTGTTTTCACCAGATCTAGGAAAAAATATACGATCAGCATTTTTTTAATCTTATGTTTTCAATTGAAACTGAAAATCAGAATCCCTATTTATACTGTTCTTTGATGCTACCATTACTCACACACACTTTGCCGCCCTGGCAGCTTCTCTCCAGCTTCTGATCTGAGCAGCTGTGATGGTAACACCAAGAAGCTTATCCTCTTTCCTTTGATTTGATTTTGTTTGTTTGTTTGTTTTGGTTTTTTAAGGATAAAGTGTTCTGGTTTTTTTTATTTCTACAAAATGGTTTTAATACATCCTTCTTACTTTTCTTCATTTAAAACAATATTGTCTGTCTTACATCTATTAAAAAGACAAATTATTAGTCTATTATTGCATGAAGGAGGCACCGCATAGCTCCATATCAATGAAATGCATTTAAAATATGCTTTCCGAACCTCTTCATGGTTTGAAAAGTTCAGCTTTAAGAAAGTGAAGTGGATTTTCTTTTTAATGCAATGAAGAACCAGTAATTGGACGACACAAAGAAGTTAAAAGTATAAAAAGTCTGCAGGCCACAATTGTGCATAGTCAAGGTCTACATTGCCTGTGAATGCCCTTCGAATAGCATGCACTCTTTGCAGTACTTGACCATTAGTAGCAGTTATGTAAAAGTATAATTATTTCCACTGTAATAGATCATTTGTAAGCTTTTATCACATCCTCTTCGTTAGTCTCAAACAAGTCTTTAATAATACAATGAAATACATTCAACATGCTTATTGGTAGAAGTAACTGATGATTTTCCATGAGTTTGTGTTGCTATGAATTAGAAAGCAGTTGCTGGAGAGATAACTGGATTTGTTAGAAAAATCTAGATTTCCAAACCGGAATACATATCGTAGCATGAAAGGGTTTTTGTTTTGTTTCATTTTTCCTCTAGAACAATTAAATTTGGAAAGCAATATGCTAATTGTAAATTTAAAGATAAGTAACATTTAAAAAATAACATATTTATAAATAAATAAAATAATAATAATAATAACCTGAGATAAAGTGTTAGTGTGACTTCAAATTTACACTAATGGTTTTTAATATTCTTCATGGTTTAGGCCCTTTGAAAGTTGATCCTACAGCCTTGTACGGATGGGTATCTGAGCCCACACACTACTCACTCTTTAAAGCTCTCACTGTGCAATATGAGACTGGTAAGCATTTGCATTTTGGTTCTGGGGGGGCCCAATAGCATGGAAGTCCCTTCCAACTGAAGTCTATTTTGTCTCATCCGTCTATCTTAATGCTTTCCGTTCCCCTGCCCCCAAAGATGTTGCAAGAATAATACTTATTGACTCTACAGAACATTTATTGCCTTGACTTCCTATTTGTTTCTTATTAATTGTATCACTTGGACCTACTTACATCATTTGTTTTTATGTGTTTTTTATTTAAAGAGGATGGTGGTTTATTATAGCTTTTAGTGTATTGTATTTGAGTTTTATTATTTTCTGTATAATGCCCTGTATTTATTGGCTGAGGGGATTGTATAAAGTATTGAACTACAAGAAAACAAAACTACAGATTGTAACTGAACAAATAAAGTATTTGAAGCAAATTACTGCTACACAGAAAAGCAGTTAGCACTATACTAGCAAGAGCAAGATACTATTGTAATGAATAAATAATTTTCCATCTTCAGGAGAACCATAGTTGGGTAAAGTGGAAGTAGAGAGTGGGCATAGAAGGTAAGAAGTGGGAGTTCAGCCATTGACTTCAATGAGTGCAGGATCAAGCCCACAAAGCATATTTCCTATGGTCGTAACATGATCCTCAACATTCTAAAGGGGAACCTATCTACAGACCTTCTCCTCCAGTTGAGCAGTAACTTGGTTTCCATGCAGCATTAATGCTCCTTTTGTGGGCCTGAAGCACAGCCCATCAAAGTCAGCTGGAGTCTTTCCATTTATCTCACTGGGCCTTGGATCAGGTATCAATGCAAGATCAAGTCCATTGTAAATAAATGCTCAAAATCCTGTCTGACTTAACCTTTTTTTGTGTTTTGTTGAAATCCATGGGCATTTACTATATGTCAAACTATTTGGTCTAAATAAATTATACTTTTGTGAGCAGCATAACGGTGGCTTTTATTAAGATGCAAATCCATTTTATTAAGGCTCCTATGACAGTAAGAGTAGAGATGGCATTTGTTATTTTGCTACAAAAATAAATTCAATGAGTACAATCTCTAGACAATTAGGGATGAAAATAATCTCTATAAGCATCTCCTTCATATTTCTGCACCTAGCAACTCCTCAGCAGTATTCACTTTTCTCTTTGGAGCTCTATGAATGCACAGAAAATGTCTGTTCAAATTCAAGTTTCTGACCATTATAGCCCATCGGAAATGTATTTAAATTATTACTAATACCTTTGGGAAACATTTTTGTATGCTATTGACAATTGTTCATACTTTCTTTTGACAATGGTGAATATGGTAATTAGAGCTGTGGAAAGAGTTTCTGCCCTGTGACAGTAAAAGGCAGGATCCTATCCGATCACCATCTCTGCTACTATCTTTTACTCTTTCATGCTTACTCATTTGAGCTGTCAGCCAAAGAGGGCTCCTCCTGCACATCTGTATTGCTCAGAGTATGAATGAAAGCTGTGCATCAAGGGTGCAGAGAAGACAATCTGAAGGTCATACATTCCTTACCACAATGTTTTTTGGAGAACAAGAGCTATAGATTTCAGACTCACAATGAGATCAGTTCAGAGAGGGACGGAGTGAATTTGTGCAAGCATTTTGTAAGGGAAAAGCAAAAAGCCAGTGTGATTAAGGGGGGAAATGGGCTGAGTTTCCTCACGGTTTCTGGTTAGCTGATGTAGGTTTCTTCTAAGGAGAAAAGTTTCTAAAAACTTAAATTTGCTCTATGCATTTTTTCTTAAGTAATATGTGTCACTGCCAGCTTCCAATTCAGGGGAGAAATTTTGCCCTCACTAATGCTCATGCACGGATGTAAACATGATTACTCCAATATAAGTGGTTGAGTATGGCACACAAGTATTAAGGGATTAGTCTTTTTGTATTACATAGGTCTCGTAAGAGCATTTAATTTCCCAGTCTCCCTTTTAATCTTTGCATCCACTTCTTTAGGGCATTCAAGCCACTTCATCTTCAGGTTAGGTCACCCCCACTTCCTCTCCAAACTATGCAGACTTTGCCAAAATACTTGTATTAACAATTATCAGAAAATGTCCTGTATCCTGGAATGCAAAGATGGATACAGATTTCAAATGACAGGTTTCAGAGTAGCAGCCGTGTTAGTCTGTATCCGCAAAAAGAACAGGAGTACTTGTGGCACCTTAGAGACTAACAAATTTATTAGAGCATAAGCTTTCGTGGGCTACAACCCACTTCTTCGGATGCATATAGAGTGAAACATATATCCTCAATATATGTTTCACTCTATATGCATCCGAAGAAGTGG
>NW_020664368.1:11362329-11467171 GCF_002925995.2 Terrapene triunguis | reverse complement strand
AACAAACAGAAGTTTCACTCCGTAGCCTGGCCAGTCACAAAACTGGTTTTCAACGCTTCTCTGATGCGCACCGCGCCCTGCTGTGCTCCTCTAACCGCCCTGGTGTCTGGCTGCGCGTAATCAGCGGCCAGGCGATTTGCCTCAACCTCCCACCCCGCCATAAATGTCTCCCCCTTACTTTCACAGATATTGTGGAGCGCACAGCAAGCAGCAATAACAATGGGGATATTCTTTTCGCTAAGGTCTGAGCGAGTCAGTAAGCTGCGCCAGCGCGCTTTTAAACACCCAAATGCACATTCCACCACCATTCGGCACTTGCTCAGCCTGTAGTTGAACAGGTCCTGACTACTGTCCAGGCTGCCTGTGTACGGCTTCATGAGCCATGGCATTAAGGGGTAGGCTGGGTCCCCAAGGATAACGATAGGCATTTCAACATCCCCAATGGTTATTTTCTGGTCCGGGAAGAAAGTCCCTTCCTCCAGCTTTCGAAATAGAAGAGACTGCCTGAAGACGCGAGCATCATGTACCCTTCCCGGACAGCCCACGTTGATGTCGGTGAAACGTCCCTTGTGATCCACCAGGGCTTGCAGCAGCATTGAAAAGTACCCCTTGCGGTTTATGTAGTCGGTGGCTTGGTGCACCGGTGCCAAGATAGGGATATGGGTTCCGTCTATCGCCCCACCACAGTTTGGGAATCCCATTGCAGCAAAGCCATCCACTATGGTCTGCACGTTTCCCAGAGTCACTACCCTTGATATCACCAGGTCTCTCATTGCCCTGGCAACTTGGATCACAGCAGCCCCCACAGTAGATTTGCCCACTCCAAATTGATTCCCCACTGACCGGTAGCTGTCTGGCGTTGCAAGCTTCCACAGGGCTATCGCCACTCGCTTCTGCACTGTGAGGGCTGCTCTCATCCTGGTATTCTGGCGCTTCAGGGCAGGGGAAAGCAAGTCACAAAGTTCCATGAAAGTGCCCTTATGCATGCGAAAGTTTCGCAGCCACTGGGCATCGTCCCAGACCTGCAACACGATGCGGTCCCACCAGTCTGTGCTTGTTTCCCGGGCCCAGAATCGGCGGTCCACGGCATGAACCTGCCCCAGTAACACCATGATTTCCACATTGCTCGGGCCTGTGCCTTGTGAGAGGTCCATGTCAATTTCCTCATCACTATCGTCACCGCGCTGCAATCGCCTCCTCCTCAGCTGGTCCTGGTTTTGCTTTGGCATGTCCAGGAGGCTCTGCATATACTCCAGGACAATGCGCGTGGTGTTCATAGTGCTCATAATTGCCACGGTGATCTGAGCGGGCTCCATGATCCCAGTGCTGGCTATGGCGTCTGGTCTGAAAAAAGGCGCGAAAGTAGTATCTGACAGACCAGGGGAAGAAGGGAGGGAAGGAGAGAGGGAGGGAGGGAGGGGCGAGTGACGACATGGCGTACAGGTACAGGGAATTAAAATCAAGAAAGGTGGCTTTGCATCAGGGAGAAACACAAACAATTGTCACACAGAATGGCCCACCCCAAAGATTGAACTCAAAAGCCTGGGTTTAGCAGGAGGGAGGGGGGAAGCAAATGAATACAGAATAAATCTATTTTTTACATCTTAAGACGACGGTGCAGCATGACTGATAGCCCTTGGCATTTTCTGGGTGCTTGGCAGCAAATACTGGGCGCTTGGCAGTTAGCCTTCAGGTCTATTGCACCATCTGATACCCACTGCAGTATGACAACGATGGATACCAGTCGTAATATACTATCTTCTGCCCAAAAGGCAAGGGGTTGCTGCTGTGTAGCAATCTAGCCCCACGTCTGCCAGCCCCATGTCTGCCAGCACCCAGATCGCCATCGGCCTCTTCTGGGTGCTTAGCAGACAATACTGGGCACTTGGCAGAAAATAGCATACTACGACTGTGCTAACGTGCAATGAGCCAACAGGGCGCGTGGCAGAAAATAGCATACTACGACTGATAACCATCATTGTCTGCCCGGGTGCCCATGATCGACAGCCACTGCAGTACGACGACGACGGATACCAGTCATAATATACCATCTTCTACCAAAAGGCAAGGGGCTGGTGCAATGCAGCCCCACGGCTGCCAGCCCCACAGCTGCCAGCACCCAGATCGCCAATGAAGGCTACCAGTCATGCTGCACCGTCTACCGCCAAAAGGCAGTAAGCTGCTGCTGCTGTTTAGCAATGCAGTCCCACGTTTGCTGGCACCCGGAAGACATATGGTGACGGTGAGCTGAGCTGAGCGGGCTCAATGCTTGGCGTGGTATGTTGTCTGCACAGGTAACCCAGGTAAAAAGGCGCGAATCTATTGTCTGCCGTTGCTGTGACGGCGGGGGAGGGGCCTGATGCAATGTACCCAGAACCCCCCGCGGCACTGCTTTGCATCATTCGGGCATTGCGATATCAACCCATAATTCCAATGGGCGCCGGAGACTCCGGGAACTGTGGGATAGGTACCATAGTGCAATGGGCTGGAAGTCGACGCTAGCCTCGGTACTGTGGACGCGGTCCACCGACTTCATGCACTTAGAGCATTTTATGTGGGGACACACACAATCGGCTGCATACAACCGGTTTCTATAAAACCGGCTTCTATAAATCCGACCTAATTTTGTAGTGTAGACATACCCTCAGTAAGTGTTAATCAATGTAGCGCCATTGAAGTTACTAGAGCTACACCAATTTGTGTCAGGTAAGGCTCTGACCATGGCTACCTAAAGCATTCACTCAGGCTACACACTGAGAAGATAAGCGTGTCCCATTTGGACACCTGCTAGAAGAGGAAACACCTTATGTTTTGCAGCTCCAATAGTGTGATTTTATTTGTTGCTTTTTCTTGATGTGCAGAAACATGCACAACTTCTAGACAGAGAAATATTCATATAAGAGCATTTTCAAAGAGGTTTGAGATCAGTGTTGGGATTTTGTAAAGCATGTGCTTTCATTTATACAACTAATCTTTGATGGTATAGTTACCAGAGGTGATATATCTTTTTCTTTATCATCTTTGTTTGTTCAGAATTAATTACCATCATTTAAATACTGATCAATATGGAAGTCAAAGAAAATTGATATTTTATTTCCCATTAATATTTTGTTTATCTTTCTAATAACTTTGGTCTTGTTTTAAATATATATATTTTTTCAGAATGATACTTATTCAAAACCTAATGTACATACCCTGTAGCTGTGCAAAACCTTTACACAATATTTTATGGCTACAGAAACTGCAACCATGAGTATTATCAAATTAATGCTAGACTTCCTCAGGGCTTGATCTTATTAAATGCTGGGCACTTTTAACTTCCAAACACAACAATGGGAGTTAGATTCTGGAAGGCTCTGTGTAATCTTTTCACTTAGACCTTTATTTTTCTCGCTCACATATTTTTAAAGTTGGAAGTAGCTGGGCACATAAGAATCAAGTTAACCTACACTTCATACTTGAAAAAGAAGAAGTAGCATGTACATTAAATAACCTGTGATTTTCCAATAATTTTCAACAGCTGTGGTGTCATCTTCATGTCAATGCAGTATGATACATGTATATGAAACTTAGCATTATGGCTACCTTCCAGACGATCTTTGACTTAAAGCCCATATAACAGTCAAAGTGATCAAAGAAATATCAGGTCACAACTCTAGGAAGGCTGTTCATAGCTAAGCTTAGCAATTTTGTTTTATTTCTCCTAGCTATACATTTCTGGGGCTCACTGACAGAACAGAACATGTCATAAGCATTAAGCAACCACTCCTCTTCCCCAACTACTTTTTGCCAGGCTAAGGGGTTGTGATCCATTTTGCTGTGATTGTCAATGCATTTTGCATGAGCTCCTCATAAGAGGGAAAACTATTAAGTACAAGAGAGAGCAAAAAAGTCAGCTTTGCTAATAGAACTATTTTTTTTTGAGTGCGTCTATAAAAAGCCTATGCACTTTTTATAGTTATGGATCACTTGAAATGACTTCATCACCCAAAGGTTAGCACATCTGACTTCACTTCATTTTTAGAGATAGATAGGGAATAAGATAGGTTGCTAAAAATATCCTGAAAGATGTGACCCATAGGGGGTCCCAGCAAACCAGAAGATGAACCCACAGACTTCACTGAAGTAGTACGAAATGATCACTAGCAAATATGGATCCACTAAGATGCAGTTAACACATAGTATACGTACTATGGCCAAACTATTTCACCAAGTTACATCTCCCCAATTCCTTCAGTTCTTAGAAAAACAGTACCTTGTTTCTTACAACTCTAAGTAAAAATTTAATTTCTCATTTTCACATATTATTTTATATTTTTAAAATATTTCTGTAATAAAAAAGGGTTTTATAATGTACAAAGGTTTTAATTGCATTCCTTACTTTATCTGTAAAATCTGAATGTATTATGTGGGATTCTTTTGTTCAGCCAAATGTAAAAATCATGCATAAAATGCATTAGATATCAGATTAATAACTGGGCAGATGGGCAGTCCCAAGGTAAGGTCCATCGTCGAGATAATGCATAGTTATTCTGATTGTCATAAACTTGGCTGCTATATTTCACTCAGGCCTGTCAATAGGACAGAACTTCAATGCCAATTTTTGTTGTGGGCAGAGAGAATGCTGTCTGGGAATGTTAAATTTTTGTAGGTTCTTTGGCATTTCTAACACATTTAAATGCAGAACTAATATTTGACTATAGAGTTATACACCTCCAAAAAGTCTACTTTATTTGGTATGTGTACATTTATGGGTTAAATAGATTGCAGTGGACAAACTTCTTCTAAATGAACAAGAGGTCAGAGAAGAAGAATTAAGATAAGGTGGAAAAGTGAAGGAGAGAAGAGGAAGATAAGCAATTAGTTATTAAGGAGTGATAGTTGTGTGGACATGTGCATTGTGTCTTTAGATCTGTTGAAGAGGGATAGATGAAAGGGGCTTTGGATGCTCTAGGTAGAACCTCTGAAGTAAATAAGAGAAGGATGTTATATTAATTTTGATGGAATAAATGGGCTCAAAGAGTTAAAAGAGTTAATATGACCCAGTCACAGCTCAACATTAAACAGTTTTAAATAAGGTTTGGGTTTGGTATAGAAACCTTAGCCTGCTTAGTACCATGGCAAACACAATGTTAACTTTATTTAAAAACTTTATTAAAGATATAGAAAAGATGGAAAAAGCAGTTAAAGAATTTGGAATGTGAACAAGTCGTACTGAAAGGTGAACTGTCAGGCTGGAGAGAGGTTACTAGTGGAGTTCCTCAGGGATCGGTTTTGGGACCAATCTTATTTAATCTTTTTATTACTGACCTTGGCACAAAAAGTGGGAATGTGATAATAAAGTTTGCGGATGACACAAAGCTGGGAGGTATTGCCAGTACAGAGAAGGACCGGGATATCATACAGGAAGATCTGGATGACCTCGTAAACTGGAGTAATAGTAATAGGATGAAATTTAATAGTGAAAAGTGCAAGGTCATGCATTTAGGGATTAATAACAAGAATTATTGTTATAAACTGGGGACGCATCAGTTGGAAGTAACAGAGGAGCAGAAGGACCTCGGAGTATTGGTTGATTACAGGATGACTATGAGCCGCCAATGTGATATGGCCGTGAAAAAAGCTAATGCGGTCTTGGGATGCATCAGCTGAGGTATTTCCAGTAGAGATAAGAGGTATTAGTACCATTATACAAGGCACTGGTGAGACCTCATCTGGAATATTGTGTGCAGTTCTGGTCTCCCACGTTTTAGAAGGATGAATTCAAACTGGAACAGGTACAGAGAAGGGCTACTAGGATGATCCGAGGAATGGAAAACCTGTCTTATGAAAGGAGACTCAAAGAGCTTGGCTAGTTTAGCCTAACCAAAAGAAGACTGAGGGGAGATATGATTGCTCTCTACAAATATATCAGAGGAAAATACCAGGGAGGGAGAGGAATTATTTAAGCTCAGTACCAATGTGGACACAAGAACAAATGGATATAAACTGGCCATCAGGAACTTTAGACTTGAAATTAGATGAAGGTTTCTAACCATCAGAGGAGTGAAGTTCTGGAACAGCCTTCCAAGGGGAGTAGTGGGGGCAAAAGACATATCTGACTTCAAGACTAAGCTTGATAAGCTTACGGAGGGGATGGTATAATGAGATTGGTCTTTGACTATTAGTGGTAAATATGCCCAATAGGCTTGTGATGGGATGTTAGATGGGATAGGATCTGAGTTATTACAGAGAATTCTTTCCTGGGTGTCTGGCTGGTGAGTCTTGCCCACATGCTCAGGGTTCAGCTGATCGCCATATTTGGGGTCGGGGCAGATTGGCAGAGGCCCTGGAGGTTTTTCGCCTTCCTCTGCAGCGTGGGGCCCGGGTCACTTGCTGGAAGATTCTCTGCACATTGAAGTCTTTAAACCATGATTTGAGGACTTCAATGGCTCAGACACAGGTTTGATACAGGAGTGGCTGGGTGAGATTCTGTGGCCTGCATTGTGCAGGAGGTCAGACTAGATGATTATAATGGTCCCTTCTGACCTTAAAGTCTATGATTCTATGATTCTATGTATTGAGTAAGGCTTTCATTTTAACAACATACATTGTTCCCTTTCCCTTTAGCTGCAGAGACTCTTTAGAATAAAGGGTATGGGGGAAACAACCTTTGACAGTCTGCTAGATCAGTGGTCTGCAAACTGAAGGGGGGCTGCAAGAGGTTCAGGGGGCACAAAGAAACTGGGATCCTGTAGGTCCCACAGGACCCGCTGCCATTATAGAGTGAGCAGGATAAAAATAGAGTGGGTATGGATGGATTAAAAAAATGGATTAAAAAATAGTCCTCCCACACCACAAACAACATGAACACCCCAGCCAACAGCTGCCGATCTCTGGCTGCCCAGCTCTGAAGGCAGCGCTGCCATCAGAAGCAGTGCAGAATTGAACATAGCAATGTCCCAGCCAGAAGCCACCACTTTTCTGCCCCCCAGCTCTGAAGATCAGCAGCTATTTGGCTGGGGTGTTCGTGTTGCTTATGGCACAGGAGGACTATTTTTTTTTTAATCCTGCTCCTGCCCACCCTGCAATACCTACTCCCACTCCCACCCACTCCTGCATTGTTTGTTCAATTTTTATCCCACTCTTGCTATTATAACAGCAGGATCCCAGTCCCACTGTAGGGTAGAGTCCTTGCACACAAAAAAAAAGTTTCACATTACAAGTAATAGAGTAGGTGAATGGCAAATTCTGTGACTGGAGAGGGCTAAGAAAGAGAAGAAATAAGATAGGGAAGAAAAAATTGCATGTGGGGGAATGGGACATCAATGTCTAACATCCCAGATGGTGTTCAGGTTTTAGCCAAAGGCAGTGGAGGTGTCAGTATCATCTGTCTCTCTCTTTTTGGCCTGGTTTGATCAGGACATATTTCAGGATCACAACAGCAAAGACCCAGTGGTATCACAGTGGTCCCAGGAGACTTTTGGAGTGGCAACCAGGATGGTGAAGTTCACTCTTTCTTGTTCATCCATCTTTCAGCCAGCTATTATTGTGTTCACTTCTTGATTTTCCTCCCAAAGTCTTTCATTTTAAAAGTCCCCACAATGGGAAAGTGATGGGTGGAATAGCCCATCCCATTGATATTTTGTCCACCAACAAGAACTAATTATTTGACACACCAGTTTTTGTCCATTGATTTTCACTCCCTTACTTTTCTGGTTTGCCAGCAATGACCTTGACACAGTCCTGAGTTATATAATAGGCCTTTTTGTACAGACAAATTCTTTCTCTCTCCCTTTTTCACTTTTCCCATCAACATTTGTTTTAGAGGTTACTGTGACATTTTATGAACTTTCACTAACTTTTCACAATTGAGCTCACAATTAGAGGCAATGTGGAGTCCCACATGTCACAACAGGGAGAAAGAGTAGCTTTAGGACTAAGACTGTTTCCTTTGGTCTAATAAGATTCCTTGATCAGTGTAAAAAGAAAATGATTCATTCTATGGTTCTTCGCCATTTTAACACGATTATGGTAGTTTTTAGTACTGTATGCTTTAGTAGCTGATCCTGTACTCTTGCAGCCAGTACTGCATTAATTCAAAAGACCTTACTGTGCTTACGAATATTGTTAGCGGTTAGAAGAGGAACATCATTGTTTAACCTTGGCAGCTCAATTCTTAATCTCTTAAAATAGATCCGCAAAGGGAATTAGCCGTGTAACTATCACTTTAGGTGCCTAAACCAATATTTAGATCTCCAAAACATCCAACTAACCCTGCCCAAATACCCTCTGAACCTAAATTGCTGCTGATAAAGTCCCCAAAGCACCTGCATTTATGCAAGTGGCCATGCACACTGTCAGAAAAGTTCTGATACCTGGGCACCTAGCTCTCACCTAAGCCCCAGTGGGATCATCAAACTACACATTACTCCACCTATCACTTGGCCTGATCCGTTAGGCATTTTCAGAGACTGCCTCCGAGATTGGGCCTTGCAAAACACAACAACCCTTGTAACCTTTATCCTACTGGTTAGAGATTGTGAAAGACCCAGGTTCAAATCCCAACTCTGCTTGATATGCTGTAAGAACTTGAGCTTGGATCTCACACATTAGGGGTGAGTGCCCTAGTTACTATGCTATTCCATCTGGTGTGAATAATTAAAGTCATTGGAGGAGGGATTTGAACTTGGGTTTCCCATGTGAGTTCCCTAACCACAGAGCCATAAAGTCACTCTCACTGTTTCTCTGGCCAATTAAAGCTCAATCCTGCAAGGTGTTGAGCACTCTGGCCCAATACAGAAAATACAAACAAATAAACAGCCCCCTTTCCCCCACACACACACTCAAGAATGTGAGTAACTTTAAGCACTCGAGGGTCCCATTGACTTAATCCCTTTCACTGATGCCAGGACAGGCTGCCTTTAGAAATTCTCTTGTTTGTTATTTAAAGTTATAAATAAGTTTTGGCCACTTGGCCAAAATCCTAATTCTCTCCTTATTTTCCTCCTGCCATTTGAAGTTGTCCAGCTGAAAGATCATGTTAAAATCTCATTTAATTTTATGTCGCTCACCTCACAAAACTATTGCTTTGAGCTGCTGCCTAACATTTACCTTTTATCTCAAGTCTCAACTGGAGATTTCCGATCTCAAAAACCCCACTCTGTACCATGAATTTGTTTAAATAACATTGTTAAACATTCTGGCTTTTCAATTATGGATGAGTATGAAATTATAAATGGCAAAGAAATGTGTGCATCTGTACCACAATACCCACATGCTGCCCATGTTTCTGGAGCTTTGGGAAGCACTAGGCCAAAGACCAAGTGCATTAACCCAATCAAGAATTGTGGTTATTCCTCTATGGCCACACAACATCATATTCTATTGATTTTAATTTAGTTTAGCTTTTATACATTAAAAGTTATTTTTGTATTGGACTTTTTAAAAAATAAATTATTTTTAAAACTGAATGAGCTTTTAGGGCCCACTCCTTTGAGGGGCCAGGCTCCGTCAACTCCCATTCCAATTCAGGTCCCAATTCAGTAATTCACTTAAGCAGTGGTTTTACTTTAAGTATCTTTAAAGTTAAGCACCTGAATAAGTCCTTTGCTGAGTCAGGATCTCAATCAATACATTTCTAAATTATCTATCACCACTAAAGCTGGCAGCACTAAGCATCTTACAACAGGAACTCAACGTTTTGCTGGATCGGACCCTAAGTGTTTTGGGGATATTGACAGCTCAAGTTTTGTCAGCATAACGGTTCTTATGCATTCAGGACCTGAATTGTTACTGAAGATTCCAAACAATATTGCATTCATAATTGAACATAATTATATAAGACCCCAGCCATATATTGAAATTAAGCAGTTTTTAAATAAGCATACAAGGGAGGGAATTGTTGCTTGTCAAAAACTGCTTGGGTCTCATATCTCATAATTTAAAGTGGTACTTCCCTTTATCAAAGTAATATAATAAAAGTAAATTTAGTAGCATATTTCTACTACAGTTGTATAGCAAGGAGAACTGGGAGTGACTCAAAACAGAATATCTATAGTATAGATGGAACTGCAGGCAAATTAGTTTAACTTACTAGATGTATCTGTTGGTAAAAGAGTTCTGTTTTTGTGATCACAATGAGAAATGAGAGAGAAAAATCAACTGTTGATGATGTTGAAGTTCTAGCTTTTTTTGTTTGTTTCATTTTTGGTGTTAAAGTTCTGACCTGCAATAGGAAAATAATATCTGCTATGTTGTGATCCATTAATGTTTTTAATACACAATATTTTAATTTAATCAGAACTGTTAAGATTCCAACTAATTTATGACACTCATAAAATTTTGAAAATTAAGACAAGTACATTAAAATTAGTTCTTGCACTGTGTATAATATTTGCCAGCTGCTATATTAATACTAACAGTAAACAATGCTCATATTTTCCCATCATGTCACATGTGTTTCTAAACCATAGACCCCAATCCAGCAAAGCATTTAAGTATATACATAAGTACAATTATGGAACTTCTCAGATGCCTAAGTTTATATACATGCTTAAATGCTTTGGAGGATTGAGGCCTATGGCTTATAAACACATGATGATATGATAATGACATGATTAGCCAACTGAACTACTTATGTGCTTAAATTTATGCACATATTTAAGTTCTTAGCTAGATTGGAGCTCTGTGTTCAGTACATCTCTGCACTTGGCTCAAAATGGGTGTGTATAGAAGTAGGAGACATTGCATTGTCATACAATGAAGGATGTCAACTATTACACAGTACTGTAAATGAAGATTACTGAAATCTGAGAGTTTAATGTATCGAGTTTTAAGAGAAGCATAAAATGATTCATTATTCTTTATGGGACTGTAGAGATGTTGTTATGGAATTCATAACACAATTCTGAAGTTTATTCTGTTTCCTGTACTATCACTCAGCCTTTATGATGATTATGTTTATAATCAAATGAGGTCAACTTTTGAATCATCTATCCACTCGCTGAAATATGAGTATTTAAAACCTGAAAAGCACCTCAAATTACAGCTGACAAATGGTTCAATAAAAAAATCAGAAATTAAATTAGCAATTGTGTTTCAGAAAAACAGAGTTATTTTACTACTTCCAGTCTTAATTTAAACTTTGAAAGGAGTAATTAGCTACTGAATTATTTCTGCTGTTCCATCTAGTTTTTAGTAATTTTATAGCATTTACCAAATCACTCTTACATTGTTTTCGATTCCACAAGAGCATTTGTCATATTAAATATAATGTTTGATTCAACTGAAAGATTAGAATACAAACCTTTTGCAGTTAATTTCACATCAGAATTCCAGCAGGCATCTATACAGATTATTTTTTTCCCCAGTTGACAACTTCTTTTGTTACCATTTCAGAACAAGCACATTTTTTCTTTCACTGATTTTGTGGGGGGAAGTGAATTTACACAGAGTGTATTTTTTCTCTCTTTGGTCAAGACAACAGTGCCCTATTGTGGGGCTTCATCTTGTTCCACCATATTCATGAGGTAAATCCTTGTTTGTATATTGATCTTAATGAATCAGCATTGCTAATCAGGAGGCTGCACAGCTTCTCCATTGAGACAGTCTGTCCTGGCTTGCTTTGAAAGTGTTAACTCTTTACTTGCCAGATTAATGTGCAGACTACATACACTAATGTTTTTTATATGGAATATATACTCTGTAGCAGAGGCCCCTTTTTCTTATTGTGCCTACATTTTAAGATGTTCTTTTATACTGACAGCTTCAT
Organism: Terrapene triunguis; assembly: GCF_002925995.2. Lineage (NCBI taxonomy): Eukaryota > Metazoa > Chordata > Testudines > Emydidae > Terrapene > Terrapene triunguis. Next base: position 11,455,419 of record NW_020664368.1, on the reverse strand, counting down.
TTATAAATCTTGAAGGAGCTGATCAAAATAAATAAATACATAATTTTACAGTTTATTAAACCTTAACAAAGATTATCTGGTTTGACACTAATCTTTGAGTTTGCATCTTTGAGTCTGCGCTTTACTTCCAACAAAATCCTTCTTGGTTTATAATCAGCCTTTGAGAGGCTGTTACATCTGGTTAGATATTTATGCACGCATCCAAGTACCTCTCAGATTGCCAAAGTACAGTCAAGATTGGTGCACACTGAATTATTTGTAAATGGAATAAACCATACAGAATCAAAACTAGAAGCCATTAGGGTCTGCATCATCTCACCTCTGTTGTCAACCAGCCCCAACTTTGTATATTTGTTACATATAAAATCAGCTATAAAGCATTTCCTGGAAGCAGAAAGCAAAAAACAAATAATAATAATAAAAATGCAAAGATAAGGCTGAAAGCTTGACTTCAATTATGCGTCTTTGTGCATAAATGCCACAATTTTTCTATTATTAGTTAATTGTCATTATTATTATAATCCATATTTTAAAAGTGCCAGTTGTTACAGTTCAGGGCAACTGCACCTGTAATCCTCTTCTGTGGTCCATTGAGGGCACCCATTCTAAGCTCCCAGCACCTCAGTCATCACCTCTCTTGTGTCTCTCTCCCTCCTGACTGGGTTTTTCCAGGCTGCACAGATCCCTAACTGCACTGTTATATCCCCAGCAAACCAGACTACATAAATTACCAGTATCTGCGCTTTGCTTTCTCTCCAGAGGCTACAAACAGCATCATTCCCATAATTATAAGTTACCACACAGCTCTTTCACCTTAAAATAAATGAACTTGCTTTGAAAGTATTATAGAAAAAAAACATTAAAACAATAAAATAACTTACACACACGTCAAAAACGCTTCCCAGAGATCACCCCAACTTCATTCTTGGGCTCTAGTAGGTGTCAGTCCTTCAAAACACAAAACTGGGTTTTCCCCATGGTCGCAAGTTTATAAATGTTACAGATTCAGAACCACAACCATCATGAATAGTTCACTCTTTCTTTTATATAGATTGGGCCTTTGCTTTTGGCCTCATGTAACAGGAAATCAACAGACAATGGCCCACTCCTAAGGATGTAGTTTCAAAAGGCTTGCTTTTTGCATAACTGGGGGATAAGGGTGATTTGCATTCATCTCCGCCTAGATCTACCTCAGGAAAAAACACAAATGCTTTTTGTTCCAAAAGCCCTTTCTTGTCTGACAGATTGTTCAATATAGTCCTTTGAACCTCCAGGCCTCACATGTGCCCCCTTGAGAGGTTACATACATTATTTATATATTAATGAGGGCTAGGATTGTATTTACTATAATGAACCCCAAATAAACTTAATTCAATAAGGTCTCCCAAAGCAATTTCCTGCCATATCTGTCACACCAGTCCCTTTGGCATTCAGCATGAGTTTAATGGTACATCAACTCATTAGATAAAGAAATATCAACCTCCCTGGTCCACCCTTAATAAAATCCTTTCTTAGTAAAAGAAAATAATTCTGTAATTTGTGCCACAGAGCATAGCTTTGGCCATTCCACACCTGAGCTCTCCTGCAGTTTAGTTACCTGAAAAATGGCATGACACAGTACTTAACCTAGTCTTCACTGGTAGTGAGTTCCTTGGATGAGACTGTTTAATATTGAACTCAGTTATGTTAACATGTATGGTGCCTATTTTCCATCTAAATTAATACAACAGTATTAAACAAGGTACGGGGCATGGTATACAAACACCTCAGAGTTCTTAGTACCATGGCAAACTCACCATTAAATACCTTTTTAACCTTTTATTAAAGATACAGAAAAGAAGAAAAAAAAACAGTTAAAGCATTTGCAATGTAAAGTATTAGGTAAGGCATTAATTTTAACATTTCTTGTTCCCTTTCCCTTTGTCTGAACAAAAAACCCTTGTTTGAAAATCTCGTAAACAGTATCAAAGATGATAATAACTGTCCTTTGTGGAAAAAAAGTTAGTTGAGAGGAGCTAGACATGTTGTTGTTGATGCTGTTGTTAAATTGCAAAACTGTCCTTTTGGGGAAAAGAGAAGAAGTCCGCTGAGATGAGTTTGACCTGCTGTTGTTAAAGTTGCTGCTACTGCTGTTGCTAAAGTCCTTTCACCCTAGCTGGTGTTTGGGATTCAGCTGAAGCTGGTAGTGGTGGTGATGTCATCTGGGTCCCTCTCTCTGGACTGCTCTGGTCAGGACATCCCTCAAGATTAGGTCAAAGAAGGTCTGGGGTCCGAGGAGATGGTGGGGGTGGCTACCATAATGGTGAAACTCACTCCAGTAGGATCCTGCCAGGGCTTAGGCCTGAAATAGAAGCGGGGGATCAAGACTCATGTTCAATGGCCTCCAGTTCTTTCTTTTTGTTTTTGTTTGTTTTTGACCCTTTTCGCACAAAATCTCTTTATTTTAAGGACCCAAAAAGGGAGAGATGGGTGGATTAGTCCATTCCCTCGTTACTTTGTCCACCAATTAAGCCTAATATCTGATACACCAATTTTGGTTCATTAACTTCCGGCTTCACATCATCTCTTTTAAACGAACATAATTTCAACTGTCCTTGGATTATATCTATGTGGCCTTTTTGGTTTAGACTAATCCAGGTTCTCTGGTTCTCTTACACCCATTCCCATCCACATTTGTTATTATAGATTATTGTGACCTTTTGTGAATTTACACTCACTTTTTTACAATTAAACTCAATTAGGGTAAATTTGTAGTGCCAATTGTCACAACAGATCCTACTCTGAGATTGCCATGCCCCAGATTCCTGCCCCTATGAATCTTGCTCCATTATCACAACATCCATGCCCACCAGAGCTGCCACAATGGGATGCAAAGTAAAAGTTCTCTGACACTGAGACTTAAAAGGCCACGGAATAGGACCATTACATAGAGCTGTTAATGGATGGGAAGCCAGTGTGGATTGAGGATGTATGCTCTTGAAAGTTTTGTCTACCAGTGAGGTTATCATGGGATAGATTTCCAGTTGCTGGTAGGCCTGGTTGCTGTGCACTTTTGGAAATCAGTGCTACTTCTTTATGTGACTATCTGTATCTTTAGACACATCAATATTTTTAAAATTCTGGTCCTTAGGAGCATAAACTTAGATGCCCAATTTTGAAAATCTTTGCCATTAGTTATTATTTATAAAACATGGAAGAATCTTCTGGACACCTCACAGTCATATAAGAAGGCTTCTCACAGACATACAAGAAGAATTCTCTCCCCATCTAACGACCACTTTAAGTCCAAAATTCAGACCCTCCAAAACTCCCACTCATCTGTTGCCTAAACTTGTAGGCACATCATGTCCCTCGACACCTACCTTTCTTCTGATAAAGTCCCCTAAGGACCTAAAAAATCTGCCATTGAACATGAGTCTTGATCCTCAGCTTCTATTTCAGGCCTAAGCCCTGGCTGGACCCTTAAACTAAGCATTCACCTGCTGGGCTGAGCCAGTAGGCAATCTCAGAGCCCACCTAACCAACCAGGCCCCACGTCCCCAGATGAGTTACAACCCCAGATGCCTTCTAAAGAGAGTTTGTTGTTCACCTGCTAGCCATTCCAATCCCTTCTCTGCCTGCAGTACAAGGAACTACTGAATTACTAAACATAGGAATAATCTGCTCTGCTCAATACACATGTAGCAGCCAGACCAAAGTGCTCTTGTAAACAGTCTGTTCAGTATGAAGTTCAGGCAGAATGCTGCACAGTGCACTGAAACTACCACAAAAGAATAAACTCACTCTTTGCCAATTTCACTAATCAGTGGATTGTTCATTTCACAGCCCTGATTCTACTCCAACCTAAGGAAAGCAATTAAATTAGTTTATATATATATATCTATATATATATATCTATATATATGATGCTGTATAAACCCTAAACAATATAAAAACAATATTAGTACACAACTCTGGAAATATGAAGTACTATAGACGTGTTAAACATTAACCATCATTTACAAATTATAATAATTATTAATGGGATCGAGAGAATGCAAACATAGTGTATTTTATTATGATTTTAACTATGATGTAAGCCTTTTGTGGGGAAGGAAGATATTTAAAAATAAAGGGCAAAACTGATTCCTGGCTGCACTGGCATAAGAAAGCATTTTTGCCACAAGAAGCCAGGAACATGCACTGTGCATAGAGCTGTGCAGTCCTAGCACAGACAGTGCTGGAGGGGCACTCACTCTATAAAGTTCAAGGAGTGTATGTGTGTTAATTATGTCTTCCATGGAAGTGGCCCTCAGTGGATTCTGATCCTCATCTTTATCATTACAGGAAGGGACTGTGGAAGTTGCTGACGAGATGAGGACCAGAACTCGTATCCCTCATATGGTTATATATACTATTGGGGTGGGCGAGGGAGAAGAGACGGAAAGGTCTGTCTGACCCTTCCTTCCTCACCAAGATATGGATGATCTTTCTTCTCCAAAGAAGCTCCCCTTCTCCTTGGCTGACAATTCCAGTACTTCCAACCTCAAGTGTTCAAAAATCATGAGTCAGACCACAAAAATCATGAGATTAGTTTAAAAACGAAGAGGGTTTTTTTAATATGCAATTTGGTTAATTTATCTCTCGGCCTTCGAGGTGTACTCAGATCACATTTTCAGGCCTTTCTCTGCAGCCATAGAATGTCATAGAATGTCAGGGTTGGAAAGGACCTCAGGAGGTCATCTAGTCCAACCCCCTGCTCAAAGCAGGACCAATCCCCAGACAGATTTTTGCCCCAGATCCCTAAATGGCCCCCTCAAGGATTGAACTCACAACCCTTGGTTTAGCAGGCCAATGCTCAAACCACTGAGCTATCCCTCCCCCCATGAGTGCTAGAAACTTACTTTGAAATGAAAGCTTAGATTTCCAGGTAATTACTTGCTTCCAGGAGTTGGGGCTTTAAGAAAATGGCCAAATATTGTGAAACTTGTGATAAAATCATGAAAGTAGGCAACAACGCACCCCTCCTTCATAGTCTGAGATTAATTGAGGAGGTATTTTAGCAATATGAGAATCTGAAAATTGTGATTATTATTTTGCTGGAAAATGTCCAAACCAATGTTTCCTATACAATCCACTCAGCTCAGCTGTCTGCTCTTCTCTTCAGAGTTTCCCTTAGCAATGACAGGGCCTGCCACTCCCTGAGCCATTGTTCCTTACCTTATTTCCTCCCTGAGGACAGAGAATGAGCACAGCAGCACATTTCCTACAGAGGAAGACTCTTTACCCACTTCCCCGTAAATAGTTAATGGATAGCATGCCAATAGGTAACACTCAGGAATATTCAGCATAGTTTGTGGGTATTGGAGGACCAAAAAAACTCCTTGCTGTGCACGGCTTGTGTACAGCTCTTTACATGAAACCCTTGACTCCTCCACCTCCCCCCCCACACACACACACTGCACACCGTGGTGAGATAGTGGTACAATCTCCATCCCCCTGTTCTTCTTTTACCCTGAATGACTTTATTTAAAAGGGAAAATAACAGAAACCATGGTGTCTGAGAGACCTAAAACAAAATTACCTAAAAATCTTTGAGAACACACATATTAATCATACACAGAATACCGGTCAGGAAGTTTGGTGCATTGGCAGCTGTATGACATTGGTTCCTGTTACAGGCAGTTTAACTTCTAACTATTTTAAAGAGACAGGTCACCAGTTCTGGGGGTGTTGGGAGATAAACAAAGGAAAAGGGGTGCAGATAAGCTGGGTGAGGAAGCAGATAGAACTGTGAGGAAGGGAGACAGAAGAACTGGAACTCTCATTTACTCCCCATCAGTTGTAACCTTTTCATTGCCAGAGAATAGATTATAGACATCTCCATCTTCTTCCCATATATATCCAAGCAGAAGTAACTCTTCTGGTGTCAGACTACATCCCACTTCCCTTCCTCTCAATTGTACACAGCTTATTGTGTTTATAAGTTCCATCAGCTAAAGCAGTAGTCTTCAAGGACTTTATGAAAACTTAAAAGAGCTAGTAGAGTGAATGGGAGAAACAATATTAGCCTACTTTGTGTTTCACACTGTACCAAAAAACTAAATAAAAAGGTTACTAGTATGCATTAAATTTTAAAATATCCTTCTGTACGATATAATAATAACAACAGTATCATGTTTGCCATGTGTCCCCAGACACTCCTTTCAATAAGAAGTCATGTAATGAGCTATTCTATTAATGGGCCTGCCAAAACTAAAAAGTACATAGCAACAGGAAAACTGCAAAATCCACAATTTCTTTGTCATCCTAATTATGAGATTTTCTAGTAAACATACATTGCCTTATTAAATTATTAAAACTAATTTGATTTAAGCTAAATTGGCTCTATATAATATAGATTTCTGATCTGGGTAAAAGATTACTTTCATTTCTGTGTCCTTAGTTGTTGTTTTATTTTGTTTTCCTAAAAGTTGTTGCTCTTACTTTTAACCATAGCCAGCTACAATAGGAACTCTCTCTATTGGAGAAACTCTTCTAGAACAGATTACTAATGTCAGATTTAAACTACAGGGAGCTTCCTCTGTTTATTGGCCAGCCTATCTTTCATAACATTAAATTATAGGGGGAAGTTATTGCAGGAGTAATGCAGAAAATATTGGGGAAAGAAACTTTTTTATTTATTCATGCAATAATTCAAGAATTGATTGTTAAAGGCTGGCAAGAAAAATAAACACTCCTAATTACCAAGATGAGAACAGAGTCTCAGCAAGCAGCCACAATTTTGTTAAGAACATTTATTCTGTTCTTGGGTGTATAGCCCTGCTCTGCCTCATAGCCCAACATAAATTATTTTATATCAATCTATCAGATAAGGAGTTGTCCTCCGAGTGATAGAAATGGGTAATATAGCACCTCTGGGAAAGGAAAATTAATTTGAGTAATTCTTTTCTATATCTTGCGGTTCCCTGAGCTGCAATACTGCTAGCAGGCTTGCAGTAAAAGTCAATGCTCCACCAGTTAATTTTCATGAGTATATATCATTATAAACCCAAAGCCCTTAGAATAAGGTTAGAGAATAGGAGGAAAAAAAGCAAACAAAATAAATAAATAAATATATGAAAAGAGAGACATTTAAAACAGTTTCATTATTTATACTACTGTACAAGCACCAGAACCCTTTTTCTTGACAAGTCACTGTGACATATTACCTGTTACTTTAGTAGATTACAATTACATTTTTCAGGCATGTATAGGAAACATGTTTGCCAATCCCATTAATTTAAAACATAAACAGTGCAGTTATTCACAGAGGCCAGAAGCCATTATCCCCAATATGGCTTTATAAAGGTGCTGGACTAAATTCTGCTCTCTGCTACATTGGTATAAATGTCAGTGGAGTTATTCTGACTTCACGCCAGTATTACCAGGAGCAGAAACTATTCAGGAATAATAGATATACTCACAACATTCCACTGGCTTGAAAGACTCTACCAGTTTTAGACAGATTCCTTAATTTCAGAATGGGAAATTGGTAAGAACAGGAGAATCTTCTGAATAAAACTTTTTAAGGGCAGTTGCTTCACAGATAGGGTAATATATAGTAGCCTGGTTGGAAGATATGCTTATACATGCATCTTGACATGTCCATAGAAACATATAACATACCTTTTACCCTCTTTTCTGTAAATCCAGCCTCAACAAAAATACCACCACTTAGATTAGAAGAACAAAAAAAGTGATGTGACAAAGTAGAGGGTTGGCATTTATGAAATATTGCAGGTCTGGCTACATGTAGCCAGCTGAATTTTCATCTCCCCTTCAGTCTTATTAATATTTCAGTTAAATTAGGTTCAAAATAATTAAATATCTGACTAATTGCTATTATTACAAATGAAATAGCAGTGAATGGTTTGTTTTCTACAGTCAAAAATATTTTTATAGTTGCAAAGTTGTTCATTGCTTTCAGAATATGCTCTGTGAGTACATGTAGAGCAACAGAATGGTTCAGTGGTTACGGTATTAACTGGTGCCTAGGAAGGCAGGGCTTTAATTCCTATTGTGCCACAGACTGGCTAGGTGATTTTGGACAAGTCAGTTTCTCAGTTCCTTATCTATGAAATAGAGATAATAAAATGTCCCTACCTCAGTGGGGTGTTATGAGGAAAATATATTTAAGGTTTTAAGTCACTCAGCCCCCATAAGAATGACTGCACCACAACTAAGGTGGGGCAGGGTTTGTCTGGGCTTACCCAGGAAGGGCAGCTCTGTTTTGTGGTGGGGGTGGGTGGGGAGAAAGGAGGTCAGAAACTGCTGTAAAAAAAAAAAAAGGGTGCTCGGTGGTCAGTTTTGCAGCAATGACTCACCCCCTCCTAGGAATGTGCATAAAGGTATGAAATCTGGGTGGGTCAATTCTCTTTGTTCTTATTTTGTAAGGTTGGGTGGATGTTCAGTGCAGGTATTCCATAGGGAGGGCAGCCAGTGACCAGATAAATGCCTGGAAAAGGACTTAAAAGGAGGTACTGGATAAAGGAACAGAATGGGGCGGGCGTGGGGGTTGGGGACTCCTCTGATTGGTACGGCAGGGAGCCAACCACCCTACCCCCCCCCACAGTTCTCATAGCCCTCCTTAACCCTCTTACGAGGGTGGTGGATGGTAAGGTCCAAGCCATTGGTCGGCAGGGAACCTGGATGGAAACAAAGGGGGGCTGGTGGAAGCCCCGGAGAATTGATTTGAATAAACATGGATTTGCTTTCACTATACACTTTATCTGCCGGGTAGTCCCAGACATATATATAAATATAGTAAAGTTGAAGCCTGATTAAAACCCATAACAAGTCTCCTGTCCTTCTTGTGGTGTACCCAGACAATGGGGGCCATAGAAGTCCTTGTGAGAGGTAGATGTACTAATAATTTTTGACATTTAAAGTAAAATAACAATAAAAAGAATAGGAGTACTTGTGACACCTTAGAGACTAACATATTATTTGCTCAAATAATTTGTTAGTCTCTAAGGTGCCACAAGTACTCCTGTTCTTGTTGCAGATACAGACTAACACGGCTGCTACTCTGAAATGAAAAGAATATTATGCTTTAGAAACTTGTTGTCAGACGCCACCAGTGTGGTGCTCTGCTCTGTTCAATGTGGATAACAGTCGGCTGCGTGCATGTGTTCCCTTTGTGTGCTGCCCCGGCTCTGCGCAGATCGCTGACACAGCAGACCCCGAGAGAACCCCCAATGACCACAGACTCCAATAAGGTATGAAGGCACCCGGCTAGGTTTATTGTCAAACGAAACAGTCTCTAGCTCCCCGGATCAGATGTCTACAGTTCTGCTAGTACATATGTGCTCCCTGACAATGGACACAGCTCAGTCAGTGGCAGGACACTCCACTGCCCCCTAGGCTGGACAAAGACACCGTCCCAGGGATGCATTCTTATACACAGGTACAAACAAGTTACACATCATTCCTAAAGTATTGAGGTGCAACCCCTCTACCTAGCAAGGTACAATCCCTCTACACAGTAAGGTGCCGCCTCTCACCTTGTACATGTTTGTTAGAACAAAACAACTCCATCCATCATAGTACCCTTTTGCCCTATCTTTAGGATGGGTTCACCTGTTATTTGTTATCTGTGTGTAATGTGCAAGTATCAGAGTGTTGTGGTATCATCCTGGCATATTTTTGTATCTCTAGTGTCCAGTACCTTTTAGGTATGTGTATTTTTGCAACATCAGCCCTTTCGTTGCCAGCTTCTGTGAGCAGGGCCTGCCTCTGGCTCAGAGCTTAACTTTGCTTTAAGTTAGCAAAGTCTTGACCATTACTTTAGTTCAGACCTTAGGCTTCATACTGGGCCTCTGATAAGGGTTTCTGTTTCAGGGCCTCATCTTACTACAAAACTCATTACACACTAAAAGTCCCTGATCCTGCAAGGTGCTCTTTCCAATGCATGGTTGAGGTACATTAGCAGAGCAGTGTGGAGAAGCGTTCATTGCTGTTGCCGCTGTTATATTTGGTTGATAGATAAATAAAGGATTTCAGTTTAATGCACCATCCACACAACCACTTTCATGAGCACAACTCTTATTTTTAAAGGAATGTAATGCTAGATTATAAACTTCTTGAAGCAAGGGTCATATCAACTATGTATCTGTAGCTTGTAGTGTTCATTTATGATGTTACATAAAATAATAATGATTTTAATTGGATCATTATAATCCAACTCCATTAGAAGTGTTCAAATAACAATGTGAAAGGACTCCAGCATATATAAGATTTGGATTTTTCCCCACAGCTAAAAAGAGCAATAGGTTCAAGCTATTTGTGAAATCACTGTCCCAATAAACATACAAGCAAGGATGGGATGATAACCAGGCAGAACCAATGATGCTTTGGCCTCGAATTCCCTTGATATTAAAGCTGTAAGCAAATGTCTCTATTGAAATTTCTTCTCCTTTTTTTTCTTGCCATGCCTTATTCTTTTTTTTTCCCTTTTAAATTAACTCCAATATTTATTTTAAATGTCATGCCTTCTTTCCCCTCTTCTCTAAAAATAACTTGAAAGATGGGAGTCATGCTGGAAGAAGCTGATAAGGTCATAATTATTTTCCTTGCTTTTTCTCTGACACATATTGTAATGCTTTGTAGCTTGGGAAAGCTTGAGTGTACACTAATGAGCCTCATTATTAATGGAACTGTCTGGTCCTGATATAAATTAAAGTTTTTTTCTGATCTCTGGATTATTATTTTTGTATGTTGAGCATGTAACCATTTATAAAATAAGAGAAGGGCTAGAAGAAGTTTAAGCAGAGAAAAGGTCAGCACTGAAACCAGACCTTCCTAAGGCACCAACACTTTTTTAGCATAAGATGATAGAAATTGACACCACAGATCAGATCATAGAATTTCAGGGTTGGAAGGGACCAAACCCCAGACAGCTTTTTGCCCCAGATCCCTAAATGGCCCCCTCAAGGATTAAACTCACAACCCTGGGTTCAGCAGGCCAATGCTCAAAAGACTGAGCTATCTCTCCCCACCATGTCCAGCACCAGTATTAATCACTGCCAGTTCCTTAGAGAAAGGTGTAAAGTCCCAGTGATCAACAGTTATGCTGTAGTACACCCAAAGAAGAAGTTTCCTTTTAGCTTTGTGTAGTAGTTGATTTCTGTCCTGAATCTAATAATTCACATAAAAATAAAGTTCCTATGAGAGAGGAGAGGTTTGTATAGATATTTGCTGGAAGAGAATGATGCAGCTAAGTGAGAATCGTAGCTAAGCTATTTATCTAAATTGGAGATGGTTGAATAACATTTTTTGGTTCCCTGGCAATTTTGAAAAAGCAAAAAATCTAATTTAAAAAAAAATTCTGCAAGTTGAATTTTTTCTTATTTTTTGTGTCTTTGGTAAAATAAAATGTTTCGTTTCCCAGATTTTGATTTCATTTTATTTCGTTTTCAACAATTTGAACATGATTTTGATGTGTTTTAAAATAAAATTCAAACAAAGTTTGAAACAAAACATCATTTCAAACAAAAAAAAAAGTGTCATTTACAAAATATTGAAATGAAACATTTATTTTGTTTTAAATAGCTTTTCAGGTTTCTTTCTAAATGAATAGTTTGCCAAAATCAATGCAAATACACACATCAATGACCTGGAAAATGGAGTGAACAGTGAAGTGGTAAAGTTTGCAGATGATACAAAATTACTCAAGATAGCTGAGTTCAAGCTTACTGCCAAGACATACAAGAGGAGCTCACAAAACTGGGTGACTGGGCAACAAAATGGCAGATTAAATTGAATTTGATAAGTGCAAAGTAATGCACATTGGAAAAAAACAATCCCCACTATATATATATATATATGGTGTTCTAAATTATCTTATCATCCAAGAAAGAGATCTTGTGGATAGTTCTCTGAAAACTTAATTTCATTTTGCAACAGGGGTCAAAAAGGCTAACAGGGTTTAGGAACTATTAAAAGAGGCATAGAAAATAAGACAAAAGATCATCATGGCACTATATAAATCCATGGTGCACACACACCTTGAATACTTTATCCAGTTCTGGTCGCCCCAGCTCCAAAAGGATACAGTGGAACTGGAAAAAGCTCAGAGAAGGGCAACAAAAATGATCAAGGATATAGAATGGCTTCCATATGGAAGAGAAACTAAAAAGATCAGGGCTTAAAAAAAAAGGGAAGATTAAGGCAGGATATGATAGAAGCCATGAATGGTATGGAAAAAGTGAATAGAGAAGCTTGTGTGTCTTTTCAGTTACTTGTCCTTTAATACAAAAACCAACGGTCACCCAATGAAATGAAGAAGCAGCAGGTTTAATACAAACAAGAGGAAGTACTTTTTCACACAATGCATAGTTTACATGGGGAATTCATTGTCATGGTATGTTGTGAGGGCCAAAATTACAAGTGGGTTAAAAAAGGAACTAGATACGTTCATAGAAGATAGGTCCATCAGTGGCTATTAGACATGATGTTTAGGAATGCAGCAACCGTAAACCCCGAAACAAGGATGGGAAGACGGGTGGATCTCTCGAAAATTGTCCTGTTCTCTGCACTCTCTTTGAAATTCTGATATTGGCGACTGTTGGAAATAGGAACCTGGGCTAGGTGGACCATCAGTCTGACCCCATATGGCAGTTTTAATGTTCATACACAATTTGGTGTAGCTGAATCTGCATTTTTCTCCTAAAAAAGTTTCAGTCAAAAAATTTCACCCAGAATTAGTTTGAACCTACCCTAGCCAAGGGAGATATAGAACAGACCAATACGGAATGCAAGACATTTTTCTTGAAATGAAGAAAAAAAAAACGGAGGTAACACAAATACCCATTCATTCCCATTAACTCTAATGGTTAGTTTTTTGAACAGCATCCGACAGACCAAGTAAGATGATTTCTGGCATGCAAGCAAATTTCTCAAAGCACCATACATCTTTCAAATCATTACAACACAGTGCAGAGTATGCCTAGCCAGATCAATGCATAGTCACATTTTACTTGCACAAGTTCACTCCTATTTGTGATGCTTGGGCTGGTAACTTGGGATCCACTGAACCTATGAGGATGAATGTCAATTCTGCTTTCTTGTTTAGCATTCCCCATAATTTGGTCTATTTGCTTCCTCTTACACTCACCTGTTCCCTGACAATTTGGACCTCAGGCACTCAAATAATAGCTTGTCTATAATAATGCAATTTATTCCATCCAAAGGGGCAACAAGCTGGTGGCCCACCCTAGAATTGCCACGATATTACTAGGGAAGCTTATCTCTGACCCGCAGAGAACTCCCTAGAGCGGGCTAATCCTGCTAACCCTTGGAAGGACACAGATACAACCCTCCACTCAGAGGCAGGCATCCAGCTTTATTTACAGATACACCCAGTCCTTCTGTTCAGTCAATTTGTAGATATCAGCTCTGGGGCTGATTGCTACTGGTGCTCAGTGATGCTGCAACATTTTTTATGGTGGGGGTGCTGAAAGCCAGGGGTCCCCACCACAAACTTTTTACCTGGTCCTGGCTCCGGGAGGGGGGGAAATGGACAGAGGTAAGGGGGCCAATGCTGAGAACCCGTGGGGCCATGAGCAGAGCCCTGGGCATGGGGCTGGCCGGCAGCAGCCAGGATCCTGCGTGTGGAGTCCTGGGCATGGGTCCTGTTGCCAGGACCCCAGGTGTGGGGGAGTAGAGCCCCAAGTGCGGGCTGGCAGCAGCCAGGACCCCAGGCGCAGGGCTGGCAGCAGCTGGGACCCCAGGCGTGGGACCAGGAGGAACTGAGCCCCCAAGCGTGAGGCCAGGAGTAGAGCCCCCAGTGCGGATCCTCAGGCAAAGGACCGTGAGCAGAGCCCTGGGTGCGGGATTGGCCAGTGTCAGCCAGGACTCCACATGCAGAGTCCCGGGCATGAGTCCTGCAGCCGGGACCATAGGAGCTGGGGGTGGGGGGGCAGAGCCCCAAGTGTGGGGCAGGTTGCAACCGGGACCCCATTGCAACCATATGAGCTTCAAAATCGCCCACGTCTGCCGCTGTGACAGACAACAGTGCAGTATTGATTTGATTGCTCTATTATCGCGGGTCATTGTATGTTCAAAAACCATGTGAATGCAATTCCCCCACACACCACAGGGGTGCAGCACAGCTCCGGGATTCTCAAAAAAAGAATTTCAAGAATCAGGAAATGTTATCTTCCTTCTGACAGCACCGGCACCAGCAAACGTTTCACAGTGAAACCTGGGGTGCTGCAGCACCCCCTATACCCATAGTTCCCGCGCCTCTGCTGCTACTGCCATAAAGCTGCCATTGCTGACCTCAGAAGCTACTGCCTTCTGGAAGCTTCAGTTGCCTCTGCTTCGGCAGGTAGCTGCATCTGGAATCTTCTGCTTTTCTTCAGCTTTATTCTCTTCAGCTTTGCAGCTCAGGTACATAAGTGTTACTCATATAAGGTATATTTTTCCCTTTCTATAATTTGGTGCTGGTTTCTTGGAACAATCACACCCATACACTTAAGCCTGCTTGTTGTCAGCCTTATATATTGGTTGCTCTCTCAAGTCCAGTTCATTAGCATAGGTCCTCCCCACCTAATTAGACCGGCTCAATCAGCTTCCAGTTATTTGCATAGACTCTCATCCTTTCTAGATACTCCCCTTCCTGCATAGATCTTCCCTTTGAGGTCATCATTAGCAGAGATTGTCCCTCTGATCCTCCCTTTGAGGTCTTGGGAGATATGCTGAGTCATTCCCCATTGAACTTTATCTAACCCTGTGTCCTCCATAGAGAATCATTGTAACCGCCATTTTGAATTTCTAACTCTAAACTAGGGATCTACAACCTTTGGCACATTGCCCATCAGGGAAATCCGCTGACGGGCCGGGATGATTTGTTTACCTGTAGTGTCCACAGGTTTGGTGCAGTGTCCACAGGTTTGGCCAATCGCAGCTCCCACTGGCCGTGGTTTGCCGTTCCAGGCCAATGGGGGCTGCGGGAAGCAGCGGCCAACACATCCCTTGGCCCGCGCCACTTCCCACAGCCCCCATTGGCCTGGAACGGTGAACCGCGGCCAGTGGGGGCTGCGATCGGCCAAACCTTTGGACAATGCAGGTAAACCAAACATCTTGGCCCGCCAGCGGATTTCCCTGATGAGCTGCATGCCAAATGTTGCAGATTCTAAAATATCATTAATTACTACTTATCTAAAGCCTTAATCCTAAAACTAACTACTGTTTTATGCAAGCCAAAGCATTATCATACTGTCACCACCATTGTTGTGCCAATCTGGAAAGGGGAAATTTTACAATGTTTAAATCCCTTTTTCCGTTTTTCTCTGCAAGTCTATCCAAGGTGTGAAAAGGTTTTTCAGAACAGCTAAAAGCAAAATCTTTTGTTTACGCATCTGGTGGAAGTGAAAATCATCCTCCTTCTTTATCCCTTAAATAATGTAGAGACCTTTCCTCCTCCTGCTCACCCCTCATCCCCATATCAATCATTAATTGGGAAATCACTTTTTCATAGGTACTTTCTTCTGGATCTGATGGCTCAGTAGCTTTCAAACTGCCAGGTCCTCTGACCATCTCTCCCTGTATGAGTGGGAGTAGTGGAGTGCCCTCTTTTAGCTGGGATAACAAAACAGGATCACTTATCCTTGGAAGAGTTGGATCAAACAATGTGCACAGGGTTCATCCAGCTCTGCCTGGGAAAGGTTTTGATCACAGTTGAGTTTTGTTTTTCTATAAAGCACTGTAATCAGGGAAGTTCAAGGAAAAGATGGTATTGCCCTATTATTAGTCCAAGTGACTGACCATCTCCTCAAAGTTAAATCTAATGCACACTAAATTTCTGCTTAAGCGGGGATATAAGTGAACATATTGCAAGATTATAGGAGTGATGAGGTGACTATCTGGTCTGAATTTGAGAAAATATCACCAGTATAAATTGCACAGTGAAAAAATATTCCCCTTATTTTGTTCTTGCTCAATTTAGGGTGAAATACAGTTCATTACTATTGTTAGTCAATGTTGAATTTCAGGAAAAAAGTGCTATAATACCTTCAGAAATGCAGTAGTCACAGAAAGTGCTAGAGAGCAACTATATTGTATTCTGATCAATGAAAATCACACAGTCACATGCAAATAAATTTTAAAAATAACAATTTTTATAAGAGATCGTTGTGGGATGTCAAGAAAAGGAGAAACAGAACAGAGGAAGATATGTTACAACGAACCACTGACATGTGATTAGAGAGATGAGAGTAAAAATAGGATCAAGGGATCCAAACAACATAAGTTAGGGGAGGAAGGATGAACTGAGAAGAATCAATAATGTCAAATGCTCATGAGATGTCAAGTACCAGGAAAGAACTGATTGATCTAGAGTCTGAACTAATTAAAGTGTCATTGGTCACCTATTCTACTACAATTTCAATTCTGTGTGGATTTCTAAGACAAGCCTTGATCTTAGGAAGCAATGACAAGAAGGCAGAGTGCAGTTCAATTCGAGTAATACTCATTTGCCTGAAACGCTTTATGTGAAGGTGAGTGTACAGCCAGTTTCTCTCTATGTAACTGGTCAGCAGTCGTAGTCACTTTTACTCTTCCCACCCCACTTGAAAGGAGATATAAGAATACCAAAATAAGAGATAGTAACCATGAGAAATTCATCTTACCTGGGTCATGATTCCAATGTTGAATTGTGCCATACACATTTTTTCCAGATGGTCTTGCACGTAGCACAAATTTGTACTCAGTCATTTTATCAGTAGATTTTCCTCCATCTGATTTAAGAGCTTGTCCTGAATTACTTGAAACATTTTATTTACTGCTGTCTTCCGTTTCCACTCACAGCTGTTTTTATTTTCCTTCCCCTTAAATAGCTGCATCTTTTTTGATAGCCATATGTTTTATAGTTCTCTATTTGTTCCTGGGCCAGATTCTAATACCCTTATTGGGATAGCATCATAATCTACAATTACCTCCATGAGTAAGGATGGTAGAATCCACACATCTACAGAGTAGCTCAATGCATTCATTTTCATTTTCTTCTTTTCCCTTCGTGTTCCACTCTCACTTGCCAATAGGCTTACCCACAGTTTTCTTTTCAGACCATTCCTGGAGTAGGCTTCAAGATCAAACACTGTTCATTTTAAATTAATTTTTTAATTGAAGTGGCTGAGATTTTCAAAGCTGCATAAGGGATTCAGACCTTCAAGTCCTATTAAAAATAAAATCTCATAGTTTGCCTTGAAAATATCTGCTGCGTTTTCAGAGGTTCCAGAATAATAGATGACTAAAACTGTCATAAAATAAAACAAATACTGATATAAAAAATAAATAATGATTAAAATAAGCAAATGTAAAATTAATTTTGTTTAAACAAACTGTTCTTAGTTTTATCTGTTTAGAAATCTTGCTGTGCTTTCAACAGTTCAGAGGTATGGGTTTTTTTTTAAATCAGATTTGATCATAATACAGTATGTATTAATCCTTCTCTTTTAGTTAAGGGAATTTACAACCAGGTTGCTGCATATGCAACAGCTAAACACACACTTGGCTATGGTAGGATGGATGCATCAGTAACATTATCAGCCATCATGAGGAGATTGCTCATTAAGCACAAACAATTTCAATAGCTGTCAACTAGTATACAATGCCTGACAATCAGCAGCATTTGAAGCACTCTCCTCCCCCAAAACATGAGCTTTCACTTTAGTCTGAATCATTTTCCAACAATATTAACAGGTCTCCTGTTCTACCTGCCATATGGGAGAACGTGGACAACAGAACTTCTATTTAGACACCACTGCATTTGTGCCCAAACCTGTAGTGTGCAGAACACCTATTTTGCACTGTTTAGTGCTTTCAATGCCTATCAACTTCAAGGGATGAGAGCATGTAGCACCTTAGTAGAAGTATGCGGAAGCTTGCCTGATCAGCTACTTTGATCCCATTCCAGTACGGGCTTGATGGCCAGGAGAATTCACAGCACTGATTCAGGAACCCAGGCCCTCTATACAATGCCGGGGGAGAGTTCGGTAGCTAAGAATGGAATCCAAAAAGAGCCAACATGCTGAACAGGAGACACCTAAGATAGTCAATAAGAAATGCCAAGAAGTATGGACTAAGGCCTTCTGTACACTACAGAGTTTTGTTGATAACAGTCAATTTTTTTGACAAAACAGTGGATGCTCCTGAAATGCTCCTACTGCCGATGTAACTCCCCTACTACGCCAACAAAATAAAACCACTTTGATGAGAGGAATAGAGCTTTTTGCAATGTGGTTAGAGTGACACAACATCAGTGTAGACACTGTGCTTGCTTATGTTGCCCTAATTGGTCTCCAGGAGGTGTCCCACAATGCCCATCATGATCACTGGTAAGCAGTTTGAACTCCGCTGCCCTGCAGGTACACAGGCATGTGCCCCTCTCCTGTTTAAAGGCCAGGGAATTTTTGAAATTGCTTTCCTGTTTGCTTAGCATGGACCATTCACACAGCATCTTCCCAGCTGACATTGTAGATTTTTCACAACAGACGTGCTCTCCCCGGCATACACCAGAGCTGTTGGATCTGTTGGGTCTGTGGGGAGAGGAGGTTGTGAAGTCGCAGTTTCACTCAAGCCTTAGAAACTTTGATATCTACAGGCAGATTGCTCATGGCATGCAGGAGAAGGAACACAAAAAGGACACAGCGGTGCCATGCTAAAATCAAGGAGCTGAGGCAAGCGTACCCGAAGGGAAGGGAGGCCAGCTGTCACTCTGTTGTAGTGCCGAAGACATGCTGCTTCTACGAGGAGCTGCATGCCATCCTTGGAGGCAACCCCATTGCCACTGCCAAGATCCCTGTGGATACTTTGGGGCACTGGAGTCAACCCCGTGGATGAACTGGTTGTTAGGAAGTGGAGTTAGAAGAGTATGTGGGACATGCGACAGGGTTGTCCCGTGGCATGGAAGCCATGACCCATTTTTGACTCTGTAGTGGTCTAGCCAGTCCAAGCACTCTGGCTCTAGCGTGCATGAAGCAAGAGAGGTAAGCTCTGGTAAGCACACATTTTGCTTTGATACTGCACAGTATCAGAAAGGTGAACTCTCGCAAAGAAAGAAAGTTGGTTGGCACACATTCAATTCTATCAAGAATGTCCTACGAGGAAAAATCAACAAGGCAACATGCACCAATCTCTTCAACTCAACAGTACTTCCAGAAAAATATTGTACAGCAGCGAAACATGGGCACTGACAAAGACTGAAGAGCAACAACTGTCTGTCACGGAGAGGGTGATGGAAGGAAGAACTTTGGGGATTTCCATCTGTGACTGAGTTCCCAAGGAAGTGATCAGATAGCACAGTGAAGTGCAGGACGTCATTGGTGAAAGCAGGTACAGTAAAATGTGATGGCCTAGACATATATCTAGGCTCACTGACAATTGATGGACTGCAGCTGTCGCCAAGTGGTACCCACAGGAACTGAAATGACCACTCGGTCGACCTCAAAAGAGATGGGAAGATTTTATTGTGAAAAGGCATGGCCAACATGGAGAAGGAAAGCCAGGATAACAGAAGAATGGAAGGCATGTTGTGATCGGTGCAATATATATGAGGGCTGAAGGACCAATCGATCAAGGTGATCAAGGTGACTGCACAGTGATAGGAGATTGAGTTCTCATTTATTTTGTTATATGGTAGACGAGGGATAAAGAATAGAAATTAACAACAGAACCTATGCAGCTACACTGTAGGGGCCTATCAGACAAGTTTGTAAATGTACACCAGGATGTCCTGGGAATCCTCCACAGGGATCTCTAGGAAACTTTTGTGTAGTTTTATGAAACTCTGCAATCCCCTATTGAAGGTTCCTTGGCAGAGCTACCTTATTTATCCCCTTGCTGTAGGAAACTTTGCTACAATTATTTCTGCAGGGACCAAAGCAGCACACAGGAGAGCAGCATAGGGTCTGGGGCTGGACTCATGCAAGAGATGCACCCTTGCATCCTGGGTTACCCTCAGGAGTGAGATATTGGGTTTGATTATCCCAGCCTGTGGAAAAAAGTCCTAATATTCAGAATACTCTCCCTAGGCACACGTAGTGACTCTCTTCACAAACAACCCAGACCTTTTGTCCCTTCTTGGCCATTCTCCCTTCCCTATTAAATCCCTCTTCCCCGCCAAAATCACCATATTTGGGATGCTTGCCGAGCTGTGTGCTAGCCAAGGGACAGTAAGAAAGAGCTGCATGTGATGATTGTGATTCACGACTGTGAGTGTACTCACAATACTGTCTCTGTTCATTATTTCTTTGGCTTCTTCAGATGTGCCCTTGAGGACCAACTCCTACTCACTGGTGGAGCACCTCCATCAGATAAGGCAGCAAACCAGGAGGAGTAAGGACAAAATGTTTCATGAAGTGCTGCAGTCAACAGATACAGCAGATAGTGAGACAAGCGCATGGAGGGAGACAGTTAATGAAAAACTCAGGCTGGGTAGCCTGGAAAAGAGACAGGGGCAGTAGTGGATGATAGATTGACAGGAGCAGATGATAAAGCTACTGTAGGGCCAAACAGAGACGCTCAAGTCCCTAATAGCACTGCAGTGGGAGCACATCCATGCACAACTCCCTCTGAAGCCAATACACAATGCCGTTCCATGCCCTCCCCAAACTTTCCAAACATATTCCTTGAATATTCTTACTCCATCAGAGTACCCCTAGCACTCCACCCCTAGAGACTGGTTTCATACTGAAAGCTGGAGTTACACACATCGATGAGAACCTTAACCGAGAGACTGTCCCTCATTGCCATGTCCCCTGTTCGCAAATAAATACATACATACATACATACATAAAAAATATGTGTTTTATCCTTTAATTAAAGTGTACTCTTTGAAACAAAATGAAACTTTATTTGCACATGGTAGTTGCTGCTAAAATTCAAACACAGTGGCAGGAACATTTGCTCACTACAATTAAAACTCAGGAAGTAACCTTTACAAGAGTCATTCAAGGTGGCAAGTAAACATTGCCTGGCCAAACGCATCACGTTATGACATGTTACTGGGATTCATTGTCAAAATGCTCCTTCAAAGCCTCCCTGATTCAAATAGCCCCCTGCTGAGTCCCTCTAATTGCTCTGGTATCTGGCTGCTAAAAATCAGCAGTCAGCCTATCCACCTCTGGGGAAACATTTCCGCCTTCACTTCCCAAATGCTATATAGAGCACAGCAGGCTGCAGTGACCATCAGAATATTTTCCTCATTGAGGTCTAACCTGCCAAAAAGGCAGTGCCAGTGACCTTTTAATCAGCCAAAGGCACATTCAACTGTCATTCGACACCTGCTGAGCCTGTTGCTGAAGTGCTCCTTACTGCTGTCTATGTTCCCAATGTAAGATTTTATAAGCCACAGGAGCAAGGTGTAGGCTGGGTCTCCCAGAATCACTATGGGCATTTGCACATCGCCCACTGGAATCTTCTGGTCCAGAAGGAAAGTTCTAGCATGCAGCTTCCTATACAGCCTAGTGTTCCTAATGATGCGTGCATTATGAACCTTCCCTGACCAACCCGCATTGATGTCAGTATAATGGGCCCGGTGATCCACCAGCACCTGCAAGACCATGGAGAAGTAGTCCTTTCAGTGGAAGTATTCCATCAGAAGATGGTCTGGGGCCAAAATTGGAATATTGTGCCATCTATCACACCGCTGCAGTTAGGGAATCCCATTGTCGCAAAGCCATCAATATTTCCTGCACATTACCCAGAGTCACAGTCCATCACCGCAACCCCCATGGTGGGCTTTCCAACTCCAAACTGATTCACAACTGACTGGTAGCAGTCTGGAGTTGCCAGCTTCCACACAGCGATCATCACTCGCTTTTCCGCTGTTAAGGCAGATCTCATTCTGGTGTCCTTGCACTGCAGGGCTGGGATGAGCTCCACACACAGTTCCAGGAATGAGGATTTGCGCATCCAAAAATTTGGAAGCCACTGCTCCTCATCCCACACATGCATCATGACATATGTGATCACACCACTCACTGCTTGTTTCCCACTCACAGTACAGATGGTCCACCGTGCGCAGCTGCTCCTTGAATGCCAGCAGCAAACTTGAATTGTTTCTTTCCATTGCACACAGCAGGACAGGCACCACAGATTCACTTTCTGTTTCACAGCTCATGAAATATTGAAGGACCAGCCACGTTGTGTTCATAACACTCATCACCAGACTGGTCAGCTGTTCAGGATCCATGCTTTCAGGCAGAGATGGCAGGTGCACAATTTACTGGGGCTGTTCAAAAATGGCACAAAATGAAGTCTAAAGCCCATGAAATGATGGTATGGAAAGAACTGCATCATGGGATGGTGAGCATGTCCCCATGATCCACTCCAATCTGTTCCCAGATCTCCCAGCAGCAGAGGATAGCAACCAGTGATACAACACTCTCTGTCAATGCAAGAGCACCGACTGTGGCTGCACTCCACCGACACAAGGAGCGTTGCATGGACATGCACAGCCGATGTAATTAAAGTGGCTTATGATCATCCACATAAGTTAAGTTGACTTAATACTGTAGTGTAGACATGGCTTAAGTCTCCCTTCAGCCCTAAAATGACTTGGTGGTTAACTCTGGGCCAGAGGGCGGCACCTATTTCTGGGTGCTGGATGTACCTTTATACCCAGGCTTTAGAAGATGTAGGTTCAAATCCCCATACTGTCTGAGCAGAGCAGTCACTTGAACTTAAATCTGCCCCTCCCAAGAGTGTCATAACCACTAGGCTGTGGAACATTAGATACTACATAACTCTCAGGTCTGGTCTACACTGCAGACCTATGATTGGTATAAGTATGTCTCTCAGTAGTGTGAAAATCCAGACCCCTGAGTGACACAGTTATACCAGCCTAACCACCCGTTTAGATAGTGCTGTGTCGACAGGAGAGCTTCTACCACCAACATAGCTACTTCCTCTCAGGGAGGTGGATTAACTAAACCAACGAGAGAACTCTCTCCCTTTGGTGTAAAGCGTCTTCATTAAGCACTACGGCAGTGCAGTTGCATTGGTTCAGCTGCACCGATGCAGCATTTTCAGTGTAGACTTGCCCTCAGTCTCCCCAGTTGAAGCTGTTCCAGTTTGTACAAAATAATTAAAGTAGGGACTGAACCTGACTCTTTCACATTCCAGGTGAGTGACCTTACCAGTGAGCTATAGATACTCTTGTTTTCTTTCTGGTCCAATGAATAAATATTTATACAAAGCGGAACAGCATCAACAAGAGAAGCTGAGGAAGCCCTCAGAATACCTCATGGCCCAGGGGTTAAAACATTCACACGGGAGGAAGAGACAGGAGGGATAGCTCAGTGGTTTGAGCATTAGCCTGCTAAACCCAGGGTTGTGAGCTCAATCCTTGAGGGGGCCACTTGGGGATCTGGGGCAAAATCAGTAGTTGGTCCTGCTAGTGAAGGCAGGGGGCTGGACTTGATGACCTTTCAAGGTCCCTTCCAGCTCTAAGAGATGGGATATCTCCATTAATAAAAGGGTACTTAAATCCCTGCTCTGAATCAGACAAATGGGGGATGGAACAGGGGTAGTCTACAGCAATGGTTCTCAAAGCTGGTCCGCCGCTTGTTCAGTGAAAGCCCCTGGTGGGCTGGGCCAGTTTGTTTACCTGCCGCATCAGCAGGTTCGGACAATCGCGGCTCCCACTGGCCGCGGTTCGCCACTCCAGGCCGATGGGGGCTGTGGGAAGGGCGGCCAGCACATCCCTCAGCCTGCGCTACTTCCCGCAGCCCCCATTGGCCTGGGATGGCGAACTGTGGCCAGTGGGAGTCCCGATCGGCTGAACCTGTGGATGCGGCAGGTAAACATACCAGCCTGGCCTGCCAGGGGCTTTCCCTGAACAAGCAGTGGATTGGCTTTGAGAACCGCTGGTCTACAGCCTGGGTGAGTGCTTTAATCATTAAGATATAATCAGGCAGGAGGATGAGAACAGCCTCCTTCAGGTATGTGTGTGTGTGTGTGTGTGAGAGAGAGGGGCCTGATGTTGTAATTGTGTTCCCAGGTGACCTCAGAGAATGCCTATCAGATTGGGTCCCACAGATAAGATAGTTTGGGGAATGTCTAGTTTATCAATTCCAGACTGGAGTTAAGCATGAGCTCAGACACCTGGGCATGAGGGCTTAGATGGCCATGCACATGCTTACCTGCAGAAATGTAGGTGCATACGGAACTTGGGTGCCTACAGGTACAGGTGGCAGCTGAGCAGGATGTTTGGTGGTCTAAATTTTTGACATAAGTACCTAAATATGGCAGCTAGGTATCTAAATCCCCTTGTGGATCTAGCCCCACCGCACTTAAGCATGCGTGCAGTTTTAAACATGTGAGTACTCCTGTTGATATTGCTTGGCTGTATAGAAGTCTTAGCACATAATTGTAACAAGGTGACTCAAATTGGTCAATGATGCATATTACTACACTTAGCTATTTTATCTTACTAGTCGTCCATGGCAGTGTCTTTAATTTTATTATTTTGTGTCAGGCAGCATTTTAGCTACAGTTTAACTTGACTGAGTTTTCTTAATTTTTTATTTTATGCAACTACACGTTTTTGATTCTCAGGCAGTTCCTCTGAAGCTGTTACTGCCTACAGGATGAATACAAGTGTGACATATGCGTAGTTACACCATATACACATAAAACTGATGAAGTTTAATTTAACAAAAGAATCTAGTGTACTACTCAGTATGAAAGGGGGGGGGCGGGGAAAAACTATCTTTAGACAAATTGTTGAAGGTTTGTCCTCAAAGCTCAAACCATTTTAACTAACAAAAATTTATTCTCTAAAATGAAAATGTATGTCACATTTGAAGCAAGGGTAGATTTTTATCCTGGAGTATAAAGCCCTTTAAAACTGCAATAAACTCTAGAATCATCAGTGCAGAGAAAGTATGCAAAATATACAGTCTAAAAGTATTACTGGAATCATAACTGTTAAGATAGGTTTGCTATATTATTTCTCAGAAGAAGGGACTTCAAATGTAATGTATAAGACATTAAAGGGGACTGTCTTATTTGTTCTAAATATTTACAATGACTGCTGATAAGGCTAACATGTTCCCTTTTTTATTACAATGTTAAAAATAGCATTTTAATATGTAATTCCTGTAGATATCTTAATTACTTCGGTAAGCAGTATCTGTGCTGAAGCAGATCTACAACTTGTGACCTCTTATCTCAATTTTCTAAGATTAAAATATTATTTTTGGAGTTAATTTCTACCAATAGTTCTTTAAGTCATTAATTAATACGAACATTGGTGCTGTGACATGAACAAATACCATAAGCACAAGTGTTCTGATTGAATTACACATGGAAAACCCACAAATATTAGATTAATTATTGGGTAAGATTAATACAGACCACTGAGAAATAACTATTGGATTTTCTTAATTTAAAACTCAAGGCATGTAGCTTTCCAGGCTTTGTCAACTATATATTTTCCTTTGGTAATGAACGGTGTCAACTTTTTTTTTTTTTTTTAAGTTAAGTAAAGGTACTTATGATATTCTCCCCCTGCTATTTTATTTGGACAAAAGAAACAGATTATACCTTTACAGAATCACTGTGTACAATTACAAATTATAGAGGGAAAGGACTATTAGTTATAGGTGGTTGGTAATTTTAGATGATTTTTTTTTTCCATTTGAAAACGCTTATTTGTCAAAACTGAAACTGTTCATGGGAGTTTTACCCAAGTAAACAATGCAGGATCTAGCTTTTTATCTATTTCTTTGGTACAGCATTCCTCCTATCCCTCCCTCCCCCCCGTATATTTTCTAGTATTTTTCAAAGTCTCAACTTTTCTGGACCATAACATGTAAGTTTTAAGCAGAACTCTCCATTCATTGCAGACTGCAGCATACATTATGTACTTAGATGCATAAATTACTTAAACTCTACCCATAATTAATTGTGAAAATAAAATTAAGTGTACAAAAAGGGAGGTACAATGAAGGCCAGGCTGAAAATCAGAATAAATAACAAGTAGAAATGAAAGACAATGTGATCTAGGGAGTCCTGGATTCTGTACTCAGTTGTACCACTTTCCCGTCTCAATCTCTGTCTCTTTAGGCAGGGAATGTCTCTTAATTATGTATTTATAGTGCCTAATACAATGGAGAACAATCTCAACTGGGGCCTCTCTAACCTGAACAGCAGGGCTGTATAGAAGTTCAGGGCAGGTATTGTCAGCTACTATGTTTGTATAATGCCCAGCACCATTGGGCCCAATTCTTGTTTGGTCCTTTGGCACAGCCATCAGAAACACACTGTTATTAATCATGTAATGTTTGTAATATTATTTCTATTCCAGTAGCTCCTAGGGAGATCAGGCAGCGATACAGACACTAAGAACCTTTGTGAAGATTTGTTTTCCCCTGCACTGGAACCCCAAGATTTGCATGGACCTTGGAAGCTCTGAAGATTCAGTTTCCCCCAGATACTCAAAGGAAGGGAATTGCTGCAAACTGAAGCTTCCATCTGCACAGAAAAATCATGAGTATGGTGGAATGCGGTTCTAGTCACAATTAGACAAATTCAGCTGTCAGATACACCTATCCAAATTCTGAGTGAATCCACTGCTTTCATTGGTGTTACTCTATATTCACAAGGATGTAGGAAAGCAGAATTTGCTTAGACACCTTGGAGATTCCAACACCAAATTGGCAATTATGTATGAAACCTAGCATAAAACAAAGCATGATTTTTAATTGTATTTGGAGTTGCTGCTAAAGTGTCCCTGCAGTCTGTCTTTAACTCTACTGTGCTATGCTTTCTCTTCAAAAGCACCCAGGTTACTGTTCCCAAATTTGAAATCTGAGACTTGAATAAAAGTAGGATATGCATTTTGTTCCTTAAACATATGTTATTAAAAGGACGTAGTCATTTACAGGAAATGTCTCTAACACGTCAAATAAAAAACAAGTTTCAAACTTGCCAAAGATTTAAAAGAAACTGGTTTCCTTGATTTCTCTCTCTTCTCCCTATTTAATTGTCTTGCAAACCAAACTCTGACAAACTTTGTCTGTTGAGGAATGAGGAATACCACAACTGAAACCAAATTGCAAGCCTGACTGAGGAAATGGACACAGAAGCAAAGATCATTCTTGTAACTATACTTGAACTTTTCATTATAAAAGATTCTGCCAGGAATTTGCCAAATGTCATCTGTTCCTATACCTAGTATTCTCTTTGTTATACTAATAATAAAAAAAAAATAAAAAATGTGTTAAGACTTAACAGTAAATGGTAGGCACTTAAATGATAGTAATATCTTATTATGAAATTATTGTTTGAACTCTAAGCAGAAACTATTGTTATAAGAAAAATAATAAAAGGACTTAAAGTAATTTGGAATAACAATCAATAACTCCATCAGATAAAGTGTTTTAAAAGAAGTGATGGAGTTTAGTAAAGTAGCCTAGTAAAAGAATACAGTTAAAAGATCAACACACACAAGGCTAGATTCTCAAAAGGACTTAGGTGCCTAACTGCCATTTTAGGCATTTAAATCTCAGAATCAGGCCCCACTAGGATACATAAAACCTCTGCTCAGATGCCCCTGAACCTTCTTTCTTCCTCTGAGCATGGACTCTGCAACTTCACTGTAGGTGTCCGGATTCCTAAGCCCCAGAATGATGCACAGACCGTGAGGAGATAGGTGTTCCTCTGCCTAACTCATCTGTGAGGCCCCAATAAATAAGCATTATAAGGGGGCACAACAACTGCAGTTTTTCATAAGACCATATCTGTTAGGTGGTCTCTGAGAACATCTATTGGATCAGGCCCCCAAGTGAGATAGGTTTGCTTAAGCATTAGTTAGGTGTGTGAGCATCAGAACTTAGGTGGCAGTGTGCATGCCCAACAACAAAAATCTAGGGGACTTTACTGGAAGAAATGTAGGTGTCTACAGAGATAGGTGGGCTCTTTGCTTTGAAGATCAAATTTTGGGTTTAGGCACCTACAGTGGCAGTTAGATGCCTAAATACCTTTGTCGATCCTTTCCTATGTGTTGGGACAGGGAAGGTTAAATGTTAAGCACAATCCTCTGCACAAAGTAGTAGTAAGTCCCAAGGACTCATGTATGCTTTATCCTTTATTCATAAATGTAAAAAAATAAAAAAGGGGTCAGGGCATGTCCAAGAGAAATATGATCCTCATCATTAATATTTTGGATTCCTTACTGCGGATGTTGTTAAAAAAAATGGCTTTACTCAAAAGTGAAACTTAGTAAAAAATTACTGACATTTGTACTGTAATATTTTGATCAAAATTCTTACTGAAATCATTATCAAAAACTTTTGCTAACTAAACAAATCATGGTTTCTCAATAAAAATGAGATTTTGGTAACAAATTTCTTTGAAAAAACATGATAAAAATTCAATACAAAATATCATGGAAATTTTGTGGGAAATGGAAAATTATTCCAGTTTAAACTGCGTGAAAAGAAAATGACTGAAGTAGTTTACAAAATCATTTTCCTGTTGTTGTTGTTTTACCAACTCTACTAAGCATGTACCCTCTTATTTCCATTCATAGGCCTTCCATTCAGCAGCTCCTGGCAGCGGTGCCTGGGCGGCCAGAACAGCCGTTGTTGGCAGCCTGCAGGCAGCCACTGTTAGTGGCCCCAGCTGCTATCCCGGGGCTGCCAGAGCAGCTGCTGTGGATAGCCCCTGGCAGCTATGGAGTAGCCACTGTTGGTGGTCCCTGGCAGTGGTCCCCCACTGGCTGAAGCAGCCACTGCTCGGCGCCCCTGGCACCTGGTGCCCCTGGCCCCATCTCCTGCCCTCAACAGCAGTAGCCCCCTGTCCCCATCCCCCCTGTAGCATCCTCCCAAGATTTAGTCAGGGGTATTTATAGTATAAGCCATGGAGAGAACAGGGGCCATGAATTTTTGTTTATTGCCCGTGACCTGTCCATGACTTTTACTAAAAATGCCTGTGACTAAATCGTAGCCTTATTTATGGATAATATTTTACCCCACTATTAATTGTGAGATCAAATAATACAATTTTTACTTGGTAAACTAATTTCCCCAGACAACTTAATGCAAATGAAGTTAGGACTTGTTCATTGTATCATTTAGTCTTGCAACTCATAAAGCATACCAAAAAAAAAGGAAACAAAGGGTCCTGATTCTCGTTAACAATAAGAAAGGGAAGTCCGGTGGCACCTTAAAGACTAACAGATTTATTTGGGCATAAGAAGTGGGTTTTTTACCCATGAAAGCTTATGCCCAAATAAATCTATTGGTCTTTAAGGTGCCACCGGACTCCTGGTTGTTTTTGTGGATAAAGACTAACACGGCTACCCCCAGATAGTTAACAATAAGGTCACTTAACATTGGCAGAGTAATGTAAACAGGTCTTAGTGGAAATGAAAATCAAAACCACAAATGATTACATGCATGAAGGTGTAAATATACAAACATCTTGAGGCCATTTTTATCCTACTCATCACATTCACATCTGACCCCCTTTAAAAAAAATAGAAATAAAAATAACCTCAAGAAGTTCCTACATTTTGGAGTACTATGTGCAGTGTGGACATATTTCTAAGACCCTATTTAAATACTCACATAAAGAACTAGACACTCAGTGTTGAAAAATGCATTCCCCAGCTGCCTTTAACAAGGGAATGGATATTTTTAATTACACTTCTAGGTGTTCATGGTAAAATAGGGATCATTCTATCTCATTTTTCAAGGCATAAATTGATTTTTTGCAAAGTTCAGAGAATAATCACCCTCTCTCCCTGTCTTCATGAACAATATTCCCCAGAGCCATTTGGGGTGGGAAATACTGCCTTCATCTGAAGAGACAAGTATTGGTCTTTGGTGGGAGAAGCAAGATCTAAGAGCTGAATGACAAGTGGTATGATCCAGTAAGGCATGGCCTATGTTCCAAAAGAGATGGCCTTCCCAATACAATGCTTGTTACCTAGGTAGTTAGGGCTGGCTATTGAAAAAGTTTGTTTTCTTTAGTTAACATTTTTTTCCAGAGGGTGGGAAGGAATGGGGGGCTATTTTCACAAAGAAATTTAGGCATAGCAGTTCTCAGTGTCCCCAGACCTAACTTTTATTAATCTAGAAAATAACTGGGATTAACAAAGCCTGAATTAGGTGCCTAGGCTTCCTATGCAATTAATGGGGAGAAAGAGGTGCCTCAGAATGGGATTCACAAAAACCAGTACAGTACATAGCTCCCTACTTAATCCACTCCACTGTTAATGCACTCATCCAGGATGGAGAAGACCCATGTTCAAGTCTCCCCTATACCTGACAAGGTGCAGGAGCTTTAAATTGGATCTCCCACATTACAGATGAGGACCCTAACCACTGGACTGTAGGATATTCTAGGACAGGACAATCTCCTGTTGAACCTGCTCCACTTTGTGTAAACAAACATTTAATGGTTTAGAGAGAGAGAAAAATGACTCCATAGCCTAGTACTTAGGGCACTGACTTAGCATGCAGGAGACCTATGGTCAAATTTCTGTTCCAATTAAGATTTAATGCTTAGGACCCACCTCCCAGCCAGAGGCGACACATGGGGGGCATGTGAGGTCATGTGCTCCCCCAGATTTGCTGCTTGGCTTGTACTGAGCATGCTCACAGAGACTGAGCATGCCCAGTAGCACTGATGAAGCCAGCTACCTTTACCCTACCCCTACTCCACTACTGGCAGGCATGAGTCATCTCTGCTCACAGCATTTCTTCAGATAGATTAATCGACTTCCCACTCAGTCTGCTGGCTTTTGTAGATCCCATTCCTAGGCACCTAGATTCTCAATACAATGTGTGGTGAGAGTTGAGTGCCTAACGTAGGGCTGTGGATTTCACTAAGTAGCAAGGTGCTAAACATTAGGTGTTGCAACACTGAGTCTAAGTAACCTTTGTGAAGGTACCAATCATCTCCACTTGGATTTGTGCTGGAAGATAAAAGCTCTGTGCACTATTCAGTGCATGTGGGTTCAAGGCCTAAATGCAAAATAATTTTACCGTGTAATTAAATACAATACCCAGATTTTGCTGCCTTTAATTAACCTCTTTAATTGCTCTCTATTTTAATTTGCTTTTCCATTCCCTTGCTATTCCCTTTGACCACTAACTCTAGTTCTGGTTATTGCATTATGACTACAAAGTTCATTATGCTTCTGAATTAAATTGCTGAGATGTTGAAAATGTTTGCTGTTAACTTTAATTACATTTATTCATTACACACACTAAAAGAGTTAATACATTTGGAGTAGATTTTCCCCTTAACTTAAGCAATATCCTCATTGTGAATTTGCTGCAACATATATCGATCCTGTCACATTAACAGCTAGAGCTGGCTGCACAAACAAAGTTAATGATCGTCATATTTGAACTGCTCTGAAAAGATAATGATGTTTGCCATTGCAGCTATGGAGGAAAACCTACAGGGTTTGGATATACGAACCTATGTGCTTTACAGTCTAACAATGGGATGGATACACCATTCAGATCAATTGCACGGCTGATTGGAAGCTTGTATTTTCTGGGTCAAAAGTGCCAAGGTTTCTGCAGAGGATTTTGTTAAATTATTTCAATATGTCTCTGTAATCTTTCACAAAAGAATGCAAAGTTTTATTTTTCACTTGCAGTTTATCCAATGCTGCTTGTGTTAATAAATGCCTCAGGCAGAAGAAAGCAGGAGAGACCTCAGAAGCCTGTCTGAGGGCTGGTCTACTCTCTCAGGGAGGCGGATTGCTTACAGCAGTGGGAGAACCTCTCCTATCACTATAGAGGGTGTCTACACTGTAGCATTTTAATTGTAGCCATAGCCTGACCATCTCTATCATCAATAAGAGAGGATTTTTGCTACCAAAATAGGCATAGACTCAGACTTTAAGGTCAGAAGGGACCTATGCCTATGATATTTGGATCTTTATCAGGAATACTAGGCTGAATTCTACACTGTTACACCAGTGTAAAACCAGAATAACTCCATTGACTTTAATGGACTTACTTCAGATTTACATCTGTGTAACTGAGGACAGAATCTGGCTCACTGTGCAAAAGCTGTACTTCCAAGAATGATCAAGAGCTCTAGTCTGCTGGTGTCATGATGTCACTTCAGAGGAGTATTCTAATGTTCCTGTAATATTGTAGGGTAAGTGAACGGTAAACCAAGTTTATCCCAACAAAACATTTAATTTCAACAGGTAATTAAGAGAATTCCCTAATCAGTGTAAAAATGCTACGGTTGGGGATTGACTTTCAAACCAGAAGTCCAAATATTGAGGTAAAGAGATTATACAGCTATTTGCTGACTGTAGTAAAAGGAAGTAGCTATGTTGTGGTTACCACTGTCTGGAAAATATCAAGACCTTGGCTGATCTTTTTAAAGTCCCATCAATATTCAGTACAGTATGGTATATATATATATATATATATAATAATATTGGAACTATTTTTACTTTCCAAAATTAAGTCATTTAAGTCAGATAAGTGACTTATCCATATCCATCCACTGCATCTGTGGAATGATTATGCATGAATTTTCTGAATCTACTCATTGGTCTCAGAGTCCCATTTTTATAGATAATTTAAAATTCATAAAATTATGATTATTGCATTTCTTTATTTTTAACACACTTATTCAGCTGAGTGGTGAGCTCTGAGTTGTGCCTAGAATTAAAGGGCAAATCCAAGTACAGGTACAGCCAAGCAATCATATGAATCAAAATAGAAGAATGAGGATCATCAACTTATTATCAGTACCACTCCAATTCTATGAAGTTTATACTTTAGCTAATTTAAAATAAACCCTCCTACAAAATTCCAGCAGAAACAAAAGTGTTTATCTAAATGTAATGAAAGAAATATCCTGATTTACTATGAAGTACCTGTCAGTCACATATCACAAGCTCTACAATCTTTTATTTTAACTCTAGGTTAATTTAGTTTGATTGATCATTTTAAATTAGGTTGCCTATTTAACAAAGGCCTTTATATCTACAGGATTAGTGAAGATCAGTATTTGCAATAGATAACATTCTTCTTTATTTAATTGACAGATCACTGCAGCTATAATTAACAGCAGCCCCACACCTTTGCTAATGGCTTTTCCTGTGAAAAAAAACAATAAGGATAGAATCCAGGAAGGGACTGAGCGTAGTTAATCAACCTCCGTGAGAGGCACTAGCTATGTGGATGGGAGAAACCCTCCAGTCGACATAGCACTGTCTACACTGGGGGTGACGTAGGTATAACTGTGTCAGTGAGTGGTGTGGATTTTTCACACCCCTGAGTAACATAGTTATACCAGAGTAAGTTTATAGTGTAGACTTGGCCTTAGGCTTTGCAATGCTGAGGGCATGGCTACAGTTGCAGATGTAGAGCGCTTTGAGTTAAACCAGCCTTCAGAGAGTGCAGTAGGGAAAACGCTGCAGTCTGTCCACACTGACAGCTGCAAACACACTGGCGTGGCCACATTTGCGGCACTTGCAGTGACATTGGGAGCTGTGCATTAAGGCCAGCTATCCCACAGAGCACCTCTTCCCATTCTGGCTTGTGGGAAGGGGGCAGGGCATTCTGGGTCCTGTCCCAACGCTCCATGATGTATCAGTTCGCATCCCAGCAATACCTCTGCTTCTGTCCACATTTGGTGCCATCTTTCAACGTTTTTTGTGCTGCGTGCTCTGTCTTCCCTTTCGGTCTGCGGGAATGGAGCCTGAACTGCTGAGGATATGCTGATGAATCTCGCCAGCACGTCACATCTGGCAGTCGAGTTACTCCTTAAGATCAAAACTGACAGTGAGGACTCCGATGATGATATCGACTCGAGTAACGCATACAACACGAGATTGCTTGTGGCATTCACAGACATGCTCAACACTTTTGGGCTCGGGAAACAAGCACTAAGTGGTGGGATCACATCGTCATGCAAGTTTGGGATGATGAGCAGTGGCTGCAGAACTTTCGGATGAGAAAAGCCACTTTCATGGGACTGTGTGATGAGCTCGCCCCCACCCTGGACACGAGATTGAGAGCTGCCCTGATGGTGGAGAAGCGAGTGGCTATTGCAATCTGGAAGCTGGCAACTCCAGACAGCTACCGATTGGTCGCTAACCAGTTTGGAGTGGGCAAGTCTACCGTTGGAATCGTGTTGATACCAGTTTGCAGGGCCATTAATCACATCCTGCTCAGAAGAACCGTGACTCTAGGTAACGTGCATGACATTGTGGCTGGCTTTGCACAAATGGGTTTCCCTAACTGCGGAGGGGTGACAGATGGGACGCATATTCCAATTCTGGCACCAGCCCACCTAGCCTCTGAGTACATTAATCGGAAGGGGTATTTCTCTATGGTTCTCCAGGTGCTTGTGGATCATCGTGGGCATTTCATGGACATTAATGCAGGCTGGCCCGAAAAGGTGCATGACGCACGCATCTTTCGGAACACTGGCCTGTTCAGCAAGCTGGGACCTTTTTCCCAGACCAGAAGATCACCATAGGTGAAGTCGAAATGCCCATTGTGATCTTTGTAGACCCCGCTTACCCTTTAATGCTGTGGCTCATGAAACCCTACACAGGGAGCCTTGACAGCAGCAAGGAGCAGTTCAACAACAGGCTGAGCCAGTGCAGAATGACTGTGGAGTGTTCTTTTGGCCGTTTAAAGGGCCTCTGGCACTCTCTGTATGGGAAGCTGCACTTGGCCAATGACAGCATCCCCGCGGTTATATCTGTGTGCTGTACCCTCCATAACATTTGTGAAGGGAAGGATGAAAGCTTCACTCAGGCCTGGATGTCAGAGGTTCAACACCTGGAGGCTGAATTTGAACAGCCAGAGAGCAGGACTATTAGAGAGGCCCAGCGCGGGACTGCAAGGATTAGGGATGCCTTGAGGGAGAAATTTGAGGCTGAAAGCCACCAGTAATGTCTGGTGCTTTTGCAGCCCTATTACCTTTTTGACCTTTTTAGAAAGGCCTGCAGCCTGGGGTTTTACTAGACTGGAGCTCCCCAGCTCCCTCTGCCCTTCCCCAGCACTGCTCCACCTCAGGTACCCTTCTCAGCTCCCAGGCAGCCAGGTCCTTCTCTCTCAGAAGCTAGAGAGAGAGACTCTCTCTTGAGCTCCTGGCTCACAGCACTTTTATAGGGCCAGCTGTGGCTTGATTGGGGCGTGGCCCCAGCTGTGGCTCCTTTCCCAATCAGCCTATCCTTTCCCCAGCCGCAGCCCTCTCCAGGGCTGCTTTTAACCCCTGTTCCTCAGGAGTGGACAACCACCCCACTACAGAGACCTAGGTTCAATTTCCTCCTCGCTGGCAGAGGGCGAGACAGGATTTTAACAGGGGTCTCTCACCTTTTAGAGAAGTTTTCTAATGTTCCTTTTATATTTTAGGGAAAGTGAATAGTAAACCAAGTTTATCCCAACAAAACATTTAATTTCAGCAGTAATTAAGAGAATTCCCTAATCAGTGTAAAAATGCTACCAATGGGGACTGACTTTCAAACCAGAAGTCCAAATATTGCTGTAAAGAGATTACATATCTATTTGTTGATGGTAGTAAAAGGAACAGAACTTGATAAATAAGACATGCTCTCACCCACAATAATCATTGGAAAGCATTTTTATACAAGCCATGTGATTTCATGGTGTCAGAGTCTACACATTAAAATGACTAGTAGATATGATTCTGGAACATATATGTAGTACAATTATTCGAACTATAAATTATGGCCTAGTCAGTTAGACCAAGATCCACAAAGGGGTTTAGGCATTGTCTTTGTGGATCTTACTCTAGACTTTTCAAATCAAAACAGCAGTCCCTGGAGTACCCAGATGTAATTCCCACTGAGGTCAATAAGAGATGCCAAATTTGTTCAAAATTTTAGATGAAACATTTGAAAAAAAATGGTTTCTTTCATTTTGAGTCTTAAGTTTAATTTTTAATTCAATTTTGAAAAAAAATCTGTTTTTGGTTTCTGGATCCCCCCTTCCTTTTTATTAATCCCTCCCCCTCCCCTTTTTTCCCCACAGTGAGCAAGGGAGAAAAGGGAGAAAAAATAGGGGAAAAACAATATTCTCATTGGAAATTAAATTACTGAAGGTAGAAAAGGATTAAATGAGAAACTGGGGGGACAAAAATTCTAAAAACTATCAAATCATTTTTTCATTTTCTAAAACCAAAATAAAATGAAAGATTCAATTTGAAACTAAAGAAAAACATTTTTCTCAATAAATTAAATATAATAAATACTACTAATAATAATACAACTAATGAACCACACCTTTTCCTTGTGGAAAAGTTTTTCAATAAATCCCTTCATTTTTTCAGCAAGAATCTTTGCTGTGTAAAAAATTTCAACTTCTTTTCCTTTGTTATCACCACACAATACAGATTAAAAAGCTTAAAATAAATTTTCAATGTCCTTCATATTTAGAATACAGGCCAGTGACAACTGTTACACTATATTTCCTTGCAAAATGTTCCTTGCAAGACTGACTCCTCTATACTTTGGCTAACCAGGAGACTAGTTTTAGCTCCATTGGTTTACTGTAGTCCCAACTATCCACCAATGCCAATTTGATAAAGAGGGAGATTATGCTCCATTTCCAGCTCTGTTCTCAATGGTTTTTTACACTCTTTAGTTGAAGTCTCCTCCCAAAGGGGCTGAATTTATAGATCCCATGCCCCTTATTAAAGGGCAACCCTTATTTTTAATATATCAACTTGATCCTCTCATCTTATGTTGGGCCAGGAGGGAATAAAGGCAACCTCATTCAAGGCTCTTAGCAGCACTCATCTGTGAACAATAATTGATAAGTATCTTCTAAATAATTTAAAATGAATTTTCTAATTTAAAAATGCAGTAAGATTCAAAAGAGGATTAGACAATTATATAGATAATGAGAGTAGCCACAGTTACATTAGCCAGGATAAAAAAAAAAAAGAGAGATATAAAAGCTAATGTTTCCAGGCATAAACGAATCACTAACTGATGAGCTTTAGGCAGAAACTTTTCCTATAGATATCTTATTAGAAAACTATCTATTATCAGATTTTTTTAACCTGCATCTGAAGTAGCTAGTATTGGACTAGACTAGATGGACAACTGATCTAATATGATGGTTGTTATGTTCCTGCATTTGTTATATGGTAGATTGCCAGATAGTTTAAACATTGTATTTAATTTTCATGCTCTCACTTTGTCATTCATTCATATTGTTTTTGGTTGTTCAGTAATTGAACAGTTAAAGCGAGCAACTACAACAATTGAAATTAATCGGAAAAGTAAAAATATTAATTATGAAAACATATATTCTGTACTATACTAAAGACAAATAATAGCATTATGTTTCTGTTGAAGAGAAGTTCTAAATTCACAATGGGTTTTTCATAATTTTTGTTATGAAAAGAGATTATTCTCACAGGGAATATAATCCAAGACATTAGTTAGATATGAGTTATTTAATTTAATATTCAGGACTTTCTTTTAGTATAATGTTATAGTTTCATAAGAAAGATTTTAATACTTAATATGTATATTTTTCGATTGCATTGAGTCAAAAAGAGTATTTTCTCATACATTTTAGGTTTCCTTTGGTATAATGATTTATCAGTTAACAGAAGTTGAAGGAATGTGGCAGATGCCTAAGGAATAATCTATTTTCCTATTTTAATTATACTTTATAATGTTTGTCTTATTATTATACACAGGCTTGCTGCTTGCTATTTGATAGCCTACTTAGAATCAAAATGATTCTTAAGATTAGAAAATAATTAGAATTTCAAATCAACTTTTTTCACACTGCATTCCTTAGTAATCCCAATTTTGATCCCAGAAATAAACTGATAATGAATATGATGAAATATATCTAACTGCAATTTAGTGGCATTGGAAAGAATTGGACTTGAGTATATATGAAGAATTTGAGGTGACATTTTCATTATCTGGTAGTTAATGTGTTTCCTCCAATCTAATCCAAACTGGAACAAAGTTATAAAAGTCTCATGTGAAGGATTCATTGGTACAACTGTGGCATATTTATGGCGTTAAATGCTTAGCAGTTAAAGAGAAACATTCAGGATTGTTAGAGCCACAACTGACCTTCATTTAATAGTTGGTGTTTTTTATAGTTCTGATGATGAATCCACATTCTCCCTTTTTCAGCTGACAGTTTTGTAGTAAATAGGACAAGATACTGTCCTTCAGGCACACTGGAGATGGGTGTTTATGAGCTGCATTGTAGCTGAAGTCCCTTAGAGGAATCTCATCTGTTTGCATGCCAGACTGGTAGCTCTAGCACTCTAAAGAAGGTGCAGATTCGTTCTGCTGCACTGGATACTGCAGAGGATGGGAGTGAGCCCACAGTTCTGGTTCTTACCTGCTCGTCTGCTACTTCTTTCCAGTAGCTAGTTTATACACAGTGAGGCCATCAACCAAGGTCAGAGACTGTGTTCCCCAATGAATCATGGACTCATAGGCATGTAGGCCTGGAAAGGACCTCAAGAGGTCATCCAGCCCATCCACCAACACCGAAGCAGGACCAGGTATAAATATACCATCCATGAGAAGTGTATGTCTAGCCTGTTTTTAAAACCCTCCAGTGATGTGGATTACACATCCTTCCTTAGTAACCTGTTCCAGTGATTAACTATCCTTAGAAAGTTCTTCGTAATATCTCTCCCATGCTTCCTGATTTAAATATCAATAAATGTCAATTTCCACTATACATGCACAATCCAGTGAAAAAAAATATTTCCACTGATAATAATTTAAATGTACAGGTAGGCAAAGTAAGAAAAATGCTGCTTGAGAACTTAATAGAATTTGATGTAAGGATATTTACTTTGTATAACTTGACATGTGATGTTGACAATTTCTATTTGAACAGTTATAAATCTAACTTTTTTAATCAATGTCTACTGTCATTAAATTGCTGTTGTCTGACCCCTCCCTTAATTTCCTGCAATTATAAACAATTAAATAATAAAAAATAAACTACAAATGCTTAAAAATAAACACGAATATTATCTCTCAAAATTATAAAACACTAAAAATAGAATTTTGCCAAGTCTAAGAACAATTGATCACCATCCTCTTCATCACAACCTTTTATATATTTGAAGACTGGTATCATGTCTCCCTCTCAGCTTTCTCTTCTCTAAACTAAAAATGCCCAATTATTTCAACCTTTCCTCATAGGTCAAGTTTTCTAAATCACTTACCATTTTTGTTGCTCTCCTCTGGATTGTCTCCATTTTTTTCACATCTTTCTTAAAATGCAGTGCCCAAAACTCGTTATAGTATTCCATCTGAGCCCTCATCAGTGCCAAGTAGAGTGGAACGGTTTCCTCCCATGTCTTATGTATGACACTTGTGTTAATACATTTCAGAATGACATTTTTTTTTGCCTCGGCATCACACTGTTGACTCACATTCAATTTGTGATCCACTATAGCCCCCAGATCCTTTTCTGCAGTACTACTGCCTGGACAAGTATTTCCCATTTTGTATTTGTGCATTTGATTTTTTCTTTTTAAATGAAGTATTTTGAATGTGGCTTTATTGAATTTCCTCTTATTGATTTCAGACCAATTCTCCAGTTTTTCAAGATCATTTTGAATTGTAATCCTCTTCCCCAAAGTGCTGGAAACCTCTCATGGCTTGCTGTCAAGTTTCCATTATTAGTCAGGGCTTCTGTTTTAAGTCCAGTCCCACAAATCCTTATTCACTGACACTGCATGAGTAAAGATGAATCCAGTGAGTTTGAATGGCAGGATTGGGCTTTTGAGCCCAGATACACAAAAGAACTTAGGCATTGATTGAGTTTAGATGTCTACAAGGTTTAGAAGTCTAAGTTTTTGCATTAAAAAATCCCTAGCCACCTAAGTTCCTACCTTTGGGAACATGCACTGCTGCTTTGCTGTAGGCATCCATCTCATGCCTAATCCCCACGTATGATCCACAAAGCAAGGGAAGAAAGGCATTTCCCTGCTTATGGGACCTGATCCAGTAGGTGTGCTCAGAGCACTCCTATTAGATTGGGTCCAATTAGAAAATCTTGTTGAAGGAGGAAGAGGTGATGATGATGGTGCTGCTTTCCTTCCTCCGTCTTACATCTTCTAGCCCAGTGCAACTGCGTAGGATGTGGGAGACCTGGGCCTAACTCCCCATTCAGCTTCATCGATATAGGCAATAAGATAAAATAAATGATTGTAACACGTGCAATCATTATAAAGGCAAAATAAGCCTAAGAACAATTACCAAAAAGAAAGAGGAGAAGGAAAAAAAAACAAAACAAAACACAAAACTACTCTTGTTTTAGCTTTGGGTGTAACAACAACAACAATTCACAGCCATTCTGGAATACCTGGGTTACATGGAGCTTTACAGTCTGAAGTATGTGTCACTGTTGATATAAGAGTTTAAAAGATGTCTTAATTTACACATCCATATGTCTTTTTCTTTCACAACCAGATTCCACCTTTTACTCAGACTGATTGTATCTTACTCATTTAAATCATTGGGGTTACTCGGGAAGTAAGTTCCAATTCAATGACTGTAAATTTGTCACAGAATCAGGCCCCAAAGTATCTTTCAGATCTTACCAAGGGTGTTTAACTTCTCAAATTCATCCTAGCTAACATACAAAAACCCTATGAACACAACTTGCCTAGCATTTCTTTCACAGTGAAGCAGAGATAGTAAATCCCAACAGTGGAACAAAGTAAAGCTAAGTATCACATCACCATACATTTTAAAGATTAAAGGGGAGTGCTAAAGTGGAAACCATCCTTGATTTGAAAAACCCACATATGACAATATAGTTTCATTTTCTTAAAAATAACCAAAGTAATAGTATAGATTTTGTTTTTGTTAAAAATAGTTGTGCTCAGCTTACTTAAAGAAGGGTGCCAGATAACATGGGCCTAAACTGTGACTTGGCTATACACTCACACTAGGGAGGAAGGGGGATTGATAACATCTCAACAAGGGCTACAGCCCACATCCACAAAGGGACTTAGGCACCAGTGCCTCCCCCCAACCCTGGCTGTCTTGTGTGGAATTAGGCATGCTCAGAGTATACCTATTGGATATGGCCCTGCAGGTGACATAGGCATTGCCCTACTTATCTTCACCTTTTCTGAGGATCACTGGGATGCTGGGGCTTGGCCATGAGATAGGCA
The DNA here is from genome assembly GCF_002925995.2 of Terrapene triunguis. NCBI lineage: Eukaryota > Metazoa > Chordata > Testudines > Emydidae > Terrapene > Terrapene triunguis. The sequence continues at coordinate 11,414,238 of NW_020664368.1, read as the reverse complement.
TCTGGGTTCCTGCCTGAGACAGCAGGGTGCATGTCCAGAGGCAGAAAATTAAGCACTTAGGGAATTTTTACAGCAGAACTTTAGGTGCCAACAGGGTTAGGCAGCACCTGAGCAGAGGTTTTATGGATTGCATCAGTGCCTAAACCTGGGATATAGGTGTTGTAGTGCCTAGGTCCCTTTGTGGAAGTTTGCCTAATTTCTTAGTCTCTTCCCCCATCCTGAAGCAAGTGAGCAGGAAATGGGCAAAAGTGGGACAGGGAATGAGTAGAGCCTTGGCTCTGTTCCTTTTATTGACTGACCAGTGCAGCTGAACCAGTACAATGGTGTCAACGTTTATGTTGGTGTAGCCCAGCAGAAAGTTACTAGCCCCTCCTTACTTCCTTCTTTCCCTTATCCAGCCTACACTCCTTCTCTCTTCCTTCTCCCCACCCAGTCTAAGAGCAAGAAAGAAGTAGGGAAGGAACTGTAAGCCAGAGTTGCATCTAGGAGTCACATTGTCTCCCGGGGATACCCTTGAGGTAGTGCAGCTTACACACTACAGGTTGCTCAGAAGTGTATTTAGTCACAACCTGTTTCATTGCACTCAACGGTATCATTTAACCGTTTGGGAATATGACAAGAGAAAATCCCTAATAAAAGAGCACTTAGCACTCAATGTATATGCTGGATGATAAAAGTTGAAATAAGAGCAGGAACTCTCTCCTGTAATCATTAAAAAAAGTCCCTTTTCTAGCGGCTGACTGGTGGCAAAGGTTGTGATTTCTTGGAGCTGGCCTGTCTAATAGCTGTGCTCTTATATCTGCTTCTGTGTCTCTGTTAATATTTTGCACTCCCAAAGTTAATATCAAAGACAGATTACACAGACTACTATTTTGCCTTGACCAAAATGTGACTTCTTTTTAAGAGTCCATTAATTCGCATCAGCAGCCAAACTGCTCATACTAGCAAAATATTTCTGCTCATTATTTTCTTGTGCCACATGAGATTGTTGATAAAGCTTTCATCAAGGCCACTAAAATCTATTTCATTTTTGACCTTTATATCCTTCAGACTACTGTGATTTTCATCCTTTTATAGAATTTCTGTGGATATATTATACATACATGATTCTGAAAAAAGACTTAAGAAATGAAGAATGGTTTCTTTCAAATGGCATAGCTATTGCAATTACAATATAAATTACATAATATCAGATAGGTCAAGATCATAGCTACTCTATACCTCAATTTTTAATACTTCATACGTAGTTTCAGTGAATGGGATTCTCTCCCATCTTGCTAAGATGTTAGTATTTGCCATTTAATTGAAGTGTGCATTTTGCTGTCTAACAAAAAACAACTGCCGTGACAATAAGAATGTGGCCTTAATCCAGAACATTTCACACCCATCAGAAATAATGCTGTTGATAACAATGGTATTTAAAGTTAATACATTTCATTCTGGGATTTTGTTGTTGCTGTTTTGTTTATATTGAAAGAGAATAAGAAAGATGCACCGTGAGGGAGCATAGGGGTTAATTTGCTGTTTAAATATGTTATATAAAACAATTGCCAATACTTAGGGATTGTGACATAATTGAAGTTCATTTCTAAAGCTGATTAATTCAGGCTATGTGCAATTGTGTTTTGCTATTATGAGGCTATTGCAGGACAAATATGGAAGGAAGAAGAAGAAATTATACAGGGAGAGGAGAAAATTAAACTGTAGCATCACAGTTCTTTTCTTTTGAGCCTTCTTTCCATAATTAAATACCTAAACTAAGTCCATGAAATAAAAGTAAAATAAATTTAGTGAAACAATTAACATTCACATCATCAGCTAGCTGACAAAACAGTTTGTTTTCTTTTAAAATGTATTTTTAATGGCCAAAAACATTCGTTGTTGACTGGTTTAAATACCACCGAAATGTTTTCTTTTAATATAACTGAACTAGCATTTGAGCTCTGTGTAAGTTTCTTGCATATTGCTAAATTATAATAGCTTGAATTTTAATGACACTGCATGATGAAAGTTATGTGAACTGATCATGTTTTTGTGAAAATTAGATTATTTAGTTTAATTGCCTGTTCCTAGTAGAATGTTATGAGTTTAGATGGATTTCCCTCTAAGGCCAAAAACTAATAATTGTATGTTGTATCAGATTTTTCAGTTACATATAATACATACAAGATAACATGCTATCTCTACAGAATGAGTGACTATATAGAATGTAACAATATATTGTACTATTATACTATAGTCTTACTATTGTATACTTCAGTATAACATATCTATATCTGCCTGTCTGTCTTTTTACTCATAAAAGTCAAATAAATAAATATAGCAGGGATAAAAGAGCAATTTTTTCTCTCTGGTCTTCCAAGCAGAGAAGTGTAATTTTGTGTGCAGGGATTAATTAATTAATTTATTTAAAGAGCAGGGATTCTGTGTGAAGGTTTAATTTTAAAAAGTCCATCATCTACATCTTCATCTGTATCCCATCTGGCTTGGGCTTTATCTGTTCTCTTCAGACAAGGAGTTTCATAGCTTGAGTCCTACCACTGAGAATGTTTTGTTCCCAGTTGCTGATAATCAGAATTTGAGACTATCCAGTGGCTTTGAATCTTGTGCGGTGTAGTTTTGTGGGATAATAGAGGGTAAAGTAGCCTGAGTTAGATAGGTTCCAGTTCATTAAGATCAGAGCCCATTTAAGTCAATGGGATGAATATTATTTACTCCAATTGACAATGGGTTACCTAGGGAGGTGGTGGAATCTCCATCCATAGTGGTTTTTAAGGACTGGCTTGACAAAGCCCTGGCTGGGATGATTTAGTTGGGGTTGGTCCTGCTTTGAGCAGGGGTTGGACTAGATGACCTCCTGAGGTCTTTTCCAACCCTAATCTTCTATGATTCTATGAATAGGGTCCCAATGCCCAGATCCTCATGGGGATTTAGGAGTCTAACTCCCACTGAAATCAGTGGGAGGATTTGGGCTTACATGCCTTGTACAAAGGACTAGGGGCAAAGTCCGTTTACATCATTTAAATAATCAAGCTTCAATGAAATTATGTGGTTTTACACCAGCCAAGAATCTGGCCATAGCACTTTGAATTCTGTTCAGATTTCAATAGGGAATCACCAAAGTTGCAAGTCAAATGTTGCTTATGAGACATGGTGATGTGCACTCCATCTTCAGCCTTTTGCTCTGATTACACCTGACCCTGTAGAGTGAGTCCCCATAGTCAAGTCTGGAAGTGACAAAAGCATGGGCTACCATGGCTAGATTCTCTTTGGGATAAATGGACAGGAGAAGTTGAAAGAAGGTCATGTGTAAAGCTGGTCAGAAAAAGGAAATCCCTTTCCACAAAAAATGTTCAAGTTTTTGAAAGTAAGTTTTGTCCTGTAGTGGGATGAAACAACAAAAACATGAGATTTTAAAATCCCTTTCTGCAAACAGATTTAAAGAAAAATTCCAATTCAGGGGAACCAAACTGGAAGTTTGTGTCTTCCCAGTGGCTGCTGGAAAGGTACAGAGCTCAGGTGCTCTACTACTCCACTGCCCTCCCAGCTCCGTAAGCTGAAGAAGTGCTACACATCCCCTGAGCTGAGGGGAAAACCAGGAAACCCTCCTGTGTTTTAATGAAAGATTTGTTGAATCTGTAATAAATTTGATGAAACATTTCACTGTACTGAATTGACATTTTCCAACAACAGTAAGTTTCATCAGAAGTTTTCCAACCAGGTCTAGTCATGTGATTTAGGCATGTTTTGATATAAATATACTTTGTGCTACATATGGAAAGAAAACAGATCAAATACATTCAGATCCAAAGTAATTATTATTATGTATTTGAATAATGGTAGCACCTAGGAGTCCCAGTCATGGACCAGGCCCCATTGTGCTAGGCACTGTACAAATGCAGAAAAAGAGATGGTCCTTGCTTAAATCACATGGTTCAAATCCATATGGAAAGCTCCTTGGGGCATCTATATCCAACACTCCCCTGAGAACTGTAATGATAGGTAGCATAATTCAATATTTTATGCTAATACTTATTGTAATAAAAACACACTGTAATTGGAATTATAGTATTTCATGAATACTTGTGGCTTAACCCACATGCTGCCTAATAAAGAGTGACCCAAAATGGCACCTTAATGAACCTTCAAAGCTAGAATTCTCAAAAATGTTGCTGAACAGTGAAGGGAATTAAACTGTTATTTCAGGTGGCTACACATATAAAAGAGAATACTGAAATATGTGTCTTTAATGCACTTGTGGTATATATGGTGTAAGGATCAGCACTGAAATTTTGTAAAAAACATTCACCATTGTGAATGAGGTTGAAAGAAATTATCTGGGCATATTTTTACAGAAACTTGATTAACTCTATACCACAAAAAATAATATAACATAGGAAAGGTGATAGTTATTCATTTGTAGACAACAGGCAGATGAAACAATAGATCAATATGTAAGGGACATATGGGACAGATATGACTTGAATGATTAATAACTATTGATTCCTTCTGGCCATCATAAAATTAGAAAAGCTATCTACCTCTGTTTATCCCCAAATAGGATCCACCAAAGAAGTAAAGACAATTAAAAAAAAAAGTGTTTTTAAAAGGTTCACATTATGTAAGACACTTTGCCTCAGGTCCACAGATCAGCCACGATCAGGAGTTCCTATTCCCCAATTGAAACTGAGCTAACTAAATGAGATTTTTATTAGTCACCTAGGCAAGAATCTCTTGGAATATGAAATATATAAGAACCTCTTTCTCCCTCCCAGCCTAGCTGAAAAGAACTCCAAGTTGCCAAGCAAGGGACACATGCTGCTTTTCTATTCAGAGTTTTCATCCCAAGGTATAAACTATACATTGTGTTCTTTGTAAATCAGATATACTGGGAAAAATCTTTCACTTCAAATTAGAATCTGAACATTTGTTTGCCTTGTGAGTCAGGTCTATATCCTTCCATATGTGGGAAATCTCTCTTGTTCTATTGTAACTCCTAAATAAGATGAAATGCTTAGGTACAATCAAAAGATGTATGGAGTATTTCCTCCAAATTGAGAAGATTATAAGGATTTTATTGGTTTTCATTGTAAATAATCATTGCACTCTAGAAGAGATAGGAATTGTCTGGTACAAGAAAAAGAAATGTTAAAAAATATAAACCAGGCTATAGTTTTGGGATATTAAGAGAAATTGCTTAAGAGGGGAGGGGGAGGAATCCCAATTGATAGTAGGGGCATCCTGAGGTTCGGCTGATCGCAGCTCCCACTGGCCGCGGTTCTCTGTTCCAGGCCAATGGGGGCTGTAGGAAGCCCCCATTGGTCTGGAATGGTGAATCACGGGCAGTGGGAGCTGCCATAGGCCAAACCTGCAAACGCTGCAGGTAAACAAACTGTCCCGGCCCGCCAGCGGATTTCCCTGATGGGCCGCATGCCAAAGGTTGCCGATCCCTGCTCTGGACTATCTCCAAGTGGTCTACATCTTTCTTAAAATGGGGTTCCCAGAACTGGAAACTATATTCCAGCTTCGACAACTCCAGTGCCAAGTACAGTGAGATTCCATGCCTTACATGTAACACTCCTATTAATAAACCCCGAAATTTTATTAGCCTCTTTTGCAACTGCATCATATTGTTGACTCAGACAACTTGTGATCCACTAAAACCCCCAGAACATTTTCAGTGGTACTACCATCTACCCACTTATTTCCCATTTTGTAATTGTGCATTAGATATTTTCTTCCTAAGTGTAGTACTTTGCACTTTTCTTTATTAAATTTCTTCCTGTTGATTTCTGACCAAATGTTTAATTTGTCAATGTCATTTTAAATTTAATCGTGTCTTCCAAAGTGCTTGAAACCTTCCGAGCATGGTGTCATCTGCACATTTTATAATCACACTCTCCACTTCATTAACCAAGTCATTAATGAAATATTGATTTGTACTGGACCCAGGAGAAACCTCTGCAGGAGCCCACTAGATTTGCCCTCCCAGTGTTACAAAGCACAAAACATTGATAATTATACTTTGAGTATGGTCTTTTAACCAGTTGTGCACCTACTTTACAGTAATTTCATCTAGAACACATTTTCCTAGTTTGCTTATGAGAATGTCATGTGGGACTGTGTCAAAAGTCTTACTAAAATGAAGGTATTTCACATCTACTTCTTCCCCCCAGCCACTAGGCCAGTAACCTTGTCAAAGAAAGAAATTAGGTTGGTTTGGCATGATTTGTTTTGACAAATCCACACTAGCGATTACTTACAACCCTATTATTCTCTAGATGGTGCAAAGTAATTTGTAATAATTTGTTTCAGTATCTTTCCAGGTATCAAGGTTAGGATAATTGATCTATAATTCTTTGGTCCTCTTTGTTCTCCTTTTTAAAATAGGTACTATGTTTGCTCTTCTTCAGCCTTCTGGGACCCCACCCATCCTCCATGAATTCTCAAAGATAACTGCTAACATTTCCAAGATTCATTCATTTCAAGATTGCTAAATAAGCAAACTTCAGAAGCCTCTGATAAGAAAATGATTGAAGAAATTTCATATATATAACATTGCCATCTAGTAGATACCAATGGAAGCATAAAAAAAAAAAAAACCTCATAACTAAAACCTAAGTACTCATCTCACATATGTCCAATGGGAATAAGAGATTGCCCCCTGCTACAAGTCATGATACAAGAGTATATAATGTGAAGTCACCATATGCTCAGGAGAGTTGACTGAACCCAACAAGAAGCTGCTAAATGTTAATCTGACACATGCCTGGACCAGCCAGGTGGAAAGACCTCTCCACTATCCCAGGGTTACGTGGAAAAGAAGAATTGATGAGTGTAGAGGTCCGGACTCACCCCTGCGGCGCCTCCAACTGGTGGTCCAGGGAATTAGCTCACCAGCCTCTGGCGTGCCCTCTGCAGGCCAGTGATCCGCCTTGTCCTCTGCTGGCGCCCATGACCCTCCCAAGACCCAGTGCCTCTATTACTGGGATGCTGCCCCCTGGCAGTACCCCACAGATCTGGGTCTCCCCTCCCTGGGGAACCCCCACCCACTTTCCCCACCTTGCCTCAGCACTAGGCCACTGCCAGTCACCAACTAGCCCCCGGTCCCTGGGGCAGACTGCAGTATAGGGCACTCATCACTGGCAAGGGGGGTTTGGACCTGCTGCCTTGGCCTAGCCCTGGGCTGCCCTCTGCAACCCCCAGGACTCCTTGGCCTAATACTAGGCCGCAGCCTGGGGCTTTCCAGGCTGGAGCTCCCCAGCTCCTCAGCCTTTCCCCAGCCCTGCTCCACTACAGGTACCCTGTGTCTAGCTCGCTGCAGCCAGGGCCTTCTCACCCTGAACACAGAGAAAGACTCTACTGAGCTTCTGGCTCCCAGCCTCTTATATAGGCCAGCTGAAGCCTGACTGGGGTGAGGCCCCAGCTGCAGCCACTTCCCCCAATCAGCTCAGCCTTCATGCTGCCTGCTCCCTGGGCTATCTCAGGCCCTTCCAGGCAGGAGCAGGTGTCCACCCTGCTACACGCCCCACTCCCCCCCCCAAGATCACTACCCCTGGGGGTAGGGGTATCTCCTGGCCTGGACCAGTCGCCCGTGTGCCTCCAGAGCCACCCGCTTCTTTTCCGAGTCCTCCAGCTGCTTCCGCACATGGGACTCCTGCTCAACGATGGCCTCATTCTTTAACGAGGTCCATCCCACTCGCTTGAGCCTCGCGGAGGGCTCGCTCTGTAGCCTCCAGCCGCGCATGCAGGTCAGACTCCCCCTGAGCCTCCACCCTCAGGGTCTGAGTCCATTTGGTCTTCTGTCCCACGACCACCTGGGTCCTGGCCTCTTGCTGGGCCCACTCTGTCTGGGTTTCCCCATTGGCAACCAGCTCTGTGATGGTCTGGGTCCCGACTCCCTGCTGGGTCCCCGCCATCTCCACCTCAGCCTCTGTCACCTTTTCCAGGTCCAGTGTGGCCCCTCCTGGGCCTCCAGACACCTCCATTGGCCGACTCCCAACTCCCTTGGGAGGGCAGTGCCTCCTAATGTGGCCCGGCTTCCAGCAGCCCCAGCAAACTTGCCGCTTCTTGGCTGTCGTGGGCCTTTCAGGATCCCTCCAAGGTCCCGCCCCCTCACCAGGGCTGACCTGGACCCTTTGCCTAGGGCCTGGGCATGCCCACCACAGGTGGCTTTCCCGCCCACAGGCCCAACATATCTTCAGCCGCCTGGGTTCCCTCACCCAGCGGCCAGCTTGAGGGACTTGCCACTTTCCCTGTTCGGGGCGAGGCACCCTGCCTCCAACCCCGTAGGGACAGTCCCATCTTATATGTCCTCTCACGCCGCAGGCGTAGCTAGCCCTGCGCCCTCCTACAGGCCTCCTGCCCTCAGCGCTCCACTGCTCCCGCCCTCCACGGTCTCTTCTTAACTCCTTCCCCAGGAGTTTCCGCAGGGACTACTGTTCTTCTGCCAGCCGGCTGACCTGCTCTTGGAGGGCCCATAGCACCTCCCACAATTCCTGTTGGGTCTCCCGTAATCCCAGCAACTCTTCGGCCCCTTTCCTCTGGGGCGCTGCCTCCGGGCCCCACCCAGGAATGGTACCTGCGGCCTCTCCATAATAAACCCCCATGTACCCAGGGTCCATCATCGACTGCCTCAGTTTCTCCACCTTCCAGTCTGGGCAATAGTCCCGCTGCCCTACCTTGCCCCTTGTGTCAGGGGTGGACCGCCTGTGCCCACATTCTCCACCATATGTAGAGGTCTGGACTCACCCCTGCAGTGCCTCCTACTGGTCATCCAGGGAATTAGCTCACCAGCCTCTGGAGCGCCCTCTGCAGGCTGGTGATCTGCCTTGTCCTCTGCTGGCACCCGTGTCCCTCCCAGGAACCGGTGCCCCTATTACTGGGATGCTGCCCCCTGGCAGTACCCCATAGATCTGGGTCTCCCCTCCCTGGGGAACCCCCACCCACTATCCCCACCTTGCCTCAGCACTAGGCCACTGCCAGTCACCAACTAGCCCCTGATCCCTGGGGCAGACTGCAGTATAGGCCACTCATCACTGGCAAGGGGGTTTGGACCTGCTGCCTTGGCCTAGCCCTGGGCTGCCCTCTGCAACCCCCAGGACTCCTTGGCCTAATACGAGGCCGCAGCCTGGGGCTTTCCAGGCTGGAGCGCCCCAGCTCCTCAGCCTTTCCCCAGCCCTGCTCCACTACAGGTACCCTCTGTCTAGCTCACCGCAGCCAGGCCCTTCTCTCCCTGAACACAGAGAGAGACTCTACTGAGCTCCTGGCTCCCAGCCTCTTATATAGGCCAGCTGAAGCCTGATTGGGGCATGGCCCCAGCTGCAGCCACTTCCCCCAATCAGCTCAGCCTTCACACTGCCTGCTCCCTGGACTATCTCAGGCCCTTCCAGGCAGGAGCAGGCGTCCACCCTGCTACAATGAGATTTTAATTCAGAGATTGCAGTTCCTCTTTTTTTCTTTAACATAAATAATAGTAGGTTAACTTGATGAGTCTACATTCGCTAGTGAGATCTCAAGTAACTATATTTTAGATTTTAATTCCTTCATAAATCCAAGCAAATTGGCCAAAGAGAAATTGGAAAAAACATTTAAAAAAATTACTGTTAAATATTCTAAACTTGTCCCTTTTGGACGAATCTAGTCAAAGAGACGTAACCACACTCTTCAAAGTGACACTAAAACAAATGTATCTTTGGAAGGGTAATATATGTGTCAGCTACTAAAAATTTCAGAATTGTTGATCATAGGTAAATGTAATAAGAAACCTTGGTAATTTGCACTGTTCCTTGGTATAACTGCTGAGCCTCAACTGTATAATTGCTGTGATATAACTTTGATAATTGCTTGCAAGACTATACAGTATGTGTAGTACCCACAATTTGTTGTGTCTACATTTAAGTGCTGAATTGTTGATTCTATATTAATGTGGTTCTGGGTGAATTAATAAACTGTTGGTTGGTTAAGAATAAGCAAGTGTCCAGATTTGAAAAATACTGTTCAAGTTAAAAGTAGACCTGTCAAGAACCCAGCATTAACCTAGTAAGCTAACACTCCCTGGACTCAATACAAAGGGATTGTCCTGTTGGATTCTATTATCTATTGGCAAACATAGTTTGATAGATTTCATCTGTAAAATCTAATTGGCACACTGGCAAATTCATAAACTGATCCATTTTCACACTTACAAATGTATCTTTCACACTTACGAATGTATCTTTCATATAAAAGATAAACATACACAATGATTCTCTGATGGGAGGTGTTGTTTGTGGCATGAATGACTGCTCTTTGGAGGAGGGTTTGCTAGAGGTCTGATTGTGCCACCCTTCCTTAGTGTTGACTTGACTGGAATTACTCCTCAGAGTAATTGCTCACCAACATGAGTTAGAGTGGCAGAATAAGTCCCCGTGTACTAGACTGTGGCCATGTCTACATTACCAGTTATGTTGGCAAAACTTATGTCGCTCAGGAACATGAACAAAACACCCCCCTGAGTGATGTAAATTTAGCCAGCGTAACTGGTAGTGTGCACAGCGCTGTCAGCATGAGAGCTTCTCCCACCGACATAGCTACCACCGCTCATGGGGGGTGGTTTAATTATGTTGACAGGAGAACTCTCTTCTGTCGGCATAGAGCTGCTGCATGAGAGATCTTACAGTGGCTCAGCTGCATTGGTACAGCTGTGCTGCTGTAATGTCTCTAGTGTAGACATAGCCTAAGGGAGACAGAGCTTGTGGAATAGTGGGGAAAAAAATCCATGAACTATTATTTAATGAACAAATGCCAAACTACACCAAAACTGTTATCCAATCAGTTCTGAAATCACCAGATATCTGCTAAGCTGAAGAACATATTACATCACAAATACCAGGAAGAAAATAAAAAAGTGACTGGAGTGGATGTTGTTTAACAAAAATAGTTCATAGGAATAGTGTTTTGAAGAGTGACTGTGAGCAGCAAACTAAGGCAAAAGCTAGGCTGTGGAGATGTAGTACACCTGCACATTGGTGTAATCTAATAAGTGTTATGGGACCATTTTACAAAAAAAACCAACCCATAAAACAAGCAATGTGCTTTTAGTCACAGAATCTGATGATGCAATTGCAGTATTTGATAAACTGTTAATTGGAATGGAGTCCTGTGGTTATAACCAAGGAGGAATAAAGCACTTCTGAGGGAATTCTGTGCCAAAATATGCACAGAATATTTATGTGCACAATATTTTAAAATTCTGCAAAATTCTACAAATTTCATAGTGACGTTATAGTAATTGTTGTTTCAGTAATGATATAGGTTGTAATTTCATGTATATAGTTATGAGGCTGAAAATGTGTCCTCATGGCTTAAAACAGGCCCAGGCAAAACTCTCCATGAGCAGAGAGGCAGTTCACACCTCATCAGGGCATGTATGGGACAAACCCAGCCCACCCTCACAGGAACAAAGGACACTGGTCTAGGCAGCAACAAAGGATCTGTTGGACTCTGGAGTGAGTCACCCCCCTTCCTTTGGTCAGTTTGGGACTCTGGTGAGTCCCAAACAACTAAAGCGCTGATCAAAGGGGAGAGCCTGGCTGAAGGGCAACCAGCCAGTCTGTGGTGAGAAGCATCTAAGTTTGTAAGGGCATTGAAAGTGTTAAGATCAGCTTAGAATGTGTTTTGCTTTTATTTCATTTGACCAAATACGACTTGTTGTGCTTTGACTTATAATCACTTAAATTCTATCTTTGTAGTTAATAAATTGGTTTGTTTTTTCTACCTGAAGCAGTGCGTTTGGTTTGAAGCATGTCAGAGACTCCCCTTGGGATAACAAGCCTGGTACATATCAATTGCTTTCTTAAATTGACAAACTCACATAAGTTTTCAGCATCCAGTGGGCATAACTGGACACTGCAAGATGGAGGATCCTATAGTTGTGTCTGGGAACAGATATATTGGCTAGTATCATTCGGTTTCACAATCCAAACAGCTTACATGCCACAAATTGGGGAACAAAATGGCAAATGAAATTTAATATGGATAAATGTAAAGTAATGCACATTGGAAAAAATAACCCCAACTATACATACAATATGATGGGGGCTAATTTAGCTACAATAAGGAAAAAGATCTTGGAGTCATTGTGGATAATTCTCTGAAGATGTCCATGCAGTGTGCAGAGGCGGTCAAAAAAGCAAACAGGATGTTCGGGATCATTAAAAAGGGGATAGAGAATAAGACTGAGAATATATTATTGCCCTTATATAAATCGATGGTATGCCCACATCTCGAATACTGCGTACAGATGTGGTCTCCTCATCTCAAAAAAGATATACTGGCACTAGAACAGGTTCAGAAAAGGGCAACTAAAATGATTAGGGGTTTGGAACGGGTCCCATATGAGGAGAGATTAAAGAAACTAGGACTCTTCAGCTTGGAAAAGAGGAGACTAAGGGGGGATATGATAGAGGTATATAAAATCATGAGTGATGTGGAGAAAGTGGATAAGGAAAAGTTATTTACTTATTCCCATAATAGAAAAACTAGGGGTCACCAAATGAAATTAATAGGCAGCAGGTTTAAAACAAATACAAAGAAGTTCTTCTTCACGCAGCACACAGTCAACTTGTGGAACTCCTTACCTGAGGAAGTTGTGAAGGCTAGGACTATAATAGCATTTAAAAGAGAACTGGATAAATTCATGGTGGTTAAGTCCATTAATGGCTATTAGCCAGGATGGGTAAGGAATGGTGTCCCTAGCCTCTGTTTGTCAGAGGATGGAGATGGATGACAGGAGAGAGATCACTTGATCATTGCCTGTTAGGTCCACTCCCTCTAAAGCACCTGGCATTGGCCACTGTTGGTAGACAGGATACTGGGCTAGATGGACCTTTGGTCTGACCTGGTACGGCCGTTCTTATGTTCTTATGTTCACAGGCTGTGCGTGAACAGCCCAGGACTGGGGGTTCTCACAGCAGAGCAGGGTAAGGCTGGCTCCCAGAGTCAAGGTTTGGAGTGACCTAGCAGATCTCAAGTCCAGACAACAGCAGAGGGGAACGTCACAATCACCCTGAAGCCCCCACTTCCACCAGTACAAGGACTCAGCAGTGAGGCTGCACTTGACCCTGACACAATGCAAGGGATGGGCCTGCCCCAGAAACACTCTGGGCCCCTGCCACTCTGTGCCAGTTACACCAGGTGGGCAGGCTCAGCCCAGAAGGATCCAAGTGTGGAAGGGTTTAGTGTGGGGGGTCCAGGTGTGGGGTGAGAGGTTTCTGTGTGGGGCAATCACGGTGTAGGCGTCTCAGTGGGAGATCTGGATGCACGGGGGCTCTTTGGGGATTTCCGGGTGCAGGGGCAATGGGAATCTGCAGGGGATCCAGGTGAATGTGGTTGGGGCTCGGGGGGAGTCTGGGTTGGGGGGCTCAGTGGGTGCTGGGGAAGTGGGGCTTGATGGAGTGGGGGTCCAGGTTCAGCTGGTTGGGGATCAGTGGGGTGGGGGTTTAAGGGTGGAGCTTCGTTGGGGGGTTCAGTTGTAGGGGGTAGGGCTTGTCAGGGTGAGGGTTTGATGGGCCTGCTTAATCCAGCTGCTGCTGAGGGGATGCTGCATACCGGGCTCCCACTTCACCCCACAATTCCCCTATCCTTTTTCTTCTCCACCCCCCTCCCCTCACTCCCAGACTCCCCTGCCCCTGCCCTATTCCACCCCACTTCCTTCTCCACTGCCTCATCCCCCCACCCCATCCCCCCCTTCCCTCATCCCCCCACTCCCCCTTACCAGCCCCACCACGGGCACTCACTGTTGGAGAGCATAGAAAACAGGAAGGCTCCCAGCACACATAAGGGGAGAACGACTGGAACTAGGACTCAAGAGGTGGCGTTCAGCTGCAGAGTCAGCGGAGCGGAGACACAGCCTCTTTCGGCTGGGCAGATCTGCGCTTGCAGAAGCTCTGCGCTTGCGGAACAAGGGGGCGGGGGCAGTGGCATGTAACTCCGTGTACACCACATGCCTCGCCACTTTGGAGGGGGGCAACCCCCCCAAAAGAACCTGTGCTCATGGTCACCCCCCGCAACTTCCCCCCCCTCGCAGGGAAACACAGGAAATCTGGGGCAGGGGGCATTTTCTGCAGGCATGGAGTCCCACAGACTCTCCCCAGGAGTAAGGTATACGTAAAAAATCCAATAGTGTGTAGCTAAAGGAAGATTTTGTAACATTTAAATATGATATAGGAGCTGAAGAAAAGGTATTAATAGAAAATGTAGACAATTGGGAATAGAAAACCGAAGTTAAATTAATGTCAACATACAGTGGAAAGAAATTACAAGTAATTGGAATATCAAAGTACTGTGGAATCTCAGCCTCTTTTAGGAGCATTATGTCTGATCAAGGCCAACATTTTCAAAAGTCACTAATGATTTTTGATGCCTCAGTTTTTCTGTTTCCAATGTGAGACACTTTGAAATGGCCTGATCATCAGAGGATGGGTGTTCTTCACTATTTCAACCAGTGTTGCATAAGAAGGTTCCCAGTGTAGCGGCGGAAATTTGTGCTACAACCTAAGTTTAGGATCCTTTTCCTCCCTGGATGGTGAAGGTCAATGGAAGAATACTGAGTCCTTGGTTAAAGAAGGATAAGGTGTTCATTGCTTTGAAGGAAGCTTTTCGGCCTCTGCTCAGAAAGCGATCTCTTCCCACTGACAATCCACACAGATATTGTTCGGTCGCTAATCTTCTATTTCTGGTTCAGATTATGGAAAAAGTAGTAATGAGGGCTCTCTAATGGTCAATTGCACAAGGTCAATTGCCACCTCTCTTATTCTATGGGTATGTGAGGTCACTAGGAAAGATAGCAAGGAAATATTGGGTGAAGCGCTTTCAGTATGCCAATAACACCCAGATTTATAATATATAAATGTATAATAATGTATAATCATCTCATCCAGCACGGAGAGTGAGGTCAAGTGTCCCTTTCTGTGTCAGGGCAAGACTGAGGCTTGGGTAAGAGTTAGCTGGTGGAGACTGAGTTATTATAGTGGATTGGGGAAATATTCAGAAGAAATGGTGGAAGTTATATTACATCCCTGCCATGGGATATGCAGCCATCATTTGTTACCAATTTTCATATCTCAGAAGTCTGCTAGGATTCCCAACTGCTATTAGATGATCAGTTAGCAGTAGAACAGTGATTTTTTTTTCCATCTGCATCTTACCTAGAGATTTCAAGTAGAGCTGGATTAAATTTTTCACACAAATAGTTTATTTGATGAAAAAAAAAAAGTTTTGGTCAGCCTGAAATTATTCAAGAATTTGACATGAATTTGCTGAATAGTCTGTGCCTGATTTATTTATTTATTTTTGGGGAGGGACTTGGATGCCATTCACAAAAAGGGTGGAGGAGTAGGTGGTGACTCCTTTACAACTTTTAGCTCAATGATTAGGGCGCTCTCCTCAGATGTAGAAGACCCAGTTTCAACCCCCCCAACTCTGCCCGATATGGTGGAGGGCAGGGATCGGCAACCTTTGGTACACAGCTCACCAGGATAAGCCCCCTGGCGGGCCGGCTGGTTTGCCTCTCCAGGCCAATGGGGGCTGCGGGAAGCGGCGCGGGCCGAGGAATGTGCTGGCTGCTGCTTCCCACAGCCGCCATTGGCCTGCAGCGGCGAACCACGGCCAGTGGGAGACACGATCGGCCGAACCTGCAGACGCGGCAGGTAAATAAACCGGCCCGGCCTGCCAGGGAGCTTACCCTGGCAAGCCGCGTACCAAAGATTGCTGATCCCTGGTGTAGGGGTTTGAGGTTGTCTCCCCCCTAACATCTCAAGAAGTGATCTAACAACTGGGTTATGGGATATTGTATTCCAATCCCTTCTGTTAGAGCTATTCCACTTTGTATAAATAGCCATTGAATCGGGAACTTCAACTTGGATCTTCCACACCTCAGGTGAATGCCACAACCACTGGATTGAAGATTATATAAGCAGCAGCACCACACCACCTCTGTCCATTTTGTAAATCTAGACCTTCATTTTCTTCACTTTTAGTTTAAAAATGCCCCCAAGTGCAACTACACATTTTGATTCAGGTCAAATGAAATGTTTTGTTCAATCTGAAACAAAATGTCTGTTGATTTTTCTAACTGACCGATTTTGTTTTGTTTTAGAATTTTCAGTTTTGGTTCAGCTAAAACTGTTTTTTTTCCTTTTTGCAACTGCCAGCCAATCAAAAAATCATGTATTCACCCAGCTGAGGTGCAAGCTTTTCCAAAGGAGCTGGACACTGCCCCTGTGACCAATACTTTGTCTTAGACTGGACTACTGCAAAATGTTCTACATGAGGACCACAGCTTAAAACTATTTGTAAGCATAAGCTTATGCAACTGACTTGCATTCAGAAGTGGCAGCTTGCTTGTTAAGTGACATATTTCACCGTGAACACACGACACCGGCATATGGCGGTCTGTACTCGCAGCGCTTTGGCTCCTGGATAGAATTTAAGGTGTTGATTTTAATTTCTAAAGCTTTGAACGCCTTGGGAAATTTGGCCTCTCTCCCAGTGCTATACTGCCATAGCTGACATCAGCAGAGGCTCTCAAGCTGGACCTCCATTGCTAGGTAAGAAAGGCTGCTGCTGGCATAACATTTTCTAATAGTTTTGGAATTCACTCCCACCTTGGGTTGAAATAGCCAGAATGTGTTGACCTGCAGGACACACTACAAAACCTACCTATCCGAATTGGCATTTGAAGAGGACTGAGATGATTGGGGTAGACTTTGTAGGGGAAAAATAAGAGGCAGAAAAAATGGATTTGCAGTATGTATTGGTGCAAGGGTGTGTTTCGGTGCATGCTGCTGTTCTGGTTTTGTAATGGGTTTTGTATTTTATTTAATTGATGGCAAGGGTGACTGGAGCCCAGGAGATGTTCTTTTTCCATTTCACTATATTTAAATTGATATAAATCAATACAATTTTAAGATCTAACACGTGTACTGAGTATCAATTCAGTATAGGATAGTGCTTTTGCTTCCAAAACAATGGCTCACTCTGATAATGTGTATACCCAATTGGTGGTGTGGAGGGAGGGGGAGATGTTAGCTGTAGTATTTGGCATAACTGGGTATCATTAGTATGCTTAGGGTAAAGAATTTGAGATAAAAACTGACCATAAACCTTAAAAGCCATTGTTTAATAGCCGTTGATTTAGAACAGCCTCCAGAATATAAATAATACTGCTGAGATTACAAAAGTACCAGTTTAACCTGAACCACGTGTCAGATAAGAATTTAGTACATTTGGTGCAGCTGTCTAGAGCACTTTTACTATGGAACACGATATAAAGGCACAAGTGCATGTGCCAATTACAAGCTTTACTGATGAAACATAGAGTTGCAGATATACTTGAAATATGGTGTGAGGCAAAGAGAGAGGTCAAATATCCAGTTCATCATTGTTAGTCTGTTTGCAATCAGTTAACAGCTATTGGTAATGTAATTCATAAAGAAAAAATGTAATTCCATAGAGCATGAGGAAAGAAATGCCATGTCACATTTTTGAAGGACATCTGTGTATGGGAATTATGCAAAAGAAAGGACAGAGAAATACTTTACTGGTCTCATATGAACAAACAGATTGCTGGTATAGTTATAAAACGTTCAGTGTGACAGATGTATCAACAACAACAGCCTAGAGAAATATTACATCCTCAGCAAGCACCAGAGTGACCTTGACAAAATATATTGATTGACTTGATCTATTTTACTTTGAAGGCAAATACAATTTATATCAGTAGTGGATTCATATTGCAGCTACTCAGAGTTGAGTCTCCTATAGGATAAGCTGAGTGAAAAAGAGATTCATCTTCTGAAATGTGTTTTAGCCAGGCATGGAATTTCTGGTCAAGTTTATTCACTCCCACCTTGGGCAGAAATAGCCAGAATTTGTTGACCTGCAGGGCACACTACAAAGTCTACCTATCGGAGTTGGCACTTGAAGACAACTGAGATGGTTGGGGTAGATTTGGTGGGGGAAAAGTAAGAGGTAGAAAGTATGGTAGTCCACCATATATCAGTGTAAAACGCAAAGGTTTTGCAAAGGTTGGGGCGTGTTGAGCATGTTACACCAATACCTGAATTTCCAAATACAAGGTGAGTTTGGGGAGACAAAACTGAAATATTTTTTTGTGGGGACTGATTTATTGGGCATGAAGAACATATAGGTGATATTGGGAAATGGGCAAGGAGCACAAACAAATTAATGGGGGAATGGGGGCATACAGGGGAGACCCTTAAGGAAATCAGAAATCCTAAAATTTCCAGAAGAGTGACAAAAAGGATGAACCAAAGAGGAAGGATATTCTTGGGTTTAAGACATTGACCTGGGTCTGCCACAGACTTCCTATGTGACCTTGGCTGAATCCCTTAATTTCACTCTATCCAAGCACCACACCTGGAAAGTGGGAATTTCCTACCTCAAAGGGATGCTGTGAGAATACATACATTGCTGGCCAGGAGGCATAGTGATAGAAACTATAAATACCTGAATAGACAGAAGCATTCATGGCTTTCTGATAAACAGAGATGGGGAGGTGCCCCTCGAGACCTAATGGGAAGTAAATGGGCTTACTGATCTTCCTTGAAGAAACAGATAGTGAATCTAGGCTGTTATGTTGAATTGTATACCATGACCATTTGAGAAGGGGCCCCAGACACATAAAATGACTTCTGTTGTATCATCTGATGCATATTGAAGTCAGTTTAGATCTTCACATTATTAACATTTCACTGGAAAATAGTTATATGTGAACTTTTTATCTGCAAGAGCTCAGATTTGTCAAAAGCCTTTACCTCCACCACTCACAATTCAAACACAGAAAGCTCTGTTCTTAATCCACAGTAGAAACTGAACTAAAGTTGCATGGTAATTGGAAGGACATGGACCTAGACTGATTTATTTTATTAATGAGAAATTCTAAACAAGGTGTTTAGATCCTGTCCTGCTAGTAATAGCAAGTGTCATTCATTGATTCATTATTATTGTTGTTTCCAGCCCAGTAATGCTCTGGATCATAAACTGATACTCAAAATTGCCTTACAACATAATTAGGAAAAGTTAATGTTTACTAATGAAGAACCTTTCTGTAGGGTTTTAAGATGATGGCCAGTGATTCTCCATCACGGTCTGACATGTTTGTTTATAAATTTCACAGAGAGTAGCATTTATAAAGCAATGACCCCAGCTGTCTGGGGTAACAAGAGAATTTGACTGGACTAGTTGAGTGAAGGGGACTCCCTGGGGATTCCTACAGTGTCAGAGGTTCAGGACATGGGCAGTGGTTAGAGCAGGAGTCAGGGTCAATGATCAGAACAGGAGTCAGGATGAGTGGTTAGAACAGGAATCAGTAGCCAGGAATCAGATCCCAGCTTCAGAACCTGAGTCTGAGGCGAGAGCCAAGGGTCAGAGCTGGGTTACCTAGAGTGAAGCAAGGCAGGAGCAAGCAAGTGCCCTGCTGCTGCTGCAGGTCTTACGAGCAGGTTTGCTGAGCCCCTCAGCTAACTGTGTGCTTTGGCCAGTCAGGCAATTTAACCAGGAACCAACTGAACTGGTTAGACTGCCTGGGTGCTAAACTGACAGGTAAGCAGACTAACTGCAGGCTCTTACTACTGACAGCTGGACTGTGGTGAGTCAGGAAGGGATATTTCTCTCTCCTGATGCTAGCATGGTACCTTTTTCCTGGGGGCTCCATGTGTGGCTGAGAAGAGTGGCATGGGCACTGCAAAGGTTTTGGTTTAGGTTGGTGTTATCTTTGTTTCCTGTGGTGTAATTGGTGGGCTTGGGGGAGCTGAGCAAAGAACTGAGATTTCAGTTTGGTGACCAAGTAAAATAAAATAAAATAAATGGAAAAGGCGTTTGGGGGTTGAATGAAACATTTTATTGTTTCATTTTTCTATTGTCTGGGGTGTAGTTTTTTACCCCTTTTAATCCTTCTATTTATTTACAACTCTAGCTAGCTTTAGAAATAAAACATCATTTTGGAATGAAAAGTAGAAACATTTAGTTCAGAAAATATTGACATGAACCATTTCGACTTAAAACCCCCCCCAATATTTTTATTCAGACAAAACTGTACATTGAATTTGACTCAATTTCACAAACAGTTTCATTTGACATATATATATATATTTGTGAATTAACTATTCACCCAAAAAAAAAAAAAGTGTTCAGAATTAGAGGCAGTCAGCTGAACTGGTTGGCTATGCCACTCCCAACCAATGGTCCCTGAGAATCACCCACCACTAGGGCAGCTGGTATTGTTATATGAATGTGGTGGGGGGTGGCTATGGAGACCAAAAATTAGACTCCATTTTGGAAGGTGGGGCTCTGGCTTGCACTGATCAGGGAAAGGACTGTGGCCTGATGAAGTTTACATTGGGCTCTTTCTGCTGTTTTATATAATATAGATACACAAATAATATAAATGTTTAATACAGACTGCACATGTTTTAATAAGGGGAATACCACACTGCCCACCCTCCCTGCCAGTAACCTGAAATATTCTAAAGAGAAGGCTTGGAGCTCTCCCTCTGCTGCCCTGCACCCAGCCACAAGCTCTTCCCTTGCCACTTCCCCCCATACCAAGTCCTGAGCTCTCTCTTGCTGCCTCTGCACCCAGCTCCACACAAACTCCCTTATTGCTGCACTCTTCCCCCTACATTGCCCAGCATCCAGCTCCAAGCTCTCCCCTCTGAACCCAGCACCACAGTCTCCTTTTCCCACACCCACCACCGAGCTCTTACTCAGAGAGGTGGTCAGACTGAAGAGCATTATCCACACCAGGAGGTAGGTAGTACTGGGAGCTCCAGGCCCCATCCTCTCCTCTCCCTTCTGCTCTTCCCCAAGAAACACTAAAGCCTGGATCCAGTACTCACACCACTTCATGACTGGCGGGAGGGGGTTCCCAGTGTCCCTTGCTCTACTTCTCCCCAGAGTTTGAAGGAGCCCATGAGCTCTGGAAGGGCTGCCGAAGTGGCACATGGGATTGAAACATCATTCAAGTTTTTCTCAGCCTCCCTTCCATCATGATGGGCCAGACTTAAGTGAGCTGTGTTGTGATGTGGCTCACAAGGTTGCAATGCCATTCAAATTTGGCCCAGTCAGGAGCTGAGGGGGAGCCTGGGCACTTGTCCCATTCTCCATTGTGTCCTGTCCCCCCTGTATATTATTAGGTCCTGTGCGTGGCAGAATTGGCCTGCTTTTGTTCTATGCAGATAGCCCCTCAAGAGAGATGGGAAGAAATTTCCCTCCAGGGGAAAACTACACAATGCACTAACAGCTTTCTAGCTTCCTCACAGCACCTCTGAGGGGCCTGGTTTAATAGTTAGGGGTTAGTTTGTTACAACTTTGTGGCTAGTGCCCCATAGTCCATTGCAAGACAGAGTGTCAATGGGCCAGCTCCTTGAATAAACCTAAGCACAAGACCTAGGAGAGGTCTGGCCAAAGATTAGTATTACTGAGATGCTGGGAGCTCTCAAGTCTAACACAAGTCTAAGCTTACCTTTTCTCGACCCTCATTGCACTCCCCCAGGTGAGTGGAGTAGGACAGCAACTGCTGGGAACCCAGAGGGTAGTTGATTCCATGTTTTGCTGGTTGTGGAATAAGCTATATCATCCCACATGGACCATTTCTTTGCCTGGTAGAGCTATTCTGACTGAGGGAGAAAAAAAATAAGCCAGATTTTTTTGGCCATCCACCAGACTTTGCAAACAGTTTTCTTTTGTCCTGTTCATACAAAAATATTGTCCAGATGTTCATGATCCTAGATGTGAAAGTTGTAAACAGATCCTTTAAATTTAAATTCCTGTCTGCCAAGTCTGGCCACAACGATTCAGAGAACTGCTTTGTATTACCTTATATCATATGCAACAACACACACTATTTCATATATCTGTCAAATTAATTGTATTTTATTTATGTAACTTTGTCCGACATGGAAAGATGTTGGAATATCCCTGACTTCTCAGCATCTCAATATCTGATTACACTGTACAGACCTGATTGTGTGTAGGGATCGTTCTGCTGTTTGAGTATCCCCCATTCTTGTATTCCTGTCTTCCTCATTGCTTCTGCTGACTTTGCTGTTATTTCTGTCTGAGAAAGTAAATGAATTGAAAACACTCTTTACTAAGATGACCATTTCCAGGACAAATACAGGTGTTCACACACAGATATCCATATTCTCACCAAAAAAATGCTTCCCCCCAGATTTGTGTGAATTAAAAATGGTTATACAAATATTTGTGGGAAAGCAAAACAAAGAATATGTTCTGACATGATCAAATCATGAATTGGATTTTGCAAAAATATTTGTGAATCCTTTTTCTTACTACATGTCCAGCTCTAGAAGCAAGTAACGCTGCAGTGGAGAAACACCACAGTAGTATTGGTAGCATTTTAAAGAAAAAAATGATTCAACACAATGGGCAAGAAAGCAATTCAGCCTGCAACTCCCACTTGTAAACATGAGAAAGTAGTTCATTGAGATCTATGTGGATCATACCATATCATTGGCAGGTGTGCAGTGTTCCATGTGTTTACATTGTATGAATTTTCAAAGGAGCATTTGGGATGCCAGTTGCACTATTTATCTCATTTCCTGATAGTAGCATGGGATTGCAAATGTCCCATATCCACTAAATTATCAAATACATGAAGAAAATAAATCCAAATAACTATATTAACATAATATCAAGGGCATGATCCATCAATGGGATTATAAGAAGAATTTAAGGTTGGGATTTTTTTTAGTTTTAACAAAAAAAGACATTCTTATCTGTTAAAATTCACAAGATGATAAATAATATAGTTCTGTTGATAATTAACAAGCCTTCTATTGAAATGTGGCATTTCATAAATATCAAATTGTGCTGCACCATATTGGAGTGAATTGTTCAGAAACATGGTTATATAAATGAATTCTCCAAAGAGAATTAATACTTGGCTCTATTACAGAGCCTTTCATCTGAGTGTCTCAAACGCTTTACAAATATTAACTAATACAATTGCACAGCATCCCTTTGTGATAGGTATAGAGTATGTAGAACAGATATCACTTCACCTACACTGAAGTGCAAGTACTTTGGAGACATACTGTGGTAGTTTTTCCTGATTAAAAAAGAAGAGTGAGGGAGGAATTTGTTATTATTTTTATTATTTGTATAGCGCCAGTGTCATGGACCTGGATCTCATTGTGCTAGAGGATGTACAAACACAATAAAAAAGACTGTCCCTGCCCCAAGGGGGCTTATGTATATACAATAGAATTGATTGAGCTGGAAGACAACACTCTACATCAGCACAGTACTCCACCATGCCACACTGACTAAAAGAGAAGAGTTTCTACTCTCCACTCACATGAAAAATCTAGATGTTCCTTGGAGGTAATGACTGATAAACAGTTTAACATGGATATTTTCTGTTTACTATATACTGAGGAAATTGAATAAAGCTATGTGAAGCTTAGGTACCTTACTTCATTATCATGTGTACTTGGATAGCTAAAATATTAAAATATCACCTTCAATAGTGAATTTATCTACATACACTAATTTCCATTCTACTGTGCATACCCTATATTAGTCCAGAAATTTGAATGTATTTACAAGACAATTTGTCTCTATAGCAACAGTTCTTTATTTTTGTAACAAAATAAATTGATGACATGTCATTGGTTATGTGTGCACACCAAAAAACAAAACAAAAAACCACACCCCTTGAGGAAGAGAAAGCTTATAATTTATCTGTAACGGTGGCACACAATACTTTTTACATAAACTGCACTGATCAAGTGCTGCAAAGATCATATTGATTTTAAAAATCTAATACTTATTATTTGAAGGGCGTATAGAGTCTGTTTGGAGCTTGACTATGCATTACTGTCCTCCACACACAGCTGTCACATCTTTCCTGGACTCCTGATTACAGGATCCTCATTTACTAAATATTACACTTGCTTTTCTTACTAATTGTTTCAGACAACTCTACAAACTAGAGAGCTCTATAAATCCTCTTGGAAATGCACTTAATAAGTACTTCCTCCACATAAAATGGGGCAACAGTTGAACTTTAATAGGTGTATCAAAACTGGAGCCTAAATTGTACAGTGATGGACACTTTAAATGAGAAAAGGGAAGAATTGTTTTGTAGACATGGGCCACAAAAGTCACTTTGCCTTTACAGTTTTAGGAGATTTTAGTAGATTAACTTTTTCACTGATATAATTTTCCTTCAGATGAGGGTTTGGAGAGCAGGAACTGAACAGAGTTGAATTGGAAAATGCCAGTTCACCAAACCAGAAATTTGTATTGAAGGAAAGCTGGGTTTGATAAAATTTTGCTGAACGACAGGCAGGGTTCCAGCAGAACTCTGCCTCAAAAGATTCTGATGGAACCCTAGCTGGCAGGCAGATTTTTTTTACAAACCTTCCAGCTCTCCAGGTCAGCTGCTGGGAAGCCCATGATGTAGACTGCCCTGGTGCCGGGGACCCCAGTTTTCTATAGTCTGTGGATCTGGGGCAGCCCATCATGTGAACTTCACTGGGATCAGAAACCCGACGCTTCCAGGGTTTCCTGGCTTTGTGCTGTGGAGTCAGAAGCTTGGAAGCCCAGGTATCTCTCAGGACTTCCTCTGGTAGAGCTGAGAGTCTGGCAGTCCTGAAAGCCTTGGAAGACCAAGGTCGAGCTGGGGCTTTTAGGACTTTCAGGCTGAAAGGCTGCTGGCAGGAAGCCTGGGAATTCTGGGAGCCACAACTCTAGCTGGGGCTTGACTCCCAGCTCCATGGCAGGCAGTCTGGAAGCCCAAGGAGACCTGGCTCTAATGAGCGATCTCAGAGTCTAGGCTTTCAGCTCCATAGCAGGGAGCCTGGAAATCCTGAGGTCTCTCGGGTTTTCCAGGCTTACTACCATGGAACTGGGAACCTGTAGGTCCCTGGATGTGTTTCCACAAGGCCATAAAGACTGACCCAAGGCCAAGTCCCCTGGGGCTGCTAGACTCTCAGGCTAGCTAGTTACCTAGGCTACCTGACTCCCAAGGCAATAGCAGCATAGAAACTGAAGAATGTCATTTTCACCGAACAGCTGCCAGTATCAGGGATCAAATTTAGTTACAGAAGAACCATGTGTCAATATTTCCAAAACAAAACTTGTACCTCCCTTATAATATCCATCAAATGTAGAGCATCTCTATTGGGGAATATCAAGAGCTGTTCGAAAAATTTCATATCTCAAAAGTTTTTCAATGAAAAATATTTTTTTACTACAACTTTCCAGAAAACATTTTCTCTTTTAGTATGAGATCTAGTGAGCAAAACTAATTGTGAGTACCCAACTATACAACTGTTATTTATGGGCACAAATAATGTTATTTAGTTGTCTAATTTGCACTTGAATTGGCCTTTGGACATCGGAGTTGATTCTGAGCTCACTTACCCTAGTGTAAATCAGAAGTAACTCACATAGGTAATGGTTGCAGAACTAGGCTGAAGATGAAATATGCAGTGATACCTGGAATAAATATAAATTCACATGTATACATGGTTCTTAGTTTGTCCCAATAAAAATTACATAAGGACAACAAAGGTGACCAACTTATTACATGGTTCTCCATCCATTGTGACCATGCAGGTATCTCTGTCTACTTGTAAATATTTCCTTTTAATGTAAAATATAAAATTATGTTTGAGTGACTCCCTTGAATTTGAACCATAATATGAAGCAAGGCACAAGAAAAAATATATATTTGCACTGTACATTCGAATTTGAAAGTAACATTTCCAATGTAGAAGTTCAAAATTTCCCTTAGTCTATTATTCCAAAGCCCCAATTGTTTCTTCTTTATGGCAGATGGTCAACAAAACCCATTAAAAAAACCTAACATGATAAAACTGCAGTCTATTCTGATCCTTGGAATGTTTACAACAGGATGGGTTCTAATCAGTGGGCTCTTAAAATGAAGTTCTTAAAGCTTCCAATTTATTAGATTTACCAGCAATACAGATACTATGCAGTGCAGATGGCTGATTACTCATTTCTTTATATTTAGTTTCTTTATCATGACAATTGTCTTGCACAATAGTTGAAAATAATTTTCATTAGCTGTCTTCAGACTTTGTTAGTTCACACATAAATATTGAACTCCAGGCACTCACTTAAATCCCCAACTCAAGGAAAGCCATGGATATATTAGTAATTGTGAACAAATTGCTAATGGTTAATTACAATTTTGTGAATAAATTCTTAATGAATTAGCCCTTTATTCTGTTTTTGAACCTCTTTGGAATTTATCCTGATTTATCTAAATGTTCTGTATCTGAAAAATGATTTATATGAACAACTTTCAAACTATGGATTGTTTGAGAATTGATTACTTTTGCTAAGATTTTCAAAAATGGCTATCCAAGTTCGACTCCTAAATTCATACTGACCCCCTAAAATAGATGGTCTGAACTTTTGAAAGCCTTGTCTTTGACTATTTGTTATTTGTTATTCTTGGTATTATTGGTCATTTAGGTCACATGGCATTGTTTCTGATTTTTGTTTGAGTGACAGAAACTTTTAAACAGTTTAAGAAATGGCAAAATGTCAAATATTGAATAATATATAGAGAATACTTTTGTTCATGTGTAAATATCCATATTTGCATGCAAATACATGTATTGGTATGAAGAATAGCTATTTCTAAAATGTTCATGTCAACAGAAAGACTGACAAGAATGATACAAAATACTGAATAAAAACCATCATTGAATCAAACCAACTGGAATGTAAATAAATGTTTACAGATATTCGTTGCCATTAGCACTAAAATCCATAAACATACTCAAAAAACTTCCTGAACAACTCAAGGCCTGTGTTGATAGCAGCTTTTTTAAAACCAGTCAATAGAATTTCAAAATACCTTGAATAAAGCAAATTAATTAAACTATTTTCCTTCTCAAGTTAAACTCATAGACTTTAAGGCTAGAAGGGAACATCTTGATCATCTAGTCTGACCTCCTGCACATCCTAGGCCATACCCCTATCTGTAATAGACCCATAACCTCTGGCTCAGTTACTGAAGTCCACATATCATGATTTAAATAATTCAAGTTACAGCGATTTCACCATTCATATTAGTGTAAATCTGGTGCCCCATGCTGCAGAAGAAGGCAACCCCCATGGGGTCTCTGCCAATCTGACTCTAGGGAAAATTCCTTCCTGAGCCCAAATATGGTGATCAGTTAGACCCTGAGCATATGTGTAAGACACACCAGGCAGATACCTGGGAAAGAATTCTCTGTAGTAACTCAGAACCTTCCCCATGGGCAAGAACTTGAATTTCTGCATTCTTCACCCAGCCACTTAACTTGTGGGTTATTTATATATTATGTCCTTGAATAGTTTTAAGGGTTTGTAAATTTTTGTTGCACATGGTAAAACCAATGCAAAAATTCAACTGACAAAAGATCAACTCCTTTTCTTAAGGTACATGGTATATGTATATACAACTCTATGGATAGTATATATTTAATGATACTACAACCATTAATAACAAAGTACATCAGGAGGCTAAGACTAATAATTTATAGATATTTGTCTATATCAGTAACATCACATATAAGATTTGGTAAATTTCCCCCCTTTTAGCTGTGAGATTTCAGGAATAGACAATAGTTAAATGATTTGAAAATAAAAACCAAATTTCAACCAAAGTAACACAATTGAAAGCATTACATATTATAAAGAGGATTTTAAATGTGATTCTGTATTTGATTGGAACTCAGTAACGTGTACAGTACAGGTGTAATATGGTGATGATGTCTAGAATAACTCCAAAATTAGTGATTCAGCACTGATTGAGGGTGAGATATTGTAGAAATTGGAAGACCAGTCAGAAGAAAATAGGATTCATTTTGTCGGTCTGAATTGTCAACTCTGTGAACAAACAGAGCAGTGCCCATAGAGATAATCCCAGAGTTCCAAAACAATTTTAAGGAACAGTAACAATAAATTAGACTAGTGATTTAAAAGATGATATCCTAGTCCAAAGCGATTCCCACATGGGAAAGAGTTTAACTGGCACACACACACACACACACACTCACACACACATACACCTCAAGGACTTGATCCAGAGAATTGTTAATTATCTGGAGCTCCAGTTGTATATATTTGTTTTATAATCTATGCATAGATTCTTTCTGTGGATGAAAGAGGCATGGATGCATAAACTACTGGCTGACAGCAGAAGAGTATAAACAGCAGATAAGTACTGCACAAACTACCAACTTTCAGTACCAGCCTCAACCCCTCTCTTGGATACATTCCTTTGCAATTTTACCTATATGTACCTTAGTAGTAACAATGTGCTTGTCCCTTCACTGGTAGTTATTTATTTCATTTTGGTGGAAGTGCCTAACTGCCATTCTAGGTAACTAAATTCAAAAATTAGGGCCTCAAAACCTGCACTCAGTTGCCATCTATCAGCATAGGCTCCTAAATTCCCTAGGCACCCTAAGTTTCCGCTAGTAAAATACCCTAGTAGGGTGACCAGATGTACTGATTTTATAGAGATAGTCCTGATTTTTGGGTCTTTTTCTTATATAGGCACCTATTATCCCCTGCCCCGTCCCGATTTTTCACATTTGCTGTCTGGTCACCCTATACCCTAGGCATCTAAAAATCTGCAATTGAGCATGAGCATAGCTGCCTAAGACCTGACTCCCATCATCTAGCTCCTAAAACCCATTGGTGATATCAGATTAGGTATTCCCCTTCCTATCACCTGAGTCGGTAGGTGTGCTTACGGCATGCCTAAGAGATGGGTCCTGCACAAAACACAGCCCAAGGAGGAGAAACTAGTATTGCCAGCCAGTATCCCAGCTTCAAATCCCCACTCTGTTTCAGAGGATCAAGCACTTGAATCCAGGTCACCTAACTCTCAGGGAAATACCCTAACTGCTGGGCTATGCAGTATTGTGGGAGAAGCTCTCTCCATCTCTCCTGCTGAAGCAGTTCCACTTTGTATGAAATACTTAAATATTCACAGGGCCAAAAAGTGTAAGAATGACTCTATGCTGTGATGATTAGGACCTTCCCCTGGGACAAAGAAGACTGGATTCAAGTCCCTGCTCTTCTTATCCAGAAGGTAGATTTAAACCTGGGTCTTCTACATCCTAACTAGTGCTCTAACTAGTACGGTATTGGGGGGCATGGGTTCCTCCTCCTCAGTTCGTTGCGAAAAATAGAAAAACATAGAATCATAGAAGATTAGGGTTGGAAGAGACCTCAGGAGGCCATCTAGTCCTACCCCCTGCTCAAAGCAGGACCAACCCCAACTAAATCATCCCAGCCAGGGATTTGTCAAGGTGGGCCTTAAAAACCTCTAAGGGTGGAGATTCCTCCACCTCTCTAGGTAACCCATTCCAGTGTTTCACCACCCTCCTAGTGAAAGAGTTTTTCCTAATATCCAAGATATTACAGACTGATCTTTCTTAGGCACATAACTCCAGGAGAGGGTTCATGGCTGTGAATCTGAAGTGGATATAGCTACCGTACTCTGACTCGGAGTGAGGTGCCTAATATCCTGGGTGGGTGGGTCCTAGGACACACCACTCTCCTCAGCATTTCCTGTTGGCTAATTCAGGTGAGTCCCTACTCAGCTTACTGTGTTGTTAGGTACGTAACTCTCCCCATACATTTTATATGGCGCCTGTGTGCCTAACTCAAGGCTGTTGCTTTCACTAGGTGACAGATCACTTAAAGTTAGGCCATACAATGCCAAATGCCCTTAGGTGATTCTAGCTGTATTGGGTAAGATACTAAACATATTTCTTTAGGAAATCTCTTAGGGCAAGTCTACACGCAGTGGTAATCAACCTATTTACCATTGTGGAACACATATACAACTCTCTATGTGTTATGTGGGCCGCATCCACACAATATATATACTACCTGAGGATGTAAAATGGGCCGCAGCTGTGTGTGCTAATTGGGCCGCAAGTGGCCAAGGGCCACGGGTTGAGAAGCACTGCTACAGTGCTACGTTGCTGCAGCTGCACCAGAAATGCACCGCTGTAGTGCACCCAGTGAAGTCTCGCTATGCCAATGGGAGAACGCTCTCCCATTGGCATAATTACTCCACCTTGGCGAGAAGCATAAGATATGTCAGTGGGAGAGTGTCTCCCGTGGACATAGTGCTGGTGTGGACAGTGTGAAATTTGAGTCACTTCGGGGGGAGCTTTTTCACACCCTGAGTGATGTAAGTTAGATCGACTTAAGCAGTAGTGTAAACCTGCCCGTAGTGATAGCAAAAGTTCTGCAAGGTGTGGTCTAAACTTGGGAAGGTAAACTGTCATCCATGATATTTTTTCAGATTAGCATGCACACACACACTTATATATGTGAATGCCTCTGTGTTTGTGCATGTGTGAGGCCATTCAGTGTCTCTAAGAATTTAGTTGGGCACATACACGATTACACTTTTGTTCTTAATTAATCCTGAAATGTGAGAGCGGGAAGTATAATTACATGGTTCATTTATGTAACAGGACTAAAGTTAATCTATCCATGTAATTACATAAAATGTATAATGTAGTTTTGTTCTCACTGGAACATTTACAGCTTAATGGGTCCCACTTAATTTACAGTGGTGCCAATATAGTAGTGTCAAAGTGGACTGCTCTTCTTTTAGGGCCAAATTTTGCAGTCCTCATTCTGGCTAGAGGTCCACAGACTGGAACAGGAATCTCTCATGAGTAAGGACTGCATAATACTGTATGATTTGACCATTGGGGTAATTTCTGTCTACTCCTCCATGAGTATGGAGTGCTTCCTGTCAGAGGAAATGCTGCAGTTCTGTTATATCAATAAATGGGCACAGAGGCAAAGGTGATAACATGACGCAGTCACTGTCCAACTTTAAACAAGATTAAATAAGGTTCAGGGTTTGGTATATAGGAACCTTGTCCTGCTGAGTATCATACCAAACACCATTAAAAATTCTTTTAAACTTGTTATTAAATATACAGAAGAAGAAGAAAAAAATAGTTAAAGCATTTGAAAATAAAGTATTAAACAAGGGTCACATTTTAATGGCATTCCCTTTCCATTTAGCGGAGAGAGTTTTTAGAAGCTTCTCCCCACACCCCATTTGACAGTCTCTTCGATGTTAATAACTGTCCATTTTGTGGAAAAAGGAAGAAGTACGTTGAAATGGGCTGGACCTGTTGTTACTGCTGCTGTTGTTCGGGTCTAATCCCATTTCCTAGAAGACAAAATAAGACAAACACATAAAAAAGGGAAGAGAAAAGAATAGCAAACATACAAAAGGCAGATTTTGTTCCTAGCATTGACTCTCACTTGCAGTCTTACTGCTGGAAAAATACAACCACAGTACATGGTTTTATCAGCCACTCCACTGTTTTGGTCATTGCTTTTATCTGCCTTTCTGGACACAGGCTTACAGTAGTATTGCAAAACATACAGTCTTAGCCAGCTGAGCCAGATCCTTATTAGACAGAAGGCAAAAGGAGCAGGAAAGGGAAGAAATAATGTGGGGAAGGAAAGGATACACCAAGACTCTTCATCCCAGGTGGGCTTTGAGATTTGGCAAAAGCCATTGGAGATGTAATCTGGGTTCCTCTCTCTGGCCTGGTCTGGTCAGAACATATCTCAAGATCAGCACAAAGAAGGTCTGATTGTGTTACAGTAGTTCCAAGGATCCAGGAGACAGAGGGGGTAGCATCCATAATGGAAAGCTTGCTCCTTCCCTGATTTTCGGTCAGCATCCATATCGGATTTTCTCCACAAAGATTTTTCTTTTAAGTACTCCCAAAGGGAGTGGTGGGTGGAAAAGTCAATTGCTTCATTATTTTGCTCACCAATGAGGCCTAATGTTTGACACACCAATTTTGGTTCATTGATTTCCACTCCCACACTTCTCTTGTTTACCAGTTAACACAGTCCATAAATTGTATCAGCAGGCCTTTTTGTATGGACTAATTTTGTCTCCCTTTTGTACTTTTTCCCATCAGCATCTGTTGTTAGAGGTTGCTGTGACATTTTGTAAACTTCCCCCCACTCTTTATAGTTGAACTTGCAATTAGGGTAAATTAGGAATAATTACCACCACAGTTCTGGTGGAAACACAGAAAGCACAATTTTTGTGGTAGCTTCCATTATGAAATTATGCAGTGGGATTAGGGGAGTAAACTGAGTCAGGGTAAAGAGGAGAGTTGGGCCTCAAAGACCAGTGGTTCTGTGGATGTTCTGGTCTTTTCCCTTACAAAGGATATGCTTGGAGGGACAATCTATAGATTATGTATTAATTATATTGATTACCTCAGACTTCCCAATTATCACCTTGAGGACTGACAGATTCTTGTCCCAAGATCAGGCCCAGTATTATTCAAATTATATTTGGGAACCCCAATGTGCACAGATGCAACACTCACACTATAGGATCTCTCCTATATTTACAAATGGTTTATTAATAGATTTAGCACAGTCAGAAACACGCCAACTCAGTAAGGTAGATAGAGATACTACCAAATGTACATCTGCACATCCATATACTCACACCATCCCTTGTAGAACAACCTGAAATGTTAGCCATCGTCTTCCTCATCACCTTCCCCCACATCACCAGTGGCCATCATTCTGGCACCTCCCAAGGGCTTCATCTCTCTCTCTCTCTCTCTCCTACTTCAATAGGCAGTGATGCAACTTTCATAATATGTTATACTGCTGCCACTATGTCTGATGCATATTCAGTGGGTTTTTTCCCTTTTTTTCTTATTTGTATTTTCTCACCATACTAATGTTGAAATGTCCTTCTCCTATAGGTTAGCATATCAATGATCTCAACTTATTATCATATACCTCAATTCATTGCCATGGCCGTCTTGTGGTTGGACTCATGTTTCTGTGGTTGGAAATTCCCTTTAAAGCAGTGGTGGACAACCTGCGGCCCACGGGGTGCACGCAGCCCGTCAGGGTAATCCGCTGGTGGGCTGCGAGACAGTGTTTACATTGACCGTTTGCAGGCCTGGCTGCCCGCAGCTCCCAGTGGCAGCAGTTTGCCGTTCCTCCGTCTATAAGGTGAATAGAAAGGTTGCTAGATTGTCGGGCTCAACAGGTAGTGATCAACGGCTCGATGTCTAGTTGGCAGCTGGTATCAAGCGGAGTGCCCCAGGGGTCAGTCCTGGGGATGGTTTTGTTCAACATCTTTATTAATGATCTGGACAATGGGATAGATTGCACCCTCAGCAAGTTCGTGGATGACACTAAGCTGGGGAGAGAGGTAGACATGCTGCAGGGTAGGGATAGGGTCCAGAGTGATTGAGACAAATTGGAGAATTGGGCCAAAAGAAATCTGATGAGGTTCAACAAGGACAAGTTTAGAGTCCTGCACTTAGGACAGAAGAATCCCATGCACCGCTACAGGCTGGGGACCGACTGGCTAAGCAGCAGTTCTGCAGAAAAGGACCTGGGGATTAAAGTGGATGAGAAGTTGGATATGAGTCAGCAGTGTGCCCTTGTTGCCAAGAAGGCTAACGGCATATTGGGCTGCATTAGTAGGAGCATTGCTAGCAGATCGAGGGAAGTGATTTTTCCCCTCTATTCAGCACTGGTGAGGCCACATCTGGAGCATTGCGTCCAGTTTTGGCCCCCTCCCTACAGAAAGGATGTGGAGAGAGTCCAGTGGAGGGCAACAAAAATTGTCCGGGGGATGGGACACATGACTTACGAGGAGAGGCTGAGGGAACTGGGCTTGTTTAGTCTGCAGAAGAGAAGAGTGAGGGGGGATTTGATAGCAGCCTTCAACTACCTGAAAGAGGGGTCCAAAGAGGATGGAGCTTGACTGTTCTCAGTGGTGGCAGATGACAGAACAAGGAGCAATGGTCTCATGTTTTAGTGGGAGTGGTCTAGGTTGGATATTAGGAAACACTATTTCACTAGGAGGGTGATGAAGCACTGGAATGGGTTATCTAGGGAGGTGGTGGAATCTCCTTCCTTATTGGTTTTTAAGGTCCAGCTTGACAAAACCCTGGTTGGGATGATTTAGTTGGTGTTGGTCCTGCTTTGAGCAGGGGGTTGGACTAGATAACCTCCTGAGATCTCTTCCAACCCTAATCTTCTATGATTCTATTATACACATAATTTCTATTGATACTACTGGGGTGACATGTGTACCTTGTACAATTCAAGAGCTTAATAAACATTCCAAAATAGTCAAACATATTTCATTGAGTCATCAGAACACATAGGTCTAGAGTGTCCCTAGCCATTGTTTGGCTACACAGGAGAGTAATGGGCCCAACTTACTCAGTCAAGTTTATTACTCTGGCTGCCTGATATTCTTTCACATATCAAGTGGTTAGAGAGGGGGAAGAGCATTTGTCCTGAGTGCCTCATCATCATCTTGAGTAGCAGTCTGGGTGCATGAGGAGGGTGTAAGTTGCACCCCCAAAAAAGAGAGGTAATTTACTTCCCTCCCTGTATAAGGAGAGAAACTGTGATGCAGATAGTCACAATTCATCTTTTTCCCCCAAGATGGAGAGGGCTAATAAATGCAAATTATTTTGCTGTCTGAATTGTGGCCCCTGTTTTCTTTACAAGCTGTCCCACCACTAAGTCTCTGTGACATAGACTCCAAAATCACAATAGGCTGTTCCTCTTTGAATGCTTAGTTGGGGGTGTCTAAACAAATTCCTTTTAACTATTCTAAATAATCTTTCTATCATTTTTAACAGCCAATAGAAAAGTGTCATAACATGAAATACACATGTACAATAGACAGAGGTAAAGGAGAGCAAATTTATGCAAAAACATGTTTTCCCTCTAATATTTCTCATGCAGAATCATGTGCTGACAAACAGAAGGAAAAACAAGAAAGGTGTGTGTGTGCCGGGAGGGGGGCAGGAGTATTAAGGGGCTTTTGTACTGATGGGTTGAATTCCATCCCATATGTGCATGCATCTCCTGTGAGAGCTCATTGGAAGCATGTTCATTAGACAGGCAATATTTTTTGAAAGTCTAGGGAAAAAGGGGCTTCAACAGTAAGACTCCTATGAGAGCTTGGTGCAGTATAAGCAGTGCAACAAAATGTACTTTCCCAGAGCGTAGTATTTATTATTGATTCTAATCATCATCATTGCAATCATGAAAAAAGACAAACTGTAATGTAAAATATAATTGACTGTCAGGGAAAATGAAAGGGCAATAAATTTCATTTAAACACAGATGCTTTAGAATGGAACCAGATGCTCCACTCTGGTTATGCAGCATAGAGGGGAACAGAAAGGCCCTAATCTCAGATGGGAAGAGTGGACTGTGCAGAAGTTCAGGGCAGCTAATATCACTATCTAATAGCTGTCTGTCTCCCTCCATGAATTCCACACAGGATCTCTGCTTCACATGAGTAAGTAGGACATGGGGTGAAGGAGACCGAAAAGTGGGATACTTCCTGTAGCTGGAGATTCATAGGGTCTTACCTGTGTATTCCCATCGATTTGAGCCTCTGCCACTTTGCATAGCACCTCTTGCATTGCATACCACCAGCCCTGAGGGTACAAAGTAGTGGACTAGAAGCTTTCAAGACCAGTGCATCTCAGGAGGCCTATGCTCCCTTCCACGTAGCTTTCAGCATGAAGGCGAGTATATGACCCACATTTACTTTCTAAGACTGTTTTAAGTTTTCATTTGTTATTGTTTACTTTAAATTTGAGCTACTAATCTTTGGCACAATAAATTGGCACAGCCTAAAGTCTTTTAATAAACAGTCAAACAAAAATCCACTGATGACTGAGATGCCATGTATTTAATTCTGTGGTTGATTTCCATTTGTCATGAATTGTTTTACACCTGTGTTTTATTGATGGTATCCATCTGCATTCCCATGACTGCTGTGTGGATAAACAATTTATCTCCAAGAATGGCACCTAGGAATTTGCTTCATTCACATAATGAGTTATGCATAATAAATTATGTGATGTTCAACTTGTAAAGTCAATCTGCGAACAAGGGCTGGCTTTTGCTATGACAACTCCAGCTTTATCATTTGGCACTATCTGCCTTAAAAGTTGGAAAAGACTACAGGGAAAAAAAAGGGTGGGGAAAGGAAAAAAGTTTCCCCTCCCCCAAACACTAGTTGTTTCATCATCTGAAAGGATCTTATTGTTAATTAATAGAACAACTTATTTTTTGTGTATAATAGATAGTGTGTGTGTGTCTGTGTGTGTGTTTATGTTCTCTAACTAAAGTGTAGTAGTACTAGATATATTTACTCCAGAAGTATAGTGAAGATAGAGGAAAAGATGACTGAGCAATGAGAAATCAAAAGTACATATACAGTTAATTATATGACTATGAAAGCTTCTTTCAGGTTATATCAAAGGCATCATTTTAACTCATTTACTTTCACCTATGAAATTGCATGTTGTAGAAAATAATACTGTAATATCAAAATGTGTTCTCCTTTTCACTTGACTTTATGCATTGTCTTATGCTATTAACCTCAAAAAAGAGACTTGTTACCAATGGAAGAGGTCTGATGATACTTGATACAGAAGCAGAAAATCAATTACGAATATGAGAAAAAATGTCCAGATCTGTATTGCAAGCAGTTTCACCAAGGCTTGATTATAAACATTATCAAATAAAGATGATATGCATTCCCTGAAACACAGAAGAAATCCACACACTCCATAAAGGTTTTACATAATTAAATATGAAACTTACATTAAAATTTTAAGGTTCTAACTTATACTAACTAAAGCGAGTTATTTCCAGGCTAATGGTGGCCTTCCATCCTTAGCTTCTCCTGCTGCCGAGTTTTATGCCATCTGTTTCACAACACTTGGTGAAATAAAATATTATGCACTCTGTTATGTCCAGTGCTGTACAGGTGTTCAAGATGGTGGGAGACTGGGAATCTGTATGTAGAGGAAGCCAAGCAACACTGCAGTGCTCATACTCCCTTCAGTGCAAGGACATGTTGATAGGGATATACAAGAGAATGAAGACCGACACAGGGTTGGATTCAAGTGGCAGGCCACAACTTAAATAACTTATCACTTGGGATGGGTGCTATATTCACCCCTGCAACAAATGTACTGGATATTTAACTGGGTCTAGTGTGGGGTTACAGGGTTCCCACCCAATAACCAATAATGTGGGGTAAATCCTTCTTGGCCTACTCCTCAGACTCATCTTATTTTTCAAATCTCTCATCCTTGCATCTGTGAGAGAGTGTCAAAGTGGGGCCTCCGTCTCAGAAGACTTCACGTCTCCCCTTCTCCTAGAGCAGGGGAGGGCAAACTACGGCCCGCAGGCCAGATCCGGCCTGTCAGGGCTTTCAATCTGGCCTGTGGGATTGCCAGCCCCGTGGCGCAGCAGGGCTAAGGCAGGCTCCCTGCCTGCCCAGGCCCCGTGCCACTCCCGGAAGAGGCCAGCACCACGTCCTTGTGTCCTCTGGGGGAGGGAAGGTGGAGGTCTCCATGCACTGTCCTCGCCTGTAGGCACTGCCACCCGCAGGTCCCATTGGCCAGGAATGGGGAACCGCAGCCAATGGGAGCTTCGGGGGTGGTACCCATAGGCGAGGGCAGCATACGGCAGACCTGCCTGCTCCACCCCACCCCCAGGAGCCACTTCCGGACATGCTGGCCACTTCTGGGAGTGGTGCGGGGCCAGGGCAGGCAGGGAGCCTGCCTTAGCCCTGCTAGGCACTGCTACAGCCTCGGAGCCACTTGAGGTAAGTAGCGCCGGGTCAGAGCCCGCACCCCGAACCTCTCCTGCATCTCGCACGGCAACCTCCTTCCCTGAGCCCCCTTACTACCTACCTTTAGCCCCCGCCATACCCCTCCTGCACCTCAACCCCCTGCCCTGAGCCTTCTCCTGCACTCCGCACCCCCTCCTACATCCCAATCCCCTGCCCTGAGCCCTTAACCCCCTGCCTTGATCCCCCGCCGCACCCCTCCTGCACCCAAACTACCTGCCCTGAGCCCCTGCACACCACAGCCCCTCCCACACCTTGCACTCCCTCCCGCACCCCAACCCCCTGCCTCAGCCTTATATTCATGGCCCTGCATACAATTTCCCCACCCAGATGTGGCCCTCACGCCAAAGAGTTTGCCCATCCCTGTCCTAGAGGCAAAAGGTCCACCAGCAAAACCCCAGATCTCATTTACCTCTAGGAGATGGCAATTTTGTAATGTTAGATTTTCAAGTCTTACCCTCTTTAGCCTAACTGTATCTCCATGATGTTGTGAGGAGGATGAAAAACCCTCACCAGGATGCTGAAAATTTGGTCCTATGGAGAACATTTTTCCTGATCCTAAAACAAGCCATTGGTCAGGATAACAGCATCCTGAAAATACAGCTCCTATGCCAAGAATTACAAGGAGGAAGGGGCAGCTAAAGGGGACAAAGATGTTTCAAAATAGGGTTCAAGAAAGAACTAGATAAGTTCATGGAGGATATGTCCATCAATGGCTATTAGCCAGGATAAGCAGGAATGCAAAACCATGCTCTGAAGCGTCACTAGCCTGTGTTTGCCAGAAGCTGGGAATGGGTGACAGGGATGGATCACTTGATGATTACTGTTCTGTTCATTCCCTCTGGAGCACCTGGCATTGGCCACTAAAGGAAGACAGGATACTGGGCTAGATGGACCATTGGTCTGACCCAGTCTGGCCATTCTTATGTTCTAAAACCCTGGGGAAAGGTTTAAATTAGTGATTTTGGGAGCAAAGGGCCAATAAGCACTCAGATCTCCAATAAAAGGTGGAGACCCCTTGGAGAAGGAGGGGCCTGCATTCCTGGCATGCACTCT
This sequence comes from Terrapene triunguis, assembly GCF_002925995.2. Taxonomy (NCBI): domain Eukaryota; kingdom Metazoa; phylum Chordata; order Testudines; family Emydidae; genus Terrapene; species Terrapene triunguis. The sequence continues at coordinate 11,375,399 of NW_020664368.1, read as the reverse complement.
AGCTCTCTTCTTTCAAGGCTCTCTATCCCACTCTTGGTCTGGTCAATATCCCCACCTGGTGAGATGTGGGGGGAGTGCAATGAATCTACCACCCAGAGTGGAGCTAGGAAACTCAAAGATGGAGGGAGATAGGCCTCATAGCACTAACCTTTTCACATCAGGCAGCAGAACCAAAGGAGGAGAGAAGTGGATGCTGCTCTCACATTAGGGGTAGGTCTACACTTGGACCTGGATTGTGATTCCCAGCTTGAGGAGACATATTCACACTGGATCTAATCAAGCTAGTATGCTAAAATAGAATGTAGTCGTGTCAGTGTGTGCACTAGGAAGGGCAAGCTGCTCCGAGCCTGTGCCTAGGGATGTGGACAGATATGTTCCCAGAGCAGCTAGCCCCATCCTGCAGCTCACACAGTTGTGGCTACATTCTATTTTTAGCATACTAGTTTCATGAGCACTAGTGCGACTATGACTCCTCGAGCTGGGAAACACGCCCCCAGCTCCATACGCTCAGGGCATGCCTACCCTGTGGAGACAATACTGGCATAGCTACGTTGCCATACTTATGTCAGCATAACCTTGTAGTATAGTCTCAGCCCACACTGAAAGAAGGGTTTTTCTCTCAGTGTAGAAACACCACCACCCCGCACAATAGTATCTACATTGACAGAAGCTTTCGTCCGTTAACACTGTTGGTTAGGTCAGCATAGCTATGTTTGCTTTCTCAATCTACCTTTTAAGGTGGACCCATCCTAAAGTTACAGCACTATCAGAGTTCCATAGAGCTCTGAGGGCACTATGAGTGTTTCAGGCTTGGTTTACACCTAAATCTTAGGTAGTCTTAGGTGGATTGCTCAGGGCTGTGAAAAATTTCACTCCCTGTGCTATGTAGTTAGGTTGACCTAACCCGCATTTTAGAAACAGCTAGGTTGACAGAATAATTCTTCCATCAACCAAGCTACCACCTGTTGAGGAGGTGGATTTTCTACTGTGATGGGAAAAAACCCTTCTGTCGCTGTAGTAAGTATCTATACTATAGCAGTGTAGCTGCAGTGCTGCTTGCAATGGAGACATACCCTCAGGAACAGTGCTTCTGGGAGCTGCTGCCGGGGCTCTGTACCACCACAAAACACAATGAAGTGAGATATGGATGGTCTGAATCTGAATTGTATGGCTTTTGTTGGTTACACAACAGATTGCCATTTGGCAATCTGCTGAAATTAAAAAAGTAAACATACAAGCTTCGCTGTTATTCATTTCTGCTTCAGCGATATTTGTGAAGCAAAAAGCTGCTCAAAATGTGTATAGTACGAGGCGATGAAGAAACAGCAAGCACTAAAACTAAGGTTGCAAAACAGTTTCCATTGTACATCCTCTATTAGTTTCCATATACTGACAACTTTCTGAAACATTGACTTTTGGAGCTGAAATGCTCCATCCTTGGACTTTGCCCAAAATCATTTTGATTTGAAAGATTGAGCAAAATGAGGCATGTGTGTGTGTAAAAATATACGTTTCTCATTGCAAAAATGTCGAACCACATTTTCTAAAACAAGCTTATTATGCTGAATTCTACTCTTCTCACCCTCCTCTTTGTTCCCAAAAGCAAGAATTGCTTTGTGTTAAATTGGTGCATACTGGTTTTAAAAAGAACCTGTTTAAGACAGCATGAAGGAATTTATTTCAGCAATAGATAAATTTAAGTTACACATCCCATTTTTATTAACTTTGTTCTTTATGACCTTACAAAATTTTGGCAGAGGATTATAATCTTAATATTTGCTCATTAAACACTAAACGGCATTCTGAACATGACATGAAATAGCAAATAGAAAAAAAATGGAGCCAGGACAATGCTAAACTTATTACGGGCTGTCTTGACAAATAATGTAGATCTGTCAGGAGAAATCCAGCCAAGATCAGAAATGTAATTTCTTTTACCTACACTGACATGTTTATCGCTTATGTCAGATGCTGATCTCACTTTAATTTTTTGCAGTGGTATTGAATTTTTACTCTGATAAAAAGAACTAGTGAAAGGTAAGTATGCTGTACTACCTCTTCTAACCTGCCAAATAATAACCTTCCCTCTTCTGCAGAGCTAACATAAAGAGGTAGTTTCTGTATCGAAGAAAACATGGTTTCTGCCCAATATCAGTTCTGTCCAAAAAGTTAAAGTAATTAGAATTTCAATTTATCAAAATGTCATCTGAAATTAGAAGTTCCATGGTTTAATTATGTTGATGCTATTTTACCATATAAATTCTTTATCTATTAATTTATGGGACAGTGGTAAATTCACTGAAATGAACATAACAGTATTTAATTCTGTAACGTGACATTGAAGATAGCATACACAATATGTGCAGCCTATTTTTAAAAAGGTTAATAACAATCTCTCTACATTATAAATCCTGAACTTTGTGATGTTGTTAATTAAGGAGAAAAAAAGATAGTCACTACTAAGGCTTTATTCATTATGACACACAAATGTGAAAATGCAATGACATAAGGGTCATGTTTTTTAAAGGGTAAGTCTCAAGTCTGCTTGTATGAAAGTCATGAAAGTGGTTATCATAATAGTATGGAAACTGCTTCATCCAAGACAATAGCATTAGGTTATAAAATAATTATTTTATACTAATTCATACTATTATGGCTTGTGCCTCCAGTGCATGGAAGATGAATATTTTTGTTACCAAGACAAGATTGATCTTTTGATCCAGCCACACCCCAACACAAATATGAATATTAGCAGTGATGTACTATCTGGAAAATGTAGAGAGGGAGGCTCTTGTTAAAATTCTGCCATCAAATTTCTGGGGAGGGTTGTGGTGATTTCTCTGCCTTTAGTGGGCTTTACGTTGTCTCTTGATACTGCTCAGTTACCCCAGGTACAGAGAACTTAATCCTGGGGCTCATAAAAATACTTCTAAATAACATTCACTTCCTCCTTTTGAAAAACTCCAGGTCACACTAAGGAGGTTCCAAACCTTCAAAACACTTCCACACCTGCTTAATTCTATTATTATGATTTCAATTGTGACTATTAACAATAGTAAACCAAGTGCCTAACTGATTTCAGGATTGGGGCCTAAATGTCTGCTATTGTCCAAAAATGATATTAGGGCAGGGTACTTCTCCTGACAAGGTTTTTATGCCACCTCTTTCAAGTTACATGAATTGGATCCTGTGCTACATTATCAATATAGTCAGGGGATGTTTCAGGAAGAAAGCATAAGCATTTTCACTAGAAGTGGTAAAAACATGGGGCAGGGTTTGCAAATATTTACATTAAAAAATCCAACATTTTTAATAGAATTTTGAAAAATGTTGATCAGAAAATGAATAGGTTCCCCAATTTCTCACCCCTACCTTTTTGTGATAATATACACCCCTGGGACATGGGGTTTATTACAATAAAATTCACTGCCTGGAAATGTTTCCTCCTATTTGGTGAAATCTAATCTACATGCATAAAGCCCATGTGTGACCGAAAAGGGTACTTTGTACTTACATCAAAATTTTCAAAAACATGTTGGCTGAAAAGTAGATTTGGGGCAAAGATGAATTCCTTTTACTTAGGTGCAATATTTTCAAAAACACCTAATTTAGGAGGATTTAGAAACATGAATCCAACTGAAAATCTTGTGTTTCACAGTCTCCGGGGTGCTTTTGAAATTCTCTCACTTGGTGGCTAGGTATGGGATTAGGAGTCTAAGCACCTGAGAATGTAGACTTTAAGTCTTTATTTAGATGCCCAAGAGTCTCAGATATAGGATGAACTGTTCTTAGACTCCTTTTAGTCCCTTTTGAGTGACAGGACAGGCTTTCTGAACCTTGCTCTGGGTGGAAACTCACCTTCCAAGCACTGTCAGATTGGATTTCTAATCTGAAGCCTGGCTGGCTCCGAACCATGTTAAAAACACAGACCCAATCTGTTTTTGGAATCTGTAAGAGTTTACCTTTGGGAGTCGGGAACAGCATACATTTGCAGTGACAAAAATGGTATCTTCAAAACAAAGCATTACTTATTCGTTCCCCAAAGGTATAAAGCATTTAGGAAAAATGAATTAACACAATGAAAGAAAGAGCCAGCCAGTCCTTCTTACAGCATGATCCCTTGTTTCTGTCAATCTGTATGTCACTTCGATAGGCTAACAACTCACGCCCCAACTCCTCCTTCCTAAAGCCAGCATTTTTTTCCTTAAATTTAGAATACCCCTTGATCCTAGGCTCATCCCCATGAAGAGCAAACAATTCTAGTCAGATGGGGGTATTCCCCAATAAACAGCTTGTGACACTGCATCCCATATTCATCATAGTAATATTATTATTGTATGGTTATGGCATAAATATGATGCATTTCATACAAGATAAGTCACGTGAGGTGTCATTGGAAAAGTTATGATTTGCTGAATATGATTATCCTATTGGTATGCATGTATCACTTTTGTATCTGAAGTTATAAATACTGACTATGTATCTGTACTTCAAATGTAGTTACACCTGGGTAATGCCCACTGGACAAGATGCTTTCAGGCTAGATAATTGGTTGGGAAGGGCCTATTTATGGCATTGAGCCATTAGAGAAAACAATAGGCCTTAGGAGAAGCTTATCTCCAACCTGGTTAGCCTTCCTGAGAACACTCCAGGCAGCCTGTAAGTAATGGCTGCTATGACTCTATAAGTACATATGATTCTGGACTCCATCTTTGGATGTCAGTATTTTTTCACACACCGGTCTGGGAACCAAATTTTGAAACAAAGGATTCCTGCCATATGCTAAAGCTACATAAGGCAGGGAGTGACATCATCTCTTGTTCTTCACTCCCCACAAAAGAAGACTCGTGGAAACACTGGAGGAACAAAGACTGAACTGGGGGAAGTGCTGGACCCATTCTAAAGGGATTTCTAGCTTGTATAGCAAAGACCTGGGGATTCCAAGCTATAAAGCAAGTGCTGCTTGTTCCTCTAAGCTAAAGGAAGGTGTCTTTGTTGGTCCTCAGATTCGTGAACTTCTTCGAGATGATGCATTTGACCATGCACTGCGTGGCAAGGAAAAGACAGCATGGAAAGCCTTCCATTTAGTGGCAATAAATTTTCTCGGAAACATCAAGGCAGACAACTACAGGTTGTTGGTGGAAAACCTCCTCAAGGCATACAAAAGCCTTGGTTGCAACATGTTACTAAAGATACATTTTTTGCACTCTCATCTAGATTTTTTCCCACCGAACTGCGGAGCAGTGAGCAACGAGCACGGTGAGCGATTTCACCAGGACATTGCAACAATGGAGAAACGCTATCAGGGCCAATGGAGCCCATCAATGCTTGCAGACTATTGCTGGACAGTGACAAGAGATGCTCCATTTAATGAATACAAGAGACAAGCCAAGAAGCGCCGAGTAGACACTGAATAGGACTAAACTATGTAAAGAATAGTTTTTTGCCTTTTGTTTCATAATAAATTTGATTTATATAACCCTTTTGCTGATTTTTAAAGTGTTACATAAACAGGACAGGTGAAATATTATCATGTAAAGCAACCATAAACACATGAAAAGACCATAGACATAAAATGTAAAAACTTAAATATCTTAGAAACAGTAGCCAATCAGTTGTTTTAATTGTCATATTTGAATTCAGCACATCAAAATACATAATAAATAGCACATTTTATCTCTGAAGCAGACGACTTCTCTAAAATTGTAGACCAGTGTTATTCACTGGACCATTTCTGAAAATAATTCTTGGTAATCATAAAGGGCCACCAAGAATTATTTTCAGAAAAGATCCAGTGAATAATTTCCAATAGCAAATCCATTTTAGAAACTGCACTATGATCACAGAAAATGTACAAACTGAAAAAGAGGCAGAATTCATCAAATAACTCACTCATTCTGAATTATTCAGGTAGCTCTTGCTCAGATAGTTATGGAAAGATTCAGCTCAACAGGGATTCTTTTTTAAGTGGAAAAAAATTAAGGTAGAAAACAAATGTGCTCAGCTGGTTATTTCTTAATTATATATGGCCTTTTCCCTCCTTTGGGTCTCCCTCCCAACCTACTCAGGTGACCTGTGGTGTGTTTTGCAAATGAATCTGTATCAGCCATGCCAATGTAGAGCCATGTATAATTTGCCACCCACTTCTGTGACTCTGAACTCACTAGCTAGATATGTCTGGAGGGAGATTCTCCCACATTAGTTGACAAGAGTGCTCATCTGGCACTAATTGAAACAAAGAGTGCAGCATGGAACTATAAAGTTGAACCTGTCTTTCTGATTATGGCATTTGCACTGCTCTGACAGAAACAAAGGAACAAAACAAAACACCAAAGTGCACAGCTGCTGGGCTGCTTATTTAATCTTACCCTCTACTCAGTTAACACTCCATATATTTCACACCTATAATGGCTTTGTCCCCAGACCACTGTGCTGTATCTCTACAGATTTTTTAACACTCTATCTAGATTATGTTAATAAACTTCATCCACAATAGCCTTCATCCACAATAGCCTTTGTACTCAAATCAGAGATGATGCCCTCACTGTTCCCGGTGGTGCTAAGTCATTGTAAGGTTTCCACAGCTGAGGCTCTTGAGGAGGAGATTGTTTGTTCCCGGAATAAGGCAAGCACAGGTGGTACTGCAAATCATTTGCAAATTTTTGCAAATTGTTTAGTTCTTGTTAGCTTTAAATCAAGTCTCAGTCTTGGCATGTCCACAATTTGCTAAGGAGAAGAAAGGACAAGAGTGGCCCTTTGTGATTATGATGATGCTCCAGTTCCTGAATTTTTCAAGGTTGTTAATCACTGAGCTATTGAAATGGATTTTTGCTTCTAGGTAGTGCTTAAGGCAAAATGTGCCAGCATAGACTTCAGAGTGTCCATAGCTTCATTTTATTTAATAATAATAAAACATCATAAAAATACAATACTTATCTTAACAATGGTATTACAGTCACTAGACTTACATATATTTTTTGCATAATGATTAAAAAGCCCTTCATATCTGTGAATGACGGTTGTGCCTTCAGATACAAGCAGTATTCAGAAGCCGTGTACTATTTTTTCTTGTATGTGTGGGAAGGATGTGGGGAAATGCACTTGCATAAAGTGCCTGTGTAGTATCTGAAAACTAATTCCTATTTGAACCACCATTAGAACCATTCATATTAAACTTCAATCATATGTTCACTCCATGAGTGCCTAGGTTTGCACACAGGAAAAAATCTTTCAGTCTGTCACTGAGTCTAAGACAGATGGGCCTGATCCTTTCCTCACAATATTTTTACACTAATGTAACCTCACTGACTTCTGTAGCAGGGTGCTGGCTGAGAAGCCCTTTATCAGCTCCTGCCATTCCAGCCCCAATGAAGGGGAATGGATTAGGGCTGGGTGAATAGCCCTGTACCTGTCTGGTAACTGGCTGCACCTGCCAGTCTTATTAGCCCAGAGTTATAAAGCCTTGGAGGAAGCCAGAGAAAGGGGAAAATAGAAAGGTCAGGCACATAAGGAAGTGGGAGCCTAGTAGTCTGTTGTTAGCCAGGCCCGTTGTAGGCAAAGTAGCTGGGAAGCCTGTATATAGTTGGGAACTGGTGGTGGGAAACCTTTTGTGAATAAAGAGCTACCCTCTAGAGGCTTAGATCAGAGTTGCAGGAGCTGGGAAATCTAATTGGGGGTTACAAAACCTCTCTCTGAAATAAGTTTTAATTTTTGTTAACCCTATAGAACGAACAAACAGCTCTAGATGAATTAGCTGGATTCTATTCTGGCTCATGCTTCATCAGTAGAATTTCCAACTGATTTTGAACTACAGGACCAAATTCTGCTCCATTTACACATATGATGCCCCATGTTTTTATTATTGTCATTATTTACTATTGTTGGTTATTATTTATATTGTGGTTGTGCTAAAAATGTACCAGGCACTTTCCAAACACATAGGAAAATATAGTGTCTGTCCTGAACAATCTAAAACATCTTCTTTGAGGTTACACAGATGTAACTTTAGACGGATTTGATGACTTGGTTACAATAGTTGTAAGTGGTGGCAGAATTTCATCTGCAGAATCCTTATTACTGGTGAGAACATAACATTAACATAAAGTAATATAAAAATAGGGAAGTAAAAAATATCTAACACAATCTATTAGTATAACATCCTTTCCCAAAATTTGTTCAACTGCATTTACTTGGGTTGGATTTCCTAACTTTATCATATAATGGCCCAATCCTCCTCTGAATAACTTCAGGTGGAAACACGGCCACATGTACTACATGAAAATATAACCCAAACATATTTTGTAGCCCATAAATCACTTTGATTGCCTACAGCTGAGCACCTCTATGGATAAAAAATATGAAATATGGCAACAAGTGATTTAATTGCTTTAGATTTTGTTGGATAAATTTCATTAACTTGTTACTTATTCTGATGAATAGTTCAGCTAACTCAGGAGTTTGCTTTTGTAGGGAAAATTTCATAAGGGATGCAATTACTACAAATTGATAATATTCCCATAGAAGGAAACGTGATTTAGTCCCTAAATCTCTTACAATATACTTGAATAATCTCATAGTTCTGAAAAAGTGGATGAAAGTCTCTGCTATTGATTTGGCCCTTCCAGTTCATAGGGACATTGCTTCTGGATAACTTAATGGTATGATCACTAATAATTAGGATGGAGTGATTGCCATTTACACTTCTCTTTGAAGTCTGACTACTTCTAAGGTCGTGTCCCGAAACAGCACCCTACCAGAGGCAAATGAATCATACACTCTTTGGATTGCCTTGGTTGTACAGGAGCTGTCAGCTGACATTCTAAACAAGACATAGGTCTTTGGCTAAAATAATTTGGGAATTATTGTTGCTGTCTTTTTTTTTTCCATTCCTAAATGTATTGCTAATGGTACTGTATGTACTAGACCAATTGTTTCTTCTCTGAATTTCACTGGGACTACGATCCATATCTGTATATGAGTGTGATGTCTCCTATAAAAACATATTTTTTAATCTACAGTGCGGGGTACCTGATTTTTCGTCCCTCATTTAACAGCAACATTATACCACTTAGGCATATAAAAGTGTACATTTAGAAATAATTGTGAAATTCACAATTATATCCTCTTGTGGTGCCACATATACATATCTTTTAATTGGGAATTAGGTTTCTCTAGGTTACATGTCATTAACTTTTTTTTTCCCCCTTGGTCCTTTTAGGTTTTCCTACACCCTTTTAAATCATGTTTAGCCAAAACGGTCATTTAGCAGTTAGGTACTCTGACATATATACTGTAGACATGTTCTTTAAACTAAATCTATGAGAATTGCAGCTTCTCGGTCATGTATTTTTACTCATATCTTACCCTACCCTGAACTAATAGCACGGAATACCTTACTGGGAAAGTCAACTTTTTAAACTGGAAAATGTGTTTGGTGGTTTGTAATGACTGTCTTTTTCTATTTCATTGTGTTTGTTTAAAGTCTTAGTGAATACGACTGACATTTCTGGAATGTAGAGTAGCACTTAGAGGTTTGCACAACTACTTACTGAGATTTGTATACCTCTGAACATTACTTCCCTAATGAGCTCTGGGTAGTATGGGTATCAGGCCTTTTCCCCGCTATACATAATGGGTCTCCTAATTGGAAAAAAAAATTCAAAGGTATTGATTTAAGAAAATATGATGTAGTCAAAACACAGGAATTTTAACCTTAATTTTAATAAGCTGCACATAGAGCAGTGGTGGGCAACCTGCTGCCCACGGGCCACACGCGACCCATCAGGGTAATCTGCTGGTAGACCGCGGGACTGTTTGTCTACATTGACCGTCTGCAGGCATGGCCTCCCACAGCTCCCAGTGGCTGTGGTTCACCGTTTCTGGCCAATGGGAGCTGCGGGAAGCGGTGTGGGCAGCAGGGCTGTGCTGAACGCCTCTTCCCTCAGTTCCCATTGGCTGGGAACTGCGAACCATGGCCACTAGAAGACGCCAGTGACTGTGCCTGCGGACGGTCAATGTAAATACTGTCTTGCACCCGCCAGCGGATTACCCTGACAGGCTTGTGTGGCCCATGGGCTGTAGGTTGCCCACCACTGACACAGAGGTTAGAGCTTAAGGCCAGAAGAGACTACCAGATGTAACCCACACATAACAGGCTTCTAAGCATCTATCAGCCCTCTCTGCACTGAGCCAAATAACCTGGAATAGTCTTAAGTATTACATCCCTTTTGGAAACTAAACTATTTTGTACCACAGGCAGAGAACAGGAGGAACTGATGTGCACCAATGCCTGTGAAATAGTAGGGAATTGATTAATTGAGTTTTACCCAGATGATACAAGCAAGCAACTTACATCCGATGCTGCAGAGGAAGGGGAAAAGAACTCAAAGTTCCTGCCAATCTGACCTGACGGAACATTCCTTCTTGACCCTGAAAATAGCAATCAGTTTTACTTTGAGCACGTAAACAAGAGCCACCAGCAAAGTATCTAAGAAAAAGAACTCTCTGTACCACCTTTCAGCACCCACTTGGTGTCCTATCTCCAGCTGTGGCCATCTCTGATGCTTCAGAGGAGGACAAAAAACCAAAAAGAAAACACAGAATACATGGGGGAAGGGGAAAACCTATTCTTCCTGACTCCTGAGGGAGACCGGCTGAAGCCCTGAATTGTGAGATTTAAGTCACAGACATAGGGCTGGAAAGAACCACATGGGCCATTGAGCCCAGCACCTGCCACCATAGGCAATCCCATTCACATTTATCTATCTCTGTCCTAAAACAAATTAGGTTATATTCCCTCACTACTCCTACAGGAATGCTGCTCCAGACTCTTACTCCTCTGATGTTAGAATCCTATTAATTTCCAACCTACATTTATTCATGGCAGTTTATACGCATTTGTTCCTGTGCCAACACTTCCCTTTAACTTAAATAGCTCTTTTCTCTCTCTGGTGTTTACCCCTCTGATATAATTATAGAGAGTAATCTTATCCCCTCTCAGCCTTCATTTTTCTAGGCTAACCAAGCCAAGGTCTTTTACTTTACTCTCATAAAATAGATGTGCTCTTCCCCTGGTCATCTTAGTAGCCATTCTCAGCACCTGTTCTGTTTGCATTCATCTTTCTAGAACATGGGTGATAAGAATTGTTCACAGTATTCCAGATGATGTCTTACCAGTGTCTTGTACAATGGCATTAATGCTTCTCTGTCTCTAGTGGTAATGTCTTGCCTGATACATCCAAGGATCTCACTTGGATCACAATGAGAGCTCACCCTCTTATTGTCTAATACATCCAGATCTCTCTCCTCTGTCATTTGCAGCTGATGAGCTCCCAGCTTGTAGCATAACCTTTTGTTATTTGTTCCTAAATGCATGACCTGATTATTTTATTTCCTATTCTTTAGTGTCCACCTGACCAGTTACATAGGGTATCTATACAATGCTCAATCTAGTAATTCCATAAAAAAAGAAAATTAATAATAAAAGCTGATGCCAAAAAGACAGAAGCTTAGTAAGGAAAAATCACTTTCAGCAAAATGCCGTGGGTGAAGTCCTGGTCTCATTGAGGTCAGTGGGAATTTTCCCATTGACTTCAGTGGGGCCAAGGTCTCATCCTGTATAGTTTTGGCTTTCGGTTTCCTCTGCATTGTGTGAGAAGCTAATGCTGGCTGTTTCGCAGAGCAGGTTAAGCTCTTTACAAAAGCAACAACAACAAAAAAAGTCCCTGCATAATATTTTAATGAATAATTTTCAACCAATATCTTGTTCATAAACTATCGTTTTGACTATTAGTTATTCAAAATCTATGATTGCTTTCCAAAGTCACAAGGAATTGTTTCTACTCCCTGATTGGATGATGGAAAGTTTTAAACAGAAAAATAACAAATAAGGAAACTTTAACCATTTATTCTGGCTAAATTCGAAGAATCATACATGAAATTTCTGAGATTTATGGCTATTTCCATGAATACCCAGTAGACATAGAATGTTTGCAAATAATATTTGTTTCACCTTCTTTGGACACCAGCATCTTGTTCTGACACCTCACCTCTTTGCCCAAGAGATAGCAGATGTTTGGGGCCTTTTCAAGTCAGTTTGCCAGTGTACGAAAAATCAGTGACATGGCATCTGGGTATACTCTAAATATAACTTGTTTTATTTACACATAGATTCATAGATTCACAGATTCTAGGACTGGAAGGGACCTCGAGAGGTCATCGAGTCCAGTCCCCTGCCCGCATGGCAGGACCAAATACTGTCTAGACCATCCCTGATAGACATTTATCTAACCTACTCTTAAATATCTCCAGAGATGGAGATTCCACAACCTCCCTAGGCAATTTATTCCAGTGTTTAACCACCCTGACAGTTAGGAACTTTTTCCTAATGTCCAACCTAGACCTCCCTTGCTGCAGTTTAAGCCCATTGCTTCTTGTTCTATCCTCAGAGGCTAAGGTGAACAAGTTTTCTCCCTCCTCCTTATGACACCCTTTTAGATACCTGAAAACTGCTATCATGTCCCCTCTCAGTCTTCTCTTTTCCAAACTAAACAAACCCAATTCTTTCAGCCTTCCTTCATAGGTCATGTTCTCAAGACCTTTAATCATTCTTGTTGCTCTTCTCTGGACCCTTTCCAATTTCTCCACATCTTTCTTGAAATGCGGTGCCCAGAACTGGACACAATACTCCAGTTGAGGCCTAACCAGCGCAGAGTAGAGCGGAAGAATGACTTCTCGTGTCTTGCTCACAACACACCTGTTAATACATCCCAGAATCACGTTTGCTTTTTTTGCAACAGCATCACACTGTTGACTCATATTTAGCTTGTGGTCCACTATAACCCCTAGATCCCTTTCTGCCGTACTCCTTCCTAGACAGTCTCTTCCCATTCTGTATGTGTGAAACTGATTTTTTCTTCCTAAGTGGAGCACTTTGCATTTGTCTTTGTTAAACTTCATCCTGTTTAACTCAGACCATTTCTCCAATTTGTCCAGATCATTTTGAATTATGACCCTGTCCTCCAAAGCAGTTGCAATCCCTCCCAGTTTGGTATCATCCGCAAACTTAATAA